>NC_136956.1:10546537-11084037 GCF_032717465.1 Coenobita brevimanus
TATATATATATATATATATATATTGTTACATAGCCTATGATTTCATCATCCTTTGTGTAATTCTAACATACAGTATGCTGCATGTTTGATCACGATTCGCCTCGTGGGTTCCATAGTGACCAAGCTTCCGTGTTCTACCTCACTCCCCCCTTCTCCTCCCTTATGGTAGAGTAAGTCGTTCTTTCTGTTGTTCAGAGCAGAAGTGTCAACTCTTTGTCCCCTATGGCTTCATTTGCGCGTCCTTCTTACAAGTTGTATCAAGCTCTGCCGGCCCCTATATAATGAGCTCAGTCTCTGCATTAATTGCCACTTAGATCTACTCCTCATTTTGTTCACATCTCTGTCCTCCCCTGTACAGTTGTTATTATTTTTGTGAGTGCTCAGGAAGTCTCCAACCATCTAGCTCCTGTGTAATTTGAGTGTAAGTGTTATTACATTTTTTTTCTTGTACTGTATAGCATAAGGTGTTAATTCTTAGGCCTGGTGAGGTTTTTGTGATTCATGTGGAGTTTTTGATGTCAGCCATTATTAATAACATTCTGTATCTGTAGTAATATATCTTGCATTAACTGAGCATTATCCGGTTTTCTCATTTTATCAGGGCTGACTTAGATAAATTTACTCTTGCTAATTTCGTGTTAACAGAGGCTATTGCAGTTAACCATATATTTAACCTGTTTTTTGCCATTACATTATCCTTATGAGTCCTGAATGTTTAGTTGTTAGTTTGAGCATTAAACTTTAACTTGTAATTTTACCTAATTCTTTTGTTTTGAAACTGGAACTTTGCGGGACAGTAGTGATTTTAGTATTCTCACTTGAAGTGTTCATTATCTCTCTCTGTTCCGTAACATAAATTTGGCGACCTCTTATCAGGATATTCAGGATATTATCATAAGGATATTGCTTGATATTTTGTGACTGTGATTTATTCATGATGTCTACTATTACTACGCTTGATGAAGCCAAAGATTTTTTGTCAAATGTGCAAACAGTGTGTGATGTAGAAAACAGAACAAAGAATGAACTTAAGCTTGTTGCTCAACAATTGGGAATTGCTGTTCGCTCTCATCATTCTAAAGATCAAATTGTTGACATGATTAATAAAAGCTTGTTTAATGTAACTCCTCCAGATGAGCAAACGCAGATTGAAATAGCTAAGTTACAGCTAGCCCTGCAGGAGGCTCGTGCTAAGGAGGCCGAGTTTCAGGCTCGTGCTAAGGAGGCTGAGTTTCAGGCTCGTGCTAAGGAGGCTGAGTTTCAGGCAAATGCTAAGGAGGCTGAGTCTCAGGCTCGTATTCAGGAGGCACAGGCACAGGCTCAGGCACAAATTGAACTAGCTAGGATTCAGGCAGACCATGAGTATCGCATGAAACAAGGTGGAACTGGATCATCTAGCTCTGATGATTTTGATGTGGCTAAAAATGTTAAACTTGTCCCTCCTTTTAATGAATCTGATTTAACAAAGTATTTTCAGTTGTTTGAGAGGGTAGCTACAGGTTTTAATTGGCCCAAAAAGTATTGGCCAGTACTCCTTCAAACTGTTCTCACCGGTAAAGCTCAAGTAACTTATGCATCTTTCCTCAGGATCAATCTGATAATTATGATGTAGTTAAGAGCTTGATTCTTAAGGCCTATGAGCTTGTTCCTGAAGCCTATAGAGTAAAATTTAGGACAACTTATAAGCAAGATAAGCAATCCCATGTTGAGTATGCAAAAATCAAAGAAGATCTGTTAGAGCAGTGGTTAAATTCTAAGAGTGTAAATTCTGATTTTGATAAATTTAAGCAGATGATTTTGCTGGAGGACTTCAAAAGGTGTATTAATAATGATGTAAGCCTATATCTTGATGAAAAAAGAATTGATAATTTGTCTGATTCTGCAGTTTTAGCTGATGAATATGTTCTCACTCACAACAGATATTCTAAAGAAAAAAGGAAAGCTGAGAGTAAGTACATTGCCTCTACTCAGAGTACAGGTAACAGGAAAGAGAATAAAGATGATGTTTCTCAGGAAGTAAATACCAGCTCCAACTCTAGATTTCAGAAAAGTAAATGTACTTATTGTAGTAAGCTTGGTCATACTACGGAGAAATGTTTCAGGAGACAGCGTGATGTGAACAAAAAGGAGTCTTTAAATATTCAGTCAATTGGTCTAGTGTCCACCCTTGAGAGTTCCCAGAATTCTTTATCCGAGTTAACTGAACCTGCTTTGAGGGTAAATTAAATTCTCATGATGGAGCTCCTCTTTTGAGCAGTAACGTGGGTGACACTCTCAAGAGTTCATGTGCTAATTTCCTGTCTGATGGTTTTGTCAGTAATGACAGGAAATCAGTTAAAATATATCGTGATACAGGTGCTTGCCAATCCCTTATGCTGACCAGTGTTCTAGGCTCTAATGTTAATTCCTCTGATGAAACTGTAATCTTACAAGGTGTAGGGAATAATTACTTCTCTGTCCCTCTGTGCAGAGTGAATTTAGAGTCTGGTTTTGTTAATGGTTCCGTTATGGTTGGGTTGGTTGAGACACTCCCAATGTCAGGTGTAACTTTCTTACTTGGAAATGATATTGGTGGAAGTCAACTGTGTCCAGCTCCTCAGTTGTCTAGTGAACCAATGACTGCGACCCAGGATTGTGATGTCCCTGATGTGTTCTCTGCATGTGCTGTCACTAGGACTAAGTCTAAAGTTACTGGTGACTTAGAGGATAATGATGATGATGATGTTATCCTAGCTGACACTTTTCTTGCTAATTTGGACCACTCACCAGATGAGGCAGTACCCCGTAGTGTTGATAATTTGTCTCGTCAAGAGTTGGTTGAGTTGCAGGTTGCTGACCCTGAGTTGAAAGGTCTACAGTAGCTAACTCTGCTTGCAGTGAGGAAGAGTCAGCTGGTGCTTCTACTTGTTATTATATAAAGTCAGGAGTACTTATGAGAAAGTGGAGACCCCCAACAGCATCAGCCGACTGTGAATGGGAGGTTGTACATGAAGTTGTCATCCCTCGTGTTTGTAGGCAGGATATCATTAGAGTGGCTCATGATTCCAGTTTGGCAGGACACCTTGGAGTGAGGAAGACTGTGGCACGCATTTTGAAACACTTCTACTGGCCAGGTATCTTCAGGGATGTTTCCTGGTATTGTAAGTCTTGTCACACCTGTCAAGTTGTGGGGAAGTGTAATCAGACCGAAAAGGTTGCACCTCTAGTTCCCATTCCTCCTTTTGAGGCGCCATTCACCCGTGTGTTGGTGGATATTGTAGGCCCTCTTCCTAAGACTTCTTCAGGATTTTCTTATGTGTTGACCCTGATTGACATGGCTACTCGTTATCCTGAAGACATTCCACTTAGAAATATCTCAGCAAAGAACGTGGTTAAGGAAATGCTAGGGTTCTTCACAAAGTTTGGTCTGCCCAAGGAGGTACAGTCAGACCGGGGAAGTAATTTCATGTCAAATGTTTTCAAGCAGTCTCTGAAAAAGTTGGGCATCACCCAGATCACGTCTTCAGCTTACCATCCCCAGACCCAAGGAGCGTTGGAGAGATATCATCAAACACTCAAATCGATGCTCAAGAAATACTGTTTGGAACATCAGAAAGACTGGGATAAAGGTCTTCCATTCGTTGTATTTGCCGCAAGAGAATCTCCAAATGAATCACTGGGCTTCTCACCCTTTGAACTACTGTTTGGCCATGAAGTAAGAGGACCCCTTAAGCTACTCAAGGAATGCTGGCTGTCGGAGGAAGATGACGTCAACCTGCTGGAGTATGTGATGAAGTTCAAAGAACGGCTGTTCACTGCTTTACAGCTGGCGAGAGAGAATTTAGGAGCTGCTCAGGAAAAGATGAAGACTTGGTATGATAAGAAGTCCAGGTTACGCCACTTTCAGCCAGGAGATCAGGTTTTGATTCTGCTGCCGGTGCATGGGCAACCTCTTCAAGCCAAGTTTAGTGGTCCTTATTTCGTGGAGAAGAAACTCAGTGATGTCAACTATGTCATCACCACACCAGATCGTAGAAACAACAAGCAACTTTGTCACACCAACATGCTAAAGTTATATCACAGGTGGGACGAAAATAACCCAGTCTGCAATGTAGCTATTCCACCCGAGTCTGCAACTTAAGTTCTCCCATGCAGCATGAGCCTGAGTGATAGTTTGGGGAAGAATCCTGATATCATCAATGATCTCCAGACTAAACTTTCTCATCTACCTCCCGAGGAAAGGCAGGAGTTTTCAGCATTACTGCAGGAGTACCCGCAAGTGTTCCGTGCCACTCCAGGAAGAACCACTGTGTTGATGCATGATGTCGATGTTGGAGACGCAAAGCCAATTAAACTGCCTCCTTACCGTGTGAACCCAATGAAAGTTCCTCTCATCCAGAAGGAGCTTGGCTACCTGTTGGACCACAAGATGATTGAGCCCTGTCAGAGCGAGTGGAGTTCTCCTGTCACTCTAGTCCCTAAGCCTGGTGGGTCACAGCGGCTTTGCATCGACTACAGACGTGTTAATCAGATAACCAAAACAGACACTTACCCTCTCCCTCGCGTGGAAGATTGCATAGACAAGTTCGGAAAGGCTAGGTACATAAGTAAGTTTGATATGTTAAAGGGATACTGGCAAGTACCTATGACTGAACATGCTAGGGAGATCTCATGTTTTGTAACACTAGGAAAGATTTTCGCATGTTCTATAATGCCATATGGTATGAAGAATGCACCAGCCACATTTCAGAAGCTCATGAATATTGTAACAGAGGGTTTGGCAGGGTGTGTTGTTTATATTGATGATGTATTAATCTTCAGTGACAACTGGAAAGATCACCTATGCCATGTCAGTAAATTTCTTGAGCGTTTGGTTCAGGCTAATCTTGTAGCTAATTTATCAAAGTGTGAGTTTGGTCAAGCTAAAGTTCAGTATCTTGGGTACGTAATTGGTGATGGACACGTTGCACCACCAGCAGCTAAGGTTCAGGTTATAAGTGATCTTCCCAGACCTAAAAGTAGGAAAGAGCTACAAAGATTTTTGAGAATGGTAGGTTAATACAGGAGATTTGTTCTTAACTTTTCAATTCTTGTATCACCACTTACAGACCTACTGAAGAAGGGAGTTAAATTTGTCTGGACCGATAACTGTGAATCCTCTTTCAGCATACTTAAAGCTATCCTATTAAGTCAGCCAGTGCTCACTACTCCAAATTTTGCTAAGCCTTTTAAGATGGCTGTTGACGCAAGTGATACAGGAGCTGGGGCTGTTTTGCTGCAAGAGGATGATCAGGGTATTGAACACCCTGTATCTTATTACAGTAAGAAGTTCACTCCACCTCAAAAGAACTACTCAACTATTGAGAAAGAGCTTTTGGCCTTGATTTTGGGTTTACAGCATTTTTCATTTTATTTGTGTTCTGGTTTTGACCCCATAGTCATTTATACCGATCATAACCCACTGAAATTCCTTAGCAAGTTTAAAGATAAAAATCAGAGATTGACAAGATGGAGTCTACTTCTTCAGGAGTATTAATTAGACATACAACATGTCAAGGGGAAAGAAAATGTTATTGCAGATTGCTTATCTAGACTTTAGACAGATTGTTTTAGAGTAATAAGAAATTTCCTTTGTAAATTTCTTTTTTTTTTTTTTGTGGTGATGTGATACATAGCCTATGACTTCATCATCCTTTGTATAATTCTAACGTACAGTATGCTGCATGTTTGATCACGATTCGCCTCGTGGCTTCCATAGTGACCAAGCTTCCGTGTTCTACCTCACTCCCCCCTTCTCCTCCCTTATAGTAGAGTAAGTCGTTCTTTCTGTTGTTCAGAGCAGGAGTGTCAACTCTTTGTCCCCTATGGCTTCATTTGTGCATCCTTCTTACAAGTTGTGTCAAGCTCTGCCGGCCCCTATATAATGAGCTCAGTCTCTGCATTAATTGCCACTTAGATCTACTCCTCATTTTGTTCACATCTCTGTCCTCCCCTGTACAGTTGTTATTATTGTGAGTGCTCAGGAAGTCTCCAACCATCTAGCTGCTGTGTAATTTGAGTGTAAGTGTTATTACATTTTTTTTCTTGTACTGTATAGCATAAGATGTTAATTCGTAGGCCTGGTGAGGTTTTTGTGATTCATGTGGAGTTTTTGATGTCAGCCATTATTAATAATATTTTGTATCTGTAATAATATATCTTGCATTAACTGAGCATTATCCGGTTTTCTCATTTTATCAGGGCTGACTTAGATAAATTTACTCTTGCTAATTTCGTGTTAATAGAGGCTATTGCAGTTAACCATATATTTAACCTGTTTTTTGCCATTACATTATCCTTATGAGTCCTGAATGTTTAGTTGTTAGTTTGAGCATTAAACTTTAACTTGTAATTTTACATAACTCTTTTGTTTTGAACCTGGAACTTTGCGGGACAGTAGTGATTTTAGTATTCTCACTTGAAGTGTTCATTATCTCTCTCTGTTCCGTAACATAAATTTGGCGACCTCTTATCAGGATATTCAGGATATTATCATAAGGATATTGCTTGATATTTTGTGACTGTGATTTATTCATGATGTCTACTATTACTACGCTTGATAAAGCCAAAGATTTTTTGTCAAATGTGCAAACAGTGTGTGATGTAGAAAACAGAACAAAGAATGAACTTAAGCTTGTTGCTCAACAATTGGGAATTGCTGTTCGCTCTCATCATTCTAAAGATCAAATTGTTGACATGATTAATAAAAGCTTGTTTAATGTAACTCCTCCAGATGAGCAAACGCAGATTGAAATAGCTAAGTTACAGCTAGCCCTGCAGAAGGCTCGTGCTAAGGAGGCTGAGTTTCAGGCTCGTGCTAAGGAGGCTGAGTTTCAGGCAAATGCTAAGGAGGCTGAGTCTCAGGCTCGTATTCAGGAGGCACAGGCACAGGCTCAGGCACAAATTGAACTAGCTAGGATTCAGGCAGACCATGAGTATCGCATGAAACAAGGTGGAACTGGATCATCTAGCTCTGATGATTTTGATGTAGCTAAAAATGTTAAACTTGTCCCTCCTTTTAATGAATCTGATTTAACAAAGTATTTTCAGTTGTTTGAGAGGGTAGCTACAGGTTATAATTGGCCAAAAAAGTATTGGCCAGTACTCCTTCAAACTGTTCTCACCGGTAAAGCTCAAGTAACTTATGCATCTTTCCTCAGGATCAATCTGATAATTATGATGTAGTTAAGAGCTTGATTCTTAAGGCCTATGAGCTTGTTCCTGAAACCTATAGAGTAAAATTTAGGACAACTTATAAGCAAGATAAGCAATCCCATGTTGAGTATGCAAAAATCAAAGAAGATCTGTTAGAGCAGTGGTTAAATTCTAAGAGTGTAAATTCTGATTTTGATAAATTTAAGCAGATGATTTTGCTGGAGGACTTCAAAAGGTGTATTAATAATGATGTAAGCCTATATCTTGATGAGAAAAGAATAGATAATTTGTCTGATGCTGCAGTTTTAGCTGATGAATATGTTCTCACTCACAACAGATATTCTAAAGAAAAAAGGAAAGCTGAGAGTAAGTACGTTGCCTCTACTCAGAGTACAGGTAACAGGAAAGAGAATAAAGATGATGTTTCTCAGGAAGTAAATACCAGCTCCAACTCTAGATTTCAGAAAAGTAAATGTACTTATTGTAGTAAGCTTGGTCATACTACGGAGAAATGTTTCAGGAGACGGCGTGATGTGAACAAAAAGGAGTCTTTAAATATTCAGTCAATTGGTCTAGTGTCCACCCTTGAGAGTTCCCAGAATTCTTTAACCGAGTTAACTGAACCTGCTTTGAGGGTAAATTAAATTCTCATGATGGAGCTCCTCTTTTGAGCAGTAACGTGGGTGACACTCTCAAGAGTTCATGTGCTAATTTCCTGTCTGATGGTTTTGTCAGTAATGACAGGAAATCAGTTAAAATATATCGTGATACAGGTGCTTGCCAATCCCTTATGCTGACCAGTGTTCTAGGCTCTAATGTTAATTCCTCTGATGAAACTGTAATCTTACAAGGTGTAGGGAATAATTACTTCTCTGTCCCTCTGTGCAGAGTGAATTTAGAGTCTGGTTTTGTTAATGGTTCCGTTATGGTTGGGTTGCTTGAGACACTCCCAATGTCAGGTGTAACTTTCTTACTTGGAAATGATATTGGTGGAAGTCAACTATGTCCAGCTCCTCAGTTGTCTAGTGAACCAATGACTGCGACCCAGGATTGTGATATCCCTGATGTGTTCTCTGCATGTGCTGTCACTAGGACTAAGTCTAAAGTTACTGGTGACTTAGAGGATAATGATGATGATGATGTTATCCTAGCTGACACTTTTCTTGCTAATTTGGACCACTCACCAGATGAGGCAGTACCCCGTAGTGTTGATAATTTGTCTCGTCAAGAGTTGGTTGAGTTGCAGGTTGCTGAGCCTGAGTTGAAAGGTCTACAGTAGCTAACTCTGCTTGCAGTGAGGAAGAGCCAGCTGGTGCTTCTACTTGTTATTATATAAAGTCAGGAGTACTTATGAGAAAGTGGAGACCCCCAACAGCATCAGCCGACTGTGAATGGGAGGTTGTACATGAAGTTGTCATCCCTCGTGTTTGTAGGCAGGATATCATTAGAGTGGCTCCTGATTCCAGTTTGGCAGGACACCTTGGAGTGAGGAAGACTGTGGCACGCATTTTGAAACACTTCTACTGGCCAGGTATCTTCAGGGATGTTTCCTGGTATTGTAAGTCTTGTCACACCTGTCAAGTTGTGGGGAAGTGTAATCAGACCGAAAAGGTTGCACCTCTAGTTCCCATTCCTCCTTTTGAGGCGCCATTCACCCGTGTGTTGGTGGATATTGTGGGCCCTCTTCCTAAGATTTCTTCAGGATTTTCTTATGTGTTGACCCTGATTGATATGGCTACTCGTTATCCTGAAGACATTCCACTTAGAAATATCTCAGCAAAGAACGTGGTTAAGGAAATGCTAGGGTTCTTCACAAAGTTTGGTCTGCCCAAGGAGGTACAGTCAGACCGGGGAAGTAATTTCATGTCAAATGTTTTCAAGCAGTCTCTGAAAGAGTTGGGCATCACCCAGATCACGTCTTCAGCTTACCATCCCCAGACCCAAGGAGTGTTGGAGAGATATCATCAAACACTCAAATCGGTGCTCAAGAAATACTGTTTGGAACATCAGAAAGACTGGGATAAAGGTCTTCCATTCGTTGTATTTGCCGCAAGAGAATCTCCAAATGAATCACTGGGCTTCTCACCCTTTGAACTACTGTTTGGCCATGAAGTAAGAGGACCCCTTAAGCTACTCAAGGAATGCTGGCTGTCGGAGGAAGATGACGTCAACCTGCTGGAGTATGTGATGAAGTTCAAAGAACGGCTGTCCACTGCTTTACAGCTGGCGAGAGAGAATTTAGGAGCTGCTCAGGAAAAGATGAAGACTTGGTATGATAAGAAGTCCAGGTTACGCCACTTTCAGCCAGGAGATCAGGTTTTGATTCTGCTGCCGGTGCATGGGCAACCTCTTCAAGCCAAGTTTAGTGGTCCTTATTTCGTG
Organism: Coenobita brevimanus; assembly: GCF_032717465.1. Lineage (NCBI taxonomy): Eukaryota > Metazoa > Arthropoda > Malacostraca > Decapoda > Coenobitidae > Coenobita > Coenobita brevimanus. The sequence goes on from NC_136956.1 coordinate 10,556,093, forward strand.
GAGAAGAAACTCAGTGATGTCAACTATGTCATCACCACACCAGATCGTAGAAAGAACAAGCAACTTTGTCACACCAACATGCTAAAGTTATATCACAGGTGGGACGAAAATAACCCAGTCTGCACTGTAGCTATTCCACCCGAGTCTGCAAGTTAAGTTCTCCCATGCAGCATGAGCCTGAGTGATAGTTTGGGGAAGAATCCTGATATCATCAATGATCTCCAGACTAAGCTTTCTCATCTACCTCCCGAGGAAAGGCAGGAGTTCTCAGCATTACTGCAGGAGTACCCGCAAGTGTTCCGTGCCACTCCAGGAAGAACCACTGTGTTGATGCATGATGTCGATGTTGGAGACGCAAAGCCAATTAAACTGCCTCCTTACCGTGTGAACCCAGTGAAAGTTCCTCTCATCCAGAAGGAGCTTGGCTACCTGTTGGACCACAAGATGATTGAGCCCTGTCAGAGCGAGTGGAGTTCTCCTGTCACTCTAGTCCCTAAGCCAGGTGGGTCACAGCGGCTTTGCATCGACTACAGACGTGTTAATCAGATAACCAAAACAGACACTTACCCTCTCCCTCGCGTGGAAGATTGCATAGACAAGATCGGAAAGGCTAAGTACATAAGTAAGTTTGATTTGTTAAAGGGATACTGGCAAGTACCTATGACTGAACGTGCTAGGGAGATCTCATGTTTTGTAACACTAGGAAAGATTTTCGCATGTTCTGTAATGCCATATGGTATGAAGAATGCACCAGCCACATTTCAGAAGCTCATGAATATTGTAACAGAGGGTTTGGCAGGGTGTGTTGTTTATATTGATGATGTATTAATCTTCAGTGACAACTGGAAAGATCACCTATGCCATGTCAGTAAATTTCTTGAGCGTTTGGTTCAGGCTAATCTTGTAGCTAATTTATCAAAGTGTGAGTTTGGTCAAGCTAAAGTTCAGTACCTTGGGTACGTAATTGGTGATGGACACGTTGCACCACCAGCAGCTAAGGTTCAGGTTATAAGTGATCTTCCCAGACCTAAAAGTAGGAAAGAGCTACAAAGATTTTTGAGAATGGTAGGTTATTACAGGAGATTTGTTCTTAACTTTTCAATTCTTGTATCACCACTTACAGACCTACTGAAAAAGGGAGTTAAATTTGTTTGGACCAATAACTGTGAATCCTCTTTCAGGATACTTAAAGCTATCCTATTAAGTCAGCCAGTGCTCGCTACTCCAAATTTTGCTAAGCCTTTTAAGATGGCTGTTGATGCAAGTGATACAGGAGCTGGGGCTGTTTTGCTGCAAGAGGATGATCAGGGTATTGAACACCCTGTATCTTATTACAGTAAGAAGTTCACTCCACCTCAAAAGAACTACTCAACTATTGAGAAAGAGCTTTTCGCCTTGATTTTGGGTTTACAGCATTTTTCATTTTATTTGTGTTCTGGTTTTGACCCCATAGTCATTTATACCGATCATAACCCACTGAAATTCCTTAGTAAGTTTAAAGATAAAAATCAGAGATTGACAAGATGGAGTCTACTTCTTCAGGAGTATTCATTAGACATACAACATGTCAAGGGGAAAGAAAATGTTATTGCAGATTGCTTATCTAGACTTTAGACAGATTGTTTTAGAGTAATAAGAAATTTCCTTTGTAAATTTCTTTTTTTTTTTTTTGTGGGGAGGTGATACATAGCCTATGATTTCATCATCCTTTGTATAATTCTAACGTACAGTATGCTGCATGTTTGATCACGATTCGCCTTGTGGCTTCCATAGTGACCAAGCTTCCGTGTTCTACCTCACTCCCCCCTTCTCCTCCCTTATAGTAGAGTAAGTCGTTCTTTCTGTTGTTCAGAGCAGGAGTGTCAACTCTTTGTCCCCTATGGCTTCATTTGTGCGTCCTTCTTACAAGTTGTATCAAGCTCTGCCGGCCCCTATATAATGAGCTCAGTCTCTGCATTAATTGCCACTTAGATCTACTCCTCATTTTGTTCACATCTCTGTCCTCCCCTGTACAGTTGTTATTATTTTTGTGAGTGCTCAGGAAGTCTCCAACCATCTAGCTGCTGTGTAATTTGAGTGTAAGTGTTATTACATTTTTTCTTGTACTGTATAGCATAAGGTGTTAATTCGTAGGCCTGGTGAGGTTTTTGTGATTCATGTGGAGTTTTTGATGTCAGCCATTATTAATAATATTTTGTATCTGTAATAATATATCTTGCATTAACTGAGCATTATCCGGTTTTCTCATTTTATCAGGGCTGACTTAGATAAATTTACTCTTGCTAATTTCGTGTTAATAGAGGCTATTGCAGTTAACCATATATTTAACCTGTTTTTTGCCATTACATTATCCTTATGAGTCCTGAATGTTTAGTTGTTAGTTTGAGCATTAAACTTTAACTTGTAAATTTTACATAACTCTTTTGTTTTGAACCTGGAACTTTGCGGGACAGTAGTGATTTTAGTATTCTCACTTGAAGTGTTCATTATCTCTCTCTGTTCCGTAACAATATATATATATATATATATATATATATATATATATATATATATATATATATATGGATGGGGTGATGAGAGACGTAAGAACACGAGTATTGGAGAGGGGGATGGCGTTGGTAATGAAAGGTGATGGATGGAACATCTCAAATTTGTTGTATGCTGATGATGCAGTACTACTTGCATATACCAGACAAGAACTTGATAGACTAGTGCAGAGATTTGCTGATGTCTGTGAGCGTCGTGCCTTGAGAGTAAATGGAGAAAACAGTAAAGTGATGATTATTGTGAGAGAAAGTTACTCCCAGTGCGATGTTACAGTGAATGAAGAGAGACTGGTATTGGTGAGTTCAAATACCTGGGTACAGTGATAGAAAAGAGAGGAAAATGTGCAAAAGAAGTGAAAAGTAGAGTGACACAAGGAAGAAATGTAGCTGGTGCAATGAATGCATTGATAAGAAACAGAGGCTTCAATGTTGCAGCTGCAAGAGGCTTATATGAAGGTGTGTTAGTGCCATCTTTAGACTATGGTGTGGCATGAAACTAAAAAGTCAAGAGCAAGAGCGGTGGAGATGGGACTGCTGAGGAATATACATGGAATACAGAGGGTGGATAGGATATGAAATAATGTGATTCCTGAAAAATGTGGAGTGAGGAAGTCTGTGGACACCAGAATCGAAGAGAGTGTAGTGAGATGGTATGGTCATGTGGAGAGAATGGATAACAACAGAGTGGTGAAAAAGCTACAGACGTCGGAATAAGTTCGTTTCCTTTTCCGTGTTTGTAACACTGCTCGATGGAGAGGAATCCCCTCCTCCTTCCTCATAGTCCCACACTCCCACCTAACCCCCCCACTTTTCTCTCGGATCCCATAACCCCACCCGGTACCCTCCATACTCTCACTCACAGCCAGCTACGGGTTTCTGTACTTAACCCCTTAACCGCGGGGCGTCACTTGCGTGACGCTTGGGAGCAAGGGATCATACCGCGGGGCGTCGCTTTTGTGATTCTGTGTTATTTTGAATTCACCCGGGCTTCCAAGTGGGGGCTTGTATCATCTATCAGTACTGCCAATGTCCAACACTAGTCAGCACTCCTAATCTCATCTGTACTCCCATCCATTGTTGACAATTTAGCCATTTCTCCCCGTTCTTGACTCCCCTCCCTACCCCCCCTCCATTACCCTATCCTCTCGCCTGCCCGGCCGTGCTACGCTAAGTAAATCTTCCCTGGAATTTTTCACTGATTTCATTCATTGAAATAAGCCCTATGCCCTATTCTTATACCAAATAATATATACAAGAAAGAAATAAGGTAAGTGAGAGTGCCATACACCTGGAATTGGCTAATTATCACCTGACAACACCTCATGTGCACTCGTTCGCTAATTTTCGCTGTTTTTTCCCCTTGAAATATGCCGTATAATCTATTTTCGTGATAAATATACATATAAGGAGGGAAGGGAGAAGCCTAAGTGATATTTACATTCACCTGGAACTACCTAATTTATAATGTATTGTCTAGATTTCCTGCCAATCATTTCAGTGAAATACATAGCTGTTTCAAGAGCTACGTTGGTAGTACTGAATATCCCCTAAGTAGGCCTCTACTCGGGCCCTCCCTTATCAGTTTTCGCTCATCTTCCGAAGAGGAGGTACGTCTGTTCCTCTTGCTGACTTCAGGGCCTTTTTCACCCCCATGCAAAGGGCCCTGTGACCTTTACCCCCTACTAAACTTCGTGTGGAAAGAGGTAAAGGGCTAACAATTGATAAAAGAGTGACTACGATCTTTCTATTGAGTAAAACAGTGCAAGTGGAATTGTAAATAATGTGTAAACAGCAAGTGAAAGTAATGAATGTAACTATACGTGAACAATGGAAAATAGTTTTATAAGTTACTTCAAGTGACAGTGCATAACACAGTGTAATTAAAATAGAAATGTAAATAACGTAAATAAAATAGAGAACGTAAATAGAAATGTAAATGAGTAGTATTATAAGAATACGAGTATATACCCTAGGAGTAATGAAAGTGAAAGTTTCACTCTAGCATGTCTGAATACTATGAGTTATGAGAGTGAAGATGAAAGTGACATTCACTCTCAATGCTAGTATACAGGGCGAGAAAGTGAATGCTACGTATTTTACTAAAAGAAATTGAATCCCTACAGTGACAATAAACTAATACTACTGAAGGAAAGTTATGGATAAAGACTGTAGATATATATAAGTGTTATATAGTAATAGAAAAATAAAGTATGAGGGGTTTTATGAATAATAAATGACAGAGTACCAAGAGCGAACTAGCGCAAGTGCGGCGGTCAGACACGCTCATAATTTTCATTGCTTTCACAGTGGTTTTTTTTTGGAGTATGGATCCCAAACTACTTGAAAATCATAGAGTAGTGTTTATAGTGTTAATATCTGGCTGTGGTAATCATATTACGGGTTGTCGGGAAGTGTAAAGTGGAGACTTCGTTACCCAACTTCAGAGGTCTCCACAAGTCCTACGGTAACCGACGAAGGCTCAACAAACATTCCAGGAGAAAGCTGAAGGTATGTGCCATAAGCATATATAATTTTAATATTCTAGGACTAATAACTGATTTTTGGCAAATATTTTTTGAGAGTCTGTCGGAGCCCGAATAACCCCGTGGCACACGCAAAACATCGGTAAACATGCCCGCGGTGTAGGGGTTAAGCACCTCTCTAATTAAGTGTAGTCCGAACAACTAGAATAGTACAGTACATATCATAAACCAAGTTAGGAAAAGATTTACTATATACAGAGAGAGAGAGAGAGAGAGAGAGAGAGAGAGAAATCTGCTGTGATTAAATGTTGCGGTAGTAGACACCTGTTTTACACACACACACACACACACACACACACACACACACACACACACACACACACACACACACACACACAGAAATAATCTGCTGTGATTAAATGTTGCGATAGTAGACACCTCTTTTAGAGAGAGAGAGAGAGAGAGAGAGAGAGAGAGAGAGAGAGAGAGAGGAGTTACAAGGAAAAGTTAGGATCTAAATGACTATGCAGCCCATACCGTGGAGATACTTGTTTGCCTGGGAATGCATATCCAATTCACATTTATTCTAGTGTAAGATCCTGCCGATGAATCCCTTATACTTCTCTACTGTAGTGTTAACAACGTCCATGTTGAGTCAGTTCCATGTGGAGCAGATCTTGCACGTGAAAAAGTTTTCACGTAATTCTGATCGTAAATTTTCTCAGTTACGGCTTCCAGCCCTGGTTGTGTGCCGAGTCCGTGTTAAGAGTAAGCAACTTTCTATGTAATGATTGTGAAACCCATTCAGATTTTAAACACTTTAATGAGCTGACCCCGTAGTCTACGAGTTTGTATTCAAAATGTCCCACAGCCCTCAGGCGAACCTGATACCTTAGTCTCCTGAACTCTTTTTATGTCGATGTATGTCGACCAAAATTCCACAGTAATTGAGGAAGTGGCCGTATTAAGGAGATATAGACTGTGAGGACAATTTCTTTATTCCTAGAGAGAGAGAGAGAGAGAGAGAGAGACTTGGACTGGTAAGAACAATCAGGAGAAATACTGATTAAAAAAAAAGTGAGTGAGAGGAGAAACTGAAGCAGAGAGGAGGAAAACACTCAGGTGAAAAAATGGAACAATGTTATAGAAGTGACGCAGGGACGGAAGCACACACACACACACACACACACACACACACACACACACACACACACACACACACACACACACACACACACACACACACACACTTTCTGAACATTTGTCGACCTATCTGTCTGTGCCTGTCTGTGTACTGCCCCCCCCCCCACCTCTCTCTCTCTCTGGATCCTTTGTCTCATCCCCAGTTTCCTTTTCCCTCCTTCCCCTCTTTATAGCAATCTGCTCAGTCCCTGCCTTCCTCCCTCTCTCTTTCCTTTCCTTCGTCTCTCTTCCCCTCTGTCACTCCCTCCTTACCTCACTCTTTTTCCCTCCCTGTGTCACAACTTTGTCTTACTTTTTACATGTTACATGTGTTACCTTTTTTTCATCATTACTCTCTCTTTTTTTCTTTACTTGTACTCAATCCATTTCCTTCACTGCTTTCTTTTCCCAGTAGTAACTGCATGCTCCTTTTTCTCTCTCTCCTTTCTCCGTCTCTCCCTGTCACCCGAAATCTCTTTTTCCATTCCGCTCTTCCCATTGTCTTTCCCTCCCTCCCTGCCCCTTCCCTTGTCTTCCCTTCTTAACATCCCCCTCCTCTTTCTTGACCTAAAAATTAACCTATTTTTCTTCCCACCCTTAATCTGTACTTTCTCTCCACAAATTTCTCTAATTTCTCTGTTTCTCTCCCTCCCTTTTTACTTGAATGTCATTCGTTTTACTGAGCCTTAATGCTTTCGTCATATCCTGCTTAGTTCTTTCCCTGCGTCCTTGCAGAAGTAACACACTTTTTTCCTCCTCCCTGTTATCCTGCCTCTTTTTCTATTTTTTTCTCGTTATCATTCTCAATATTCCGTTCCGTAGCTCTCTTTCCCACTTTCTTCTTTTATTATCCCTGCTGCCGTGTTTGCTCCATTCCCATTTTCTCTCAGCTGTCTCCTCTTCTGTCTCTACTTCCCTGTCTCCCGGCCTTTTGATTCACATCTCCCTTTTCTCTTTCCCTTTCACACTGCTTGTATCTCATTTCACCTCTCACTGTCTCTTCTCACAATCTGTCTCTTTTCTTAACTCTCGTTGTTCTCTCCTTGCCTCTCCCATTTTTATTTTCTCCGTAACTGCCCTCTCATTTCTCATTTTTCCACTCGCCCTCCGTCTCCACCTGTCGCTCCCCGTCTTTTAACTCTGTTCTTACCTAATTGTTCTTACCTAATTTTATCTTTACAGGAATGAGTCAAGCTCGTACTGTCCCGTGTCTTAAACCATATTTATCGTATATATCCTTAAATTTGTGAATTGTTTTGGCACACACTATTTCATTCGGTAGTGCATTCCATTGATCAATTGCTCTGTTTGGGAAACTGAATTTCCTTACGTCTTTATCACCACTCTTCTTATGCAGTTTTTTGCAGTGTCCTCTTGCTGATGCTTCTCCATATGTTAAGTAATCATTTATGTCTATTTTCTCCTTCCCTGATATGCACTTATATAGCATTATCATGTCACCTCTTTTCCTTCTCTCCTGTAGTGTTGGCAAATTTAATTTATTTAGTCTTTCTTCGTAGCTTAGGTCCCTTAAGCTTCGTATCCATCTTGTAGCGGCCCTTTGAACTTTTTCCATCTTGTCTATGTGCTCTTTGAGATGAGGACTCCAGACTACTGATGCATATTCCAGGGTTGGTCTAATGAATGATGTTATTATCCTTCTTAGCATGTCTTCATTTATGTATGTGAATGCTATTCTCATATTTGCAAGTAGTGTATACATGTTCCGTACCTTCTCGCTGATGTGGTCAGCCGGAGATAGTCTGTTATTGATAATCACACCTAGGTCTTTCTCTCTTTCTGATGTGTATAGGGTTTTATTTCCTAACTTATAATCCCAATCAGGTCTTTTTCCACTTTTACCAAACTTGATTACATGACACTTGTCCACATTGAATTCCATTTGCCATTTACTACTCCATTCATGAAGTTTATTTAATTCTTCTTGTAGCTCTTTACAAGAGTCTGTGTTAGTAATTCTCCTTTGTATTTTTGCATCATCTGCAAACATATTCAGATAGCTCTCATTTCCAGTGTTATTGTTTATATCGTTTATATACACTAAAAACATGATTGGTGCCAGCACTGAACCCTGTGGTACTCCACTAGTCACTTCTTTCCATGATGAGTAGTTTCCTCTTAGTACTGTTCTCATTTCTCTTTTTATGAGAAAGTCTTGCATCCAACAAAATAGTTTTGCCTCGAATTCCTCCTTCATGGTACAGTTTCCATAAAAGTCTTTGGTGTGGTACTGTGTCAAAAGCTTTCTTGAAATCTAAATAGATACTGTCCACCCATCCTTCCCTTTCCTGTATTGTGTTTGTTACTCTGTCATAGTAGCTCAACAGATTAGTAACACATGATTTTCCTTTTCTGAAACCAAACTGTCTTTCTGTTATCATACTGTGTTCTTCGAGATGATTTACCCAAGCTTTTCTTATAAGCTTTTCTAATACCTTGCTTACAACACTGGTCAGTGATACTGGTTGGTAGTTGAGTGGATTTTGTCTATTTCCTTTCATGAATAAGGGGACAATATTTGCTTTTATCCAAATATCAGGTAGTTTACCTTGACTCAAGGATTTCTTGAAAATTAAAAATAATGGTTTACTTAACTCCTTAGCACATTCTCGTAGTACCCAACATGAAATTTCATCAGGACCACTTGCTTTTCCTCTGTCTAATCTACTTAACTCCTCCTGTATTACTTTTTCTGCTATTTGTATATCTGGTAGTATGTGTGGACATGCATGTTCCACATAGTCCCTCTCAAAATTATTTTCTTCTGTAAAAACTAATTGGAAATTCTTATTTAGTGCTTCACAAATATCTTTCTCTTGTGTATAAGTGATTCCCTCGTCCGTAATGGATTGTATTATATCTTTTACTTTGGTTTTGCTTCTGATATAGCTGTAAAACAGCTTTGGTTGATCACTACTTTTATTTATTATATCCTCCTCAAACTGTTTTTGGGTTTCCCTCCTTATTCTTGTATAATCGTTTCTTGCCTGTTTGTAATTATTATACGCCCTTTCACTATTGTGTCTTCTGTATCTATTCCACAACAAATCTCTTCTTTCTTTTGATTTTTTACATTCTGTATTGAACCATTTCTGTATTTTCTTATCTGCTTCTTTGTGCTGTGGGATGTACTTCTGGACTCTTATTTCATAAAATTCACAGAATTTTTTATATACTGCATTTAAATCTTGTCCTCTAAGCTCATTTTCCCAATCAGCTTCTAAGAAATACTTCTTTAGGTCTTGATAATTTCCCTTTTTATAGTTTAGGCTCTTTTTGTAACTGTCATTGCTGTTTACTATGTCATATGCTATCCTGAATTTATAATTTAGTTCTTCATGATCGCTTTTGCCGAGTGGAGGGTGATATATTAAACTGTTAATATCATTTTCTTGCCTAGTAAATATTAGATCTAGCACTGAAGGTACATCAAGTCCTCTTTTTCTGGTGGTTTCCCTCACATGTTGCGTTAAGAAAAACTCTTGCACGAGATCCAGGAGCTTTTGGTCCCAACAGCTTTCTTGGCTTATTATATCTAGAGTATTCCAATTTATATTTGTATTAAAATCCCCAGTTAGTATAATTCTTTCCGATTTCTCTTCCATTTTATGTAGTAATGATCTTAAACTCTTAATTGTACTCCCTGCCAGGTCCTCATATTCAACTCTTTCCCATGTGTTTGATCTGGGTGGCATGTACAAATTGGCTACAATTACTTTACCTTCAGATGTGTTGATCTCTACTGCAATCAGTTCTACTTGTGATGATATATCTAGTTTTATTTCATTGACTTTTAGATTTTTCTTAGTTAATATTATAATTCCTCCTCCTTTTTTTAAATTTCTGTCTCTTCTCCATATATTGTATTCCTCTAAGTTTAGTATGTCATTGGAAATCCTTGGTGTTAATTTTGTTTCAGTGAGGCATATTATTTGTGGTTCATTTTCTCTGACATAATCATTCATCTCTAGTAATTTAGATACCATTCCATCCACATTTGAGTACATAAACTTTATCATCTTGTTTATATACTTGTCATGACATGGTTCTACTACCTTCCTCCTTTTTATTCCCTCCTGTTTGTGTACCACTTTCGTACCTGCAATCCTATTACTTTGTAAAAAAAATTTCTTCTTCTCTTCTGATCTTCCCTCATTTTTTGTTTTTGTTTCCTCCCTTTTCTCTTTCAGTAATTCCAGTTCCTCTTGTGTTAGGCATCTTTTTATCCATACATTTTTGAACTCCTCTTTTTCCATAAGATTCTTTGCATTTTTTAGTATCTCTTCCACAGTGTTTACACTCTGGAAAGTCACTTTTAGAGGTCTTGTCTTGCTTTTCTCGTATTTCCCTAACCTTTTGTGTTCCTCTATGTCTTTACTACAGATTTCCTCTGATACTTCTTTCAGTAAGCTCATTACATTTGCCATCTCCTTTTTGTCTCTTGTGATCTTGTTTTTTACTTCTTCCTCTTCTATACCAGTGATTACTATAGATTTGTTTATATCTACTGAATGACTAATTTTGGATTGTTTTGGATTATTCTTTTCACTTCCTTTTTAATGCTTTTTTCCTCCACCCTTGTTTCTAAGTCTTTCTTTACTTTCACCATTTCAGCATACTTGGTTTTCACATCATTTTTGTAGCTTTGCACAGCTTCATTCACCTGTGTTATCTTCTCCTCAATATCACTGCTCTGGTCTATAAGACTGTTTACTTCCCTAATTGCCTCTGTGTCCTTTTTTAACTCTTCCATAACACTCTCGTGATTGACTACTGTACTTGCCGTTTCACTCATTTTCTTCCTAAGTGTACTCAATTCCACTGTTAGTTCACTGATGGTTGTGTCTTTCTTGTTGGCCTCCCTTCCTAGTTTTTCTATTTCTTCCTTTGGAAGTGCATCTGCTTCTATATTTCATCAATTTCATTTTTGAAAGCCATTTCTAGTTTGTGTACACGTTCAACCAGTCTATTGTGAGTCTCCACTTCAACCAGTTCTTGGTAGAAATCATCATTTTGCTTTTTACCTTAATCCCTTTTCTTTTCTAAATTTGCTTTACTAAAGTATGTATCCATTTTGCAATACTAAAATAACAGAGTATGTACTTACAGAGTATGTACACTTTCCCCATGTTGCTGTAGTCTAAACAAACCTCAGCTGACTCAACACATTTTTTCGTCTTGGTTCTCTTTTCTGTTTGAACAAGTCTTGTTTAAACTTATTTTTTTTTCCTTTTAATAATGAAAAATCATTTAGTCTAACCTGGTACAGAGCTTGACTCATACAAAGATACTAATTTAGGTAATGCCACTGGCCATGTTGGTTCGGTACGGAGCGCTGATGTCGCACGTTTGCCTCGATTGACTCCCTCTGTGTGTGTGTGTGTGTGTGTGTGTGTGTGTGTGTGTGTGTAGTAAACTTTTTCCTAACTTGTTTTATGATATATAGACTTACTATCCCTTTATTAGGGGTTCGGACTACACGTAATCAGAGAGGTGCTTGAAGTACAGAAACCCGTAGCTGGCTGTGAGCGAGAGTATGGAGGGTACCGGGTGGGATCATGGGGTCGGAGAGAAAAGTGGGGGGGTTGGGTGGGAGTGTGGGATTACGAGGAAGGAAGGAGAAGGGGATACCTCTCTATCGAGCAGTGTTACAAACACCTTAGTCCACGGAAAAGGAAATGAACTTATTCCGACGTCTGTAAATCTGAGCAGAATTTAAAGAAGGGAGGAGGCGAGGTAGGCCAAGGAGAAGGTGGAGAGATATGGTGGGTGAGTGTGTGAGGAAGAAATGTACTTTGGAAGTCGGTGAGGCTAGGGAACTGACAAGAAATCGAGCTGGCTCAATGAATGTTGTGAGAAGTGTATGATCAGGGATTTGGCACCCCATTTTAATGTGGCAGCATCCGGATTGACTCTAACAGATACGCTAATGTGATGCAACCGAACGTGGTGAATGTTTTTGGTGTATCCAATAGAGCCAGGATTCCGAGGGCTTGAATGATGAGTGAATGGAAGCGTGGCCCTTTGAACTGGGCAACTTTGGGCTGTCTGGACATTGTTACTCCTCACCCTGCCCTAGGGTGGGAAAGGAGGTCCGGATGATGATGATAATGATGAGAGGCTTCGTAGCTCCTCTTCCATAGAGATTTATTCTACACTTTACACCTAACCATTCTCTTATTTGCTGTTTTATTAATAAATATTGACGCACTGGTATAAACTATGGAACAAGTTGCCAAGCGAGAGGTGCTACAAAATCTCTCAGGCAGACCTGTTCTGGTCCATCCGTGTGTGTGTGACTCTCAATTCTTGTAGTAGAAGTTAAAGATGAATACAGGGAGTTTATCTTGATTTATTATCTTCAGAGAAAATCTTAAGTTGAGCAGTGTATGTATTACAGAGACTGAATACATTAAGTAAGTCTAGTTGGACCCCTCTTCTTGTTCACTCTCTCCACTACCTGTCGGTTCTAATGCTAGCCTCCTTCTGAGCTCTGGCTTCGTAAATTCTGGTGTAGCAGGGGTCGTGTCACGTGTGTTACACTGTTGTTGGAATGTTCTAGAAACCTGTGTGTGAGTATGTGTGTATGTGTGTGTATGGTCACTAGGCATTGTTCGTATGCTATCTCGCTGACACACTACCTATATCATCCCCTGACTTGCTACTTCCTGTGTATTGTCACCATTTCCTCAGTTACACTTGCAAGATCATTTCCCGTTCCCAAGCTATTATGATTTGTAATTACACTATGGAGTCCTAACATTGCTCGGCCATGCCGCTGAAGGTCCTCCGACAGCAATCATCATTGACATATGCGAGTCTATTAGTACATAATATTGATTATAATATTGTATACATATAATATTCATAGTAAATTGCAATGATCTAGTAATATTACATTTTAAACAAGTTGTATACATATTTGAATAAATGCACTAAAGGTAAACTATTTAACTGTAATACAGTATGTACATGGGTTATTGTAGTGAAATGCATACATGCAAGAAAAAAAAAATAGTTTAAAATTAAGATTATGGTAAGAATGAAGAGAGAATCTGTATTTTTTACACAGGAAAAATCATCAGAGAAATTACCAATATGCCGGGATTCGAACCCAGGATGCTCAGGTGAGAGCCAGGCAGCATATCACTACACGACGACCAGGTAAAAGTTAACTCACGTTGTCACAATCTTGTAACCAACGTCCCTCCACCCCCACTGTGGGCATGAAGAGGATGAGTTAACCCCCTGGCACTCGGGCAAGTAGGTGCTTTTAATCTATCCCAAACACTTACGGCAAGTCAGAATGAAGAGAGAATCTGTATTTTTTACACAGGAAAAATCATCAGAGAAATTACCAATATGCCGGGAATCGAACCCAGGACGCTCAGGTGAGAGCCAGGCAGCATACCACTACACCACGACCAGGTAAAAGTTAACTCAAGTTGTCACAATCTTGTAACCAACGTCCCTCCGCCCCCACTGTGGGCATGTTGGTAATTTCTCTGATGATTTTTCCTGTGTAAAAAATACAGATTCTCTCTTCATTCTGACTTGCTGTAAGTGTTTGGGATAGATTAAAAGCACCTACTTGCCCGAGTGCCAGGGGGTTAACTCATCCTCTTCATGCCCACAGTGGGGGCGGAGGGACGTTGGTTACAAGATTGTGACAACGTGAATAAACTTTTACCTGGTCGTGGTGTAGCGGTATGCTGCCTGGCTCTCACCTGAGCGTCCTGGGTTCGATTTCCGGCATATTGGTAATTTCTCTGATTATGGTAAGAGTTATTAATATTTCATTTAAAGATAATGCTACTGGTATGCCATACTTCTATATCATGGGTCGTTCTTCTTTGTATTTTTTTTTTTTTTAATTAATACTATATACCAAATATGTACACTTCATTCAGAGGGGTTAACTTGGATGTTAACACTACCCCTACTAAATACTGACTCCAAATTTGCAATTCTTGCATGCATTCTGTGCATTGCGAACAGCAGTACTGCAAATACAATGCAGAAGATTATAAAGACAGTAGGTGCTGGGCTATACACATAATATGGGTTGAACATACTCAAACTCAAATCTTCCCAGGGCTTCATTGTTTCATTGATCAGTTGCATTGTTTCAAACTTAGGTGAAGTCAATACTTGTGCTCATGTTTAAGTCCATATCAGGCAGTGGGTTGAAATGTTTGTATGTATGATTGAGGATGGTGTAGTGATTGATGGTGGATAAAGTGGACATGGATAGTGTAAATACCGCACAGTAGTCTGGTGCTATGTATAATCCTGAGGCTGAAGTATGAGATGGTGGTATATCTGGACAGACTATGTAAACTGATGTGTTATGAGTGAAATAAAAAAAACTGTGAGTGTCCAATGCGTTGATGGTGTACAAGCTTATCTGGAGCAAAAGTGAAGTTGCAGTGATTATGAATATTGTTATATCTGATGATAGCCATTTCACAAGGGACTGTATCAGTAGACTGAAACGTGAAAATGTACGCAGGACAAAGATGAACAGCATGTACGGATGTGCGGCACTTTCGTTCAATCATTGATTCACTTGCGAGTGACAGTATTCCGTCCCATGGAGACCATGATGAGTTCGGTGTCTGTGTTGATGTTGATGTTGACCAAATTGTTGTTATTTTTAGAGGGGAAGGGGTGTATTTGGTATACTGTGAACAGGTCGTCAGTGATGAATGGTACATGAACTACTACTGATGCTGGTGTTAGTGTTGCTTCTAAATATGGATAATATTGCATGAATTCTCTACTTCGGAACAAAGGCTTCAATTTATGTTTATGTATGCCTTGACTAATTATCTGACGTAGCTCATGAACTGGGAGTAAGTCAATTGTGATCTTGCCATCACCAGCATTCGAAATTCCTTGCATAAGTGCCCTGTAACGAACTCTAGTGTTGTCTAATTGTAGTAGAATTGTGTCAATATGTTCTGTGACGATCGAGAAGTGTTGGAAAAGTGTTATGTTACCTTCCATTTCATTTATTTTATCTACACTTTCGAGAGCTATGTTTTCCTGCCTTTTTCAGATTTTTCACAATTGTCTTCATTGCTGAGTTATGTCCTGTGATGAATTTATCTTGGTATTTTAGTATCTGAGCTATTTTGTTAAATTTGTTGTTTATTTCTTTAAGGTCATCCTCTGTAGCCAATCCAAAGATGTTCCCAAGAACTGCGCCACCCAGGTCGAACAAACCACACTTTTGGCGAGTAAGTGTGATGTTGTTCCTGTCGCTCAATACCTCCGTTCCATAAGATGGGAGATCTTGGATCATGATGAGCATAGTTGACTTTGCCTGTTCTATTTTCCATTTCGCTAACTTAACTATTTCATTCACTTTCTTTGTGTTATGTGCTTGTGAAACATAGCTTCCTATCATGAAGTCCAGGGTTCGCATAAGTTTCGCGAGATTTACTAGATAAGAAGGTAATTCATACAAGTAATCCAGACTTATTTCAGTACTCATGACGTCTTTTACGATTGAAGTCGTGGCCGTTGGAGCTATGAGGCATCCTTGTCGTACTATGTGTTGGGGGTCTAAGTGCACATATCCTCTTGCTTTGTAGAGGAGAATCCATAGCATAAGTCTCTTCATTGCTACCTACCGAAAAAAAAATCTATTAATTTTCTAATATGGTCATGCTGTGGTCGATGATAGTGATGATGTGATTTACGGTTGATTGTTATTTCATTTATAGAAGGAGTTTAAATCAATATTTAATTCTCGTAAATGATGTACTGTAGATTTTATTGGAACAGTTGCACCTATGTTTGATTGTTTGGTATTTTCTTTTTGTAATCATTGTTGTTTTCTTGCTTGGTTTTTTTAGGTACGTTCGCCTGTTCGGTTGTATCCGATGGTGAATAATTATTGGATAGTTCCCTTGAAACTCGTTTTAAATGGTCAAGATGAACTTGTTTCTCTTCGCCACTTGACAGTGACTTAATTAAAACTTTGTTTGCTTTTATGTTAATTACTCTGTATGGGCCCTCAAATTTTGGGGATAATTTATTGTCTTTCGCATGAATGATACCATAAACAATGTCTCCTAAGCTGATAGGTGAATCTCTTGCCTTCTTGTTAAATGCCTCCGTCATTTCTTCCTTGGACATCGTTAATTGTTTTTTTACTCTTTTGTGTATGTCCTGGAATTCACGTAAACGGAGTTTAGAGTAATCATCGTAATTGTATATGGGCAGACTGTCACCTTCTAGGAGCTCATATGGTAGTTTTTTATCTGTCCCATATATAATGAAATGTGGTGTGTCACCTATGGATTTATTTATAGATCCATTAATTGAGGCTTCTACTCTGGGAATCCAATCATCCCAGCTTGCATAATTTTCACTGAGAATGTGTCGTAGCACATCTAATACTTTTTTGTTTTGTCTCTCTACTAACCCATTAGATGCTGGGTGATAGGCTAAAACGTTAACCTTTTTGATGTTGTATTGTTTACATATTTCTTGTAAGATATCAGAATTAAATTCTCCTCCATTATCACTTATTAGTACCTTTGGGGTAGTAAAGCGACATATTACATTATCTGTTATTGCCTTTGCTACTGTCTCTGCTGTTTTATCTTTAATTGGAGCTAAAATTACATAACGGGAAAAATGATCCGTTGCTACGAATAGGTATTGGTTATTATTGTATGATAATGGCATCTTGAGTAAATCAACAGCGACAACGTCCCATGGTTGATGTGGTACAGGGTAATTACCCATCGGTGCAGGTGTGATTGGGTATCCTTTGTGTTTTGCACATGATTCGCATCTGTCTATATGATTGTTTATATCTTTTCGTAATGAAGGCCAGTAATATAACAGCTGGGCCTGTTTGAATGTCCTATCCTTTCCAGGATGTCCTGCATGTGGGCTATCGTGTATCGTTCGTAATACTTGGGGTATCATGTCATTAGGTACTACCAACTGGTTAGTATTTCTTTGGCGTTTTGGTTGTTTCGGGTTAATCTTGTTTAATGTATAATTGACCATTGTGAGTTGTTCGAGTGGTACATGCAGTTTGGGTAATTGTATGTCATCTCCACTTTCTATCTTGTATGTAACTTTATACCATACTGGGTCAAGTCTTTGTGCTTTTGCGATATCATCGTGGTTTGGGATATTTCCTTTGAGATCTAATGCCGCGACCTGAATTGTGTTCGGGTTCCTAGATAATGCGTCAGCTACTATGTTCATTTTACCTTGTATATAATGAATTTGTACATTTTAGTTTTCAACTGTACATTTCCATCTTGCTCTCCTCCCAGAAAGGAGTTTTTCTTTAAACATACCCACTAGTGGTTTATGATCGGTGAATAAGTGGATTTCCTAACCATATACCAAATCTCGAAACTTTTGTAATGCAAAAACCACTGCAAGTGCCTCTAAGTCTGTAGTGCAATAATTTTTCTCTGCATCTTTTGTTTGTCTGCTGGCAAATGCAGTTGGTTGATTCTTTTCTCTCTTATTTTCCTGCATCAGTATAGCCCCTAATCCTTTAACTGATGCGTCTGTACAGATAATAAATGATTTTGTGAAATCCGGATATGCCAAACAAGGTGCATTTGTTAGTGTAATTTGTAGATTGTTAAATGCCCTTTTTTGTTCTTCTTCCCATTGGAATATAGCATCTTTTTTGAGTAGTTGGAATAGAGGAAAGGCTATATGAGAGAATTGTGGTACGAATGACCTATAGTACCCAGCTAGACCTAAAAATTGTCTAACTTCGTCAGTCGTAGTGGGTTCAGGAAAATCTCTCACTGCCTGTATTTTGTCATCAGTGGTCTGAATACCATTAGAACTTAATTTGTGGCCTAAGAAATTTATTTCCTTAAAGCAAAATTTACATTTAGAAAGCTTAATTTTTTAACCAGCATCACTAAGCTTTTGTAAGAGTAAGTCTAATTTCTTGAGATGATCCGTAATATTTTTCGTTGCGATTATAATATCGTCAAGATAAACAAATATTCCTTGTCCTAAAATTCCGGACAATACGTAATTCATAAGACGCTGGAATGTGCTTGGGGCTGTCCTCGGTCCCATCGGCATCCTTGTATATTGGTAGTGGCCTCTATTTGTGGAAAAGGCAGTGTATTTACGTGACTCCTCTGCAACCGGTATTTGATAATAGCCATTTAGTAGATCGATTGTTGAGAATATATTATTCTCCGGTCCAATATTCTGTAGAACGTCGCTTAGCAATGGCATGGAAAATCGGTCTGTGATTGTGTGATTGTTTAGTTTACGGTAATCTACTACCGCACGCATTTCTCCATTTCGTTTGGGCACGAAGAATAATGGGGCATTCCACAGGGAGACTGAAGGTTCAATAATTCCAAGTTTTAACATTTCATCGACATACTGATTTGCAAGTGTACGTTGGGAGTGTGGGATGCAGTAGGCTGGTACGAAAATTGGTGGTGTTTCTGGGTGCACATTAATCTTGTGATTAATCAGGTTAGTACACCCTAATTGTTCTCCGGGTAATGCTACGGTGTCCCTGTGTGTTTCCAGCAGGGTTAACAAATCATTTTCTTCATCATATTCACCTGAGTGAATTAAATTCTCTTTTATGCTTTCTCTATCCGTAGATTTTATCTCACTTGTCACTCCAGCTATAACTATTTCCTTCACAGGGGCGGGACATTTTCAGTATTAACTATACAAGTCCCCTTTTTCAACTGAACTTCCCCATTCATGTGATTAATTATGAATATCTGAGTTTGCCCTTCGTCGTTCATCTGACATAATGCTTTTTCTGCTGACAATCCCTTTACTTTACATAATTCTTCTAAGACAAGAACAGTACTATTCCGTAATTTGCTCTTTATGGTAACTGTCATATTGGAATTAGATGGTATAACTAAATAATTGGTAAGATGGGCCGGAAAAACTGATAAATCAGTTCTGTTATCTGGGTCTCTAATTCTGGAGGCTGGGGTTGGTGGTGGGAGTGGATCTATACACTCATCTGTTTGTGTATGTTTGTTTAAGCTTTTAATATTACCAATTCTTTTTGGGTCTCTTTTACTAATCGGTGAGGGCTCTGATGGTATTTCCTCTATGAATTCATTGTCAAAGTCTATTCCATTCATTTGTGGAAGTAAAGTTATTTTCTCTCCTCTCATGTATCTTAACCCCAGTAACATATGAGCTTTCATTGCTAAGTTTTCAACGATATAGAAAAATGCAGAGAATGGTCTTGTAGTCTCTCTGAAACTGATATTTAACCTTATCATACCTTTTACTGAAATTTTTTTTCCATCTACCGTATATAAATCTAAATCAGCTTCTTCCAGAAAAGTTACTTTCTTCTTATTTTTAAAAATTCTATTTATTTCTTCATGTGTTATTAAGTTCACTGGAGAGCCTGTGTCTAAAAATAAGGAAACGTTTTGATCCTCACATACAGCTGGTATCAAGATACACTCATTTCCCAACATGCCTCCTATGTGAATTTCAGACTTGCTTTTCTTTACGTTTGTTCGTTTTTTGCCATGACTTGGTCTTCCCCCAGTTTGAACATAGACACAATTTTTTCTACTGTTTTGCAGTTACTGGTCCAGTGCCCTTGGCATCTATGATGCCTACAGTAAGGACCAAATCCTTGTGTCTTTTGTCTATCCTCTTTTGCTTTGATAAAGCATTCATACCTTGTGTGTCCTGGTTTTGCACAATAATGACATAGTATGGACCTATCTCTTGACTGTGACCTAAGAGGTGATTTCCCATATGTAGTGTTGTTTGTGGCGCGAGATCTGCCCGGGCTGTGCGAAAACTTATGAAACTGCCTGTAGCCTGGTGTTTGTGATCGAACCCTCTGTACCCCCTCCACAGTATGTCTACCCTCGATGTATATATGTCCCCCCTCAATGCATACATGCCCCCACTAATCTTGCTAGGTCAGCACCCTTTCCCACGCCTGAAGACGGCGTTATTGCATCAGTTCATATCAGACAGCTGAGAAGGGCAGACTATTTTACTGTGAGCTTGTAATAAACTCCTTATCTAGTTGTTTGTACACGGAGTTTCTATCACCAAAGTATTGCAAGTTACATTTGGTAGCAGCGGTGTTTCAACGCATCACATTCTGACCGCCTCCTTGGATTTTTCGTGATACAACAAGATACACCACGTCTCGCATCTGCCAGCCTCGCCTCTCCTCCGTGCCTCTAGTGGTGTCATACCTTGGCTGTGCTTTTCGAGTGTACCATTTTTCTCACCAGTGCTCACCTCTCAAACAACCGCACCCGTACGCCTTGTTCCTGACCGCACGTGTCACCGTCGCTGACCTACGCACCTATTGCACCTGTTCCCAGCACCTGTTCCGGACTCATCATAGCTCCTGCCCCCACGGTGCCACTTATCACTGTCTGCCTGCTGCCTGCCCACCACCATTCTCTGCATTTGCAACTCACCAGCTCTACACCTGCCTTGCGCCGACATCTGCCCTCCCCACCCACCACCGGCCTCCGCCGTCGCCCGCATCTGGTCTGCATTACGGAGCCTCCTAGGACCGCCACTCCCTGCCGGTGATTCATCGCGGCGTCTCTTCTCCTCTCTGCCCAGCTGTCTCTCCACCGCCGCCCCGCCCCGTCGCCCCGCCCCGCCCCGCCCCGCCCCAGCCCAGCTACGCCCAGCCACCCTGCACGTCATACATCTCGACACTCCCGTTTCTACTGTGTAACTATAGTATATCTTTCCTTTCTATAGAGATTATCCTCGATTTTCTCTACAGATTGGTTATTGTAAATATTCCATCTCATTTCCATTACCCAGTTTTCATCTTCACCTACGTTATTTATTATCCATCTCATCCTTCGCATTTTATTTAAACCATCCATGCTCGCACCTTCATTCATTTTCACACCTAGTGTATTCCATTCTCTCATTGTTATTTATACATTTCCACCTGCGTATCCATCTTCATCCTTTCATCTTCCATTGCCGCATTAAATGTCATACTTTCCACGTCAACCGCTTACCACCAGCCCTCTCGACCCAGAAACATCACCTGCTCATACCCCGTCTGCCGACTCTAACACAATCACTCATTTACGTAGTGGCAAAGAGTACCACCGCCTGTACCTGAGACTCCCGTTTCACTTCCCACAGAATCACTTACTACCCGTCCTACCCTCGTAAATCCAGATACCTCCTCCTCTATTCCTGCCTCTACACTCCCTTCTTCTTCCTCTATTCCTTCCCCTGTCGTTCCCTCTCCTGCCTCCCTTCATACCGCGTCTTGCTCGCCCTTCACTGCCACTACCTTCTCTCTCTCCCACACCTCTCCTGCCGCCACTTCTGCACTTCCAGCCATGGCCAACCCTCCACAGTCTATCCATCTCGACGATGCCAATCGTCCCAAATTTACCGGCCAGGACCCAACTTGGTCTGTCTATGATTTCCTCAGAGAAGTCGAAACAGAAATAAACAATAGACAAACTACCGAGGAATCGCTCAAAGTAGCTTACCTCCTCGGTCGCTTGCACCACGGTAAATCAGACATCGGATCCCCGATCCGTGCAGGACATTTCGATAGCATTCGTACCTTTGCTGATTTTCGTACGGAACTCATCAGCCTTTGTTGCCAGCATTCAAATACCGCGTCTCTCATGTGATTCATTAATCTCCTAAACCAACTAGATGAGGACTTGCGCGTCCCAGCGCAATATGCCAAGCTCCGCGAAGGTGCCGCCGCCATGAAAGCAACTAGTAGCGAGATGCTCCAATTACTGGTAGGCACGAAATGGTTAGAAGACAAGAATGGCGTTCCAATGCTTTCACTCACCAACTTTGCTGACTTAATGGGTTACCTCAGATTCTTTCACTGGCTTACTCCTAAACAGCGAGAGCTAGCCTTGGAAATCGGTTTCAATCCAGGAGATAAAATTATTCAGGTCACTAAAGCCATTCATGAAAGAACAGGTTCGAACTACACGTGTCAGGGCACCACCCAACCCTTGGCCTCCTCAGTCTGTCACACCTCCACTACCCCAGACCAATCTCGCTCCCGTCCCACCACACGCGGCAGACCTGCCACACATCGTTCTCCTACCGCAGGTCGTGATCAATCTAGCGCCCGACGGAACAGACAATCTTTGATTCTTTGCTGGTATTGTGGTCATCCTGGACATCGAGCATCCAGTTGCGACCGTACATACAGACGTCCTCACTCCCAAACCAGACAGCGTACGCCTTCCCGCTCACGTCGTCCACACTGCAAATACCACAAATCCAGCACAACTCACACCACTGAGGAATGTTGTTACCTCAACCGCCCACAGTGGGGGGAAGCACCGCGCCCGTATCGGACCAATATTACGTAGAACCAGTAACCCAACTCCCCATCCGCCATGTAGGTCCCATAACATCCTCGGGTTTAGTCATTCTCAGCAGCAGTCATGACATACCAACGTCATTCTTCTTGGACACAGGATCTATAGTAAATCTCATCTCCGAAAATTCCTTACAAATTATTCATCGCCATCACAACCACGTCAGTTTCCTAGAACCACCAGACATTCGCCTATGTGGTGTTAACGGCTCAGAGTTTAAGGTTAAGGGAAGAGTCACCCTTGAAGTCAAACTCCACAGAGATTTGCCCCCTATCCCCATTGAATTTCATGTCACTAATGACTTGCAGTATCCCGCAGATGCCCTTATTGGTTTCTCCACCATGGCACAACATTCCATTGCATTATTACCTGCTTGTGGTAGTATAGACATTTCTGGATTCCCAGTTTACACTATGGAATGTCCCCGCCCTGTTCTTACAATCAAATCAGTCCTTCAATTACCTCTGTCCCTATCACTACCAACAAGTCCACCCCAGACCAACCCGCCACTATCATCATCTGAGAATACAGAGATCATTCCTTTACTGACTGCGAGCAAGGACATAAATTCCTCAATGTCCCCTGATACATCATCTCAGCCCTCGAACATGGCTCTTACATCCTCTCCCGACAACACTATCGCTGACTCAGACATGTCTCAGTTACCTACCTCACACAGTCTGAATGATCTTCTTCAACACGCAGAGACGAAACGTGCAGTAACGAATACGTGCACAATTTTGTTACCACATGAGTTCACCAAAGTCTCTGTTTGTGTTGCCGGTGCGAAAGAAGGAGTGGATGTACTAACCCTACCTGAGACGTGTTGTGTGAATGGCTTGACTTATGAGTCAGCGTGGTGTACAGTCTTAGAGGACAGTTTATGCTACCTGTACTTGCTCAATGTCACAAATGCTCCACTAAAACTTAAAAGTGGTGTAAAGATTGGAGACTTCCTAGTATACCCAGCGGCCGTAAAGGTGTGCCAGGATTCCTCAATTCCTACTATTCAGACTGATGATACGCCAATCGGTGTATGTACTATTAACTCTACGGGATCTTCACCGACGCATTCACCCGATATGCTCTCACATCTCACTTGCACAGATTTCCCAGAACATATGCCTCAACTCCTCGACCTTCTGACCTCGTACAGAAACGTGGTTGCCTTACCCGGTGAACTGATGGGTAGAACAGACCTTGTCAAACATACGATTGAACTACTTCCAGGAACTCAGCCGATTTACATACCAGCGTATCGATTGCCTCACAGCCAGAGAAAGCAAACAGATCAAATGGTACAGAACATGTTAGACCAGGACATTATTGAACCCTCCATCAGTCCATGGAATAGCCCACTTTTCTTAGTACCAAAGAAGGACAGCAACCTTAGACCAGTAGTCGACTATCGTAAGGTCAATTCTATCACCGTTCCAGACCGTTTCCCGTTACCTGTCCTCACTGATTTGCTAGAATCCCTTGGTGAAAATAACGTAGTCTTTTCATCTTTAGACCTCCTCAGCGGGTACTGGCAGGTCGAAATGGAAGAGTCCTCTCGCCCAGTCACAGCCTTTAGCACCCCTTCTGGACATTTTCAGTTTAAGAGACTCCCTTTTGGTCTGAGAAATGCTCCTTCCGTGTTCATGCGACTTATCCATTCAGTCTTCAGCGGTATGATGGGACACTCTCTTTTTGCTTACCTAGATGATATCATTGTTGTGAGTAAATCCATCCCTGATCATTTTACCAAACTCCAGCAAGTCTTTGAACACCTCCAGCTCGCAGGCCTGAAAATCAATCTCAGTAAATGTGACTTCCTGCAAAAGAAAATCAAATTCCTAGGCCATGTCGTAGATGCACAAGGCATTCATACTAATGAGGATAAAACTAAGGCGATCATTAACTTCCCAGAACCTACCACTACCGACGCTGTACGAAGTTTCCTGGGCCTCAGTGGCTATTATCGTCGCTACATCCGGAATTATGCGCAGATCGCCGCTCCTCTGACCCACTTACTCAAGCAGAATGTGCCCTTTGTTTGGACTAACGACCAGTCACAGGCTTTCCAAAAGCTAAAGACAGCTCTTGTAAATGCTCCTATTCTAGCGTTCCCAGATTATACCACACCCTTCCTTCTCTGCACAGACGCCTCAGGCACTGGACTTGGTGCCGTTTTGATGCAACTCGATGAAGCATCAAGGAAGCGCATAATAGCGTATGCTAGTTGCACCCTTACAACCGCTGAACGTAACTACAGTGTCACAGATCTCAAAGCGCTAGCGGTAATCTGGTCCTTGAAACATTTCAGAGATATAGTCTATGGTTATCCAGTGCATATCCAAACAGACCACCTTCCACTATGTGATTTGTTCAAGAATCGCAACCTAACAGGTAGACTAGCTAGATGGTCTATCATCATCCAGGACTTTAATCCCACTTTTCAATATGTACCAGGCAAGTTGAATGTAGTCGCAGACGCACTCTCACGTCACGTAGCAGCAGCTATAACATCACTGCAGCCTGAAGTAACTGAAAATACTACACTAACGTCAGAAGTTGTTCGAAACTTTCAGCGCCAAGACCCCATGTGGTCCAAAGTCATTTATTTCCTAGAATCTGGCGATGCCTCGACCTTACCTACTCTGCCAGTATCACTAGATGAGTTCATGCTAGATGATGATCTCTTGTACAGGAAAACAATGCTAACAGGCAAAGATATGCCCAATCGCGAAGTACGCCAACTTGTTGTCCCCACTGCCCTGATACCAAAGGTTCTTCATATTGTTCATAATACTCCTCAGGCTTCCCATCCAGGTAAAGACCGATGCTTGCGCCAAGCACGTCTCAAATACTGTTGGCCAACCATGCGCCGTGTTATCAATGCCCACTGTGACTCTTGCCTCTCCTGCCACCGCCACAAAGGATCAACCAGCTTACCAGCACCTCTCTTACAATACCCAATCCCATCACGACCATGGGAAACTGTCTCAATCGATCTCTTAAAACTACCTCTCACAGAATCTGGCGCTGAGTACTTGTTCGTAGCGGTCGACCACTTCTCCCGCTACTGTGTCCTCGTACCCCTCTCCGACAAGACCGCGAAGAGCGTTGCACGTGCCCTTGTAGATCACGTAATTTGCCCGTGCAGTACCCCTCATACCATTCTTACTGACAACGGTACAGAGTTCAACAATAGCCTTCTCGATGAGATCTGTCGCCACTTTCATATCAGTAAGTGCAATGTCGTGCCTAACCATCCGGCCTCCAATGGCCTTGTAGAACGCCACAACCGAAAAATCTTAGAGTGCCTCAGACATCTAGGCTCCCATAGTTCGTCCTGGGATGACTGGATTCCCCAAGTGGCATCTTCCATCAATAGTTCCATCAATGCATCCATTGCTGAATCTCCCTTCTTCGTCCTCTTTGGTTTTGACAAGGACCTCCCATACTCTCTCTTATCCTCAAAGCCAGAACCCATCTACAACATGGATGATTATGTTAAACTAAAATTGGCCAACTTCCAGACAATCCACCAGTATGTCCAATCCACTTTGGCTTCCTCTCAGGAGGACATGCTGCAGCGCCAACATAAGTCCGCCTCTCCTATCACCATCAATGTAGGCGATCTTGTCTTTGCTCATTCCCATACACGTTCCTCTAAGTTGGATGACAAATTTACAGGGCCCCAATGCGTCCTCACTCAACAAGGCAACAAATTTCACCTCCAGGACCTGTCCACTAGGGACCCCAGATGGGTCCACGTCGATGACTTAAAGCGAGCACCCCGTGGCCTCGTGTTGGAAGAGTCACTTACACAACCTCCTGCCCCCTCTTCCCCTCCTCCCATCCCTCAGTCTACCTTGTCTCCACCTATCCCTCAGTCTCCTTCCTCTCCACCTCCACCTGCTCATTCATCAACCAATCAATATCGGTCCAAACTGCGCTCTGCCCATCAACCTCTTCACGACCTCCCCCATTAACTCCACCCTGATTTTCTAGGTACGATGTTAGCGATCTCTCTGCTGGCAGTGCTGACCCTCCTGGGGTCTGGGTCAGGTCAGGACGATGGTGGAGTACGTCCCGGGGCCTTGGTCGGCTCAGGAGGCGAGGTCTCCTTGCGCTACGATCTTGCGCCCCTGGCCGACGTAGCCATTGCCCTACCTGCCTACGCGCACCAGCTCCACGGAATCAGGAACCATCTCACGGCCCTCATGGGGACACACAACCCGAATGAGTATCTCTATAACCTTTTCCTCCCACTCTCCTGGCAATTGCAATACATAAGTACCAGATTCACTGAGCTCATTGACACATTTTCTTCTTCTACCTCAAACTCAACATGGATATTCTCCAACTAGCCATTGACTCTCTCCTGTCTCAAGTCTCTACCTTGGTTCGTATCCTGGTCGATGCTATCAATGGACGTGTCACTGCCGACTTAGTACCTGTCTCAGCTCTCCGTTCTGTCCTGGAATGGGCTCACTCCACCTTTGGTCTCTCCCCAGTCCTCCCTTACTCCTCCCTTGAATATTATTATCCTGTTCTCGAAGCCACTCTTCTCATTACATACGTCGTCGTCCATATTCCTCTCCGTTCTGCCATAACCTTTAACCTTTTCCACATCATTCCCTTCCCTTTCCGCCTCAACAATTCCTTGTTACAGGTCTCTGTTCCTTCAGAATATTTCCTCCTCTCCCATGATCATCTTTCCGTTGCCTTCCTTTCTTCCACAGACCTCCAGCAATATTCATCCCTTACTCCGACCTCTCGTCTCTGTGCTGCCCACCTTTTCGCTATCTTCCCTAGCAGTGCTACACCCTGTGAGTCTGCTTTCGTTCGCAACCATTCCATCTACTCGGCCTGTTCTTTTGTCCCAGCTCCTGACCTCCCGGTCCACCATGCTCACCTCAACCATGTCCAGTATTTCTTCTTTGCTGTTCCCATCTCTGTCACAATCATGTGTCCTGGTTCTTCCGTTCGCTCCGTCCCCGCTAGTGGTCTCTACAAAGCACCTGACTATTGTACCGTCAAATCAGAGTCCGTCATCACTTACGCCACTCGCTATCACCAAGCTGTTCGTAAACACTCCTATGACATCTTTCAACCAATCGACATGCCTTCAACCCTACCTTCTGCCAACATTACCATCACCTCCCCTCACTTGCACATGCTCACCTTCCTTAATGACAGTGATTTCATTATGGATCAATTTTCTCTGGCCTTCAGCCGTTCATGGGTTCATCCAACAGTTGTGTTTCCCCCTGTGGTTATCGCTTTCATAGGTTTTCTACTCATCATCTGTGCAGTGCATTGTTGTGTCAGAAAAATGAAACGTCGACTCCAGGAAATCAGAGTCGCTACCGGCATAGTACGCCCTACACACGACGTAGAAACTCCCCGTACTTAGTGCCCTCGCATTCCGTGACTACCATTGCCATCTAACATTTAACCAACCTGTGAACAGCACTCTGCCTACTAGAAAATGATGGTATTTCTTTCATGCATTACTGAGTGACAGTGTATCCTACAGAAAATACAAAAAAAAAAAAAATGAAGGAAGAACAACAATAGAACTCTCATATCTACTCCTTGTTTATCATGTATCAAACTATTATTGTGTAATTCCCATTATGTTTATATATACCTTCGACCCTTACTGAATTTGTACCTATTAATCCTTGTATATCTCATCTGTATATATCGTTCTAATTCCCTCCCCTCAACATGGCCATGTCTGCCCTACTGCCCCTGTATCATACTTATCCCTTGTACAAACCTCCCGGTCCTGCCTTACTACTATAATCAAACACCATTTAACTCCCGGTGTCAGGAGACACCGTCTCAGCTACCCGGGGGAGTAGTGTACCCCCTCCACAATATGTCTACCCCCGATGTATATATGTCTCCCCCCAATGCATACATGCCCCCACTAATCTTGCTAGGTCAGCACCCTTTCCCACGCCTGAAGACGGCGTTATTGCATCAGTTCATATCAGACAGCGGAGAAGGGCAGACTATTTTACTGTGAGCTTGTAATAAACTCCTTATCTAGCTGTTTGTACACGGAGTTTCTATCACCAAAGTATTGCAAGTTACACCTCGTCACGTTTAGTTGTTTGCTCCACCTGCTTTCGGGTCGCGATCGATTTTGTTCTCTGTTTGGGGTCGGTGTAGATGTTTTCACAACTGATACTGTCTCAGGTACTCTCATTCTACTAGAATGTGCGGGTGTGTCGACCATACCTGCTTTACTGCACTGCATCTCTACCTCGTTCATTAAGTCTAGTAAGCACATGCCTGGGGTGTACGCGATCGTCTTGGCAATCGTAAGGGTCCTATCTGGTAATTTACACAAGGCAGCTACATAACCAATGATGTCCACGACGAGGTCTGGGGACATCTTTCCATCATCTGTTATCCAATTTGAGTTTTCCAAAGTAACTAACAATGTTCTTTTGATTGTGGAGACATCAGCAGTTATTTCACTGAGCACATGATTTGTAGTGTGCTCCCTTACAAGATCTACAATCTTATGTAATTCTGGAATTATACCTGGCAAGAAGTTCATACCTCCAGAAAATTTCTTTAAAAATTCAGTTTTAAATTCATCATATGTCCTAACCTTGAGGAGCTTATCTGATCTCAATAAATTGCTTGCTGGACATCTTTCCTGGCTTATGCAAGATGAAAAAATGGCAATTTTCTCTTGTTCATTGAGGATGTGGCGCTTGATGAACATTTGTTCGCACTGACTGACCAATGAAATGACGTCAATACGATCTTTTTCTGTGCCAGAGAATTTTGAGGCAGTTTTATCTTCATGGTAAAAATAAACATGAGATTGATCCGCGGTATTTGTTTCATTATTTATTTTCACTGTTTGCTCTGTCAATTTAACTTGGACTTGTTTATCGTTGTGTGAGGGAATGGTGGAATAGGTTCGGCCGGAATGGTGAACCCTGTTAAGTATATTGGCATACGTGTGCAAGTCAGTGACAAAGTCCTCACTTGCTACGTCAGAGGGGGTTTTCCATTCATCATCTGGAACTGACGTATTTGTTTCTTGATCTTTAGTTTGTGTTGAGTTTTGTACAATGGGTGTGTTGCCTTGGTGCTCTCCTAATTATGAATCTGTTGTTGGAGCTAATTGTTTTTCATCTGGTATTAACGTGGGTGGTGGCGAAAATATCCCTGTCATTAAGGTCTGGTGTTATGAAATACACCTTTTGTTTATGTCCTAACTAAATAGATGAGTAAATGAGTTTAATAAATGATAGATAGTGAGTGTATAAGTGTATATATAGAAATAAGTAAAGGAGTTGAATATACCTAATTTTAGCACTGAGAAGAAATGAGTAAGTATAATTTCACCCACTTGATACAGATCGGAGAGGTGTGTCGATGCAACTGTCGATCTCGGAAGAAAAATGCAGGGTTGATTGAAGATCTCTTGATAATTCTAGTGCTGTGTTGATGGACGATATTACTCAGGAAATTCCATGGCCTGGTGCTTGTGGTGGTTAACAGCTGTCACAGGCAAACCTCAGCTAAGAACGTCGAATTTCCAACTCAATACTGTGGAAATAAATGAGTATGAGTAGGAGCTATGTGAATAATGAGTAATGAGTAGTGGGTGAGAAGTGCCTGGTGTCAGTCAAACGTTGCTTGGCGTGGCCTTATGTCAGCAAACTCGCGTTGTGATGTCATCTCAGCAGATACATATGGTGACGTCGGCTTCCCACACTGGTAGCTGTGGTGAGTAACTGAGTAGCGATGCATAACCTGGATGAAGAAAGGTGAGTAAGATGCGTTATAAATGTGGCTCTGATGTTTTGCTGTGTGTCTTGACCTCTGCATCAGTGATGGAGGTAGGCGGGAGAGAGTGTTGGGGTTTTGTGTGCTTGTTGCTTTGGTCTTTCTTTTTCTTTACTTGCTTTGTTTTTTATTCTTCTTGCTGCTGCTTGAAGTTACGTGAAGATTATAGAGTTGTTTTGTAGACTTGTAGGCTCATAGGCTTGTAGGCTGTATTTTGTAGAAATTCACTGTAGAACTGAAGCTGATCTTGTACAGTCTCGCCTGCTTTTGTAGAAATTCACTGTTGATTCGAAGACGAGGTCCGTATGTTCGCTGCCAACCAAATGTGACTCTCGATTCTTGTAGTAGGAGTTAAAGATGAATACAGGGAGTTTATCTTGATTTATTATCTTCAGAGAAAATCTTAAGTTGAGCAGTGTATGTATTACAGAGACTGAATACACTAAGTAAGTCTAGTTGGACCCCTCTTCTTGTTCACTCTCTCCACTACCTGTCGGTTCTAATGCTAGCCTCCTTCTGAGCTCTGCTTTCTAAATTCTAGTGTAGCAGGGGTCGTGTCACGTGTGTTACACCGTTGTTGGAATGTTCTAGAAACCTATGTGTGAGTATGTGTGTATGTGTGTGTATGGTCACTAGGCATTGTTCGTATGCTATCTCGCTGACACACTACCTATATCATCCCCTGACTCGCTACTTCCTGTGTATTGTCAACATTTCCTCAGTTACACTTGCAAGATCATTTCCCGTTCCCAGGCTTGCCTGGTGCTCTGTCTATCTATCTATTTATCTATCTATCTATTATGATTTGTAATTATAATATGGAGTCCTAACATGTGTGTGTGTGTGTGTGTGTGTGTGTGTGTGTGTGTGTGTGTGTGTGTGTGTGTGTGTGTGTGTGTGTGTGTGAATATAAGTTTGTGTATTTTTGTGATACTCCTTCATGTACTTAGACTCGAATATTGGGGTTTATATGCAAGTGTGAGATTGTGAATTTGTGCATGATTGTTCCACTTGTTCGTCTCATTCATTCACTACATAGTGAACATTAGTATGGGGGATAGCGCGAAACACAGTCCCCCGCTACCAAAAACTGCGCACTCGAGTTAACTACATTTGGGTTATTCGCGGGGGTCAGCAGTGCACCACCGGAGTGCAATGGCGAGCCTCGCCCTGGGAGAACCGCCTTTGGGATCACGGTATCTCCTGTGCCAGGTAAGTATGCCTTCGTCCGCCACCCTCCCGCCCGAACCACTTCACACTGCTTACCTTAACACCGCCACACTTCATTATACTATTTATGATAATATTCAGATAAAACTGTATGTACAGTTATTTCATCCCTGTGAGGGGAAAAAGATGATTGATATTTAAAGCATGATGCAGTGATAAAAGAAGTTATATAAATATACAAGTGTCATATGTTACACGAAGGAACAAACAGAAGTAGACTTCAGCAATAAACGATTTGCAATCCTGAAGCATATGTTACTGGACCTGAGAAGAATCTCTAAAGTCGTTTTCCTTCCGTGGCGGAAGTTGGTTAACAGAGAAATTTTTAGTGAGACGTAAGACTCGCTTACAGTTTTCTGACTTTACATCTGATAATTAGGTAATGCCATGTAATTTTCGTTACCTTAGACAAATACCTGCGGCTAATGCATATGATAAGTAATAAAAAGAGATAAAAAAAGTGATGGAAAAAATGTCATTGTTACAGTGTACAAAATAGTGTGTAAGAATCTTTCAACATTGTACTGTAAGTCTGGGTGGTGTAGACGTGAAGGACGATGATAACCAGTACGGTATCATCTTCTGGTTATTATGTATGGAAAGTCCAAGCATTTGAATTCAGATACATTGACTAACCATTGTCAAATACCACAATGGGCCGAGATCATAAGCACTTCATACTTTGACATTAAATAGCATATTAATCAGTAACATGTGCATATCAGTCCATAGTTTGGTAAGACTTACCTTAAACATGAGGCATGACTACTACCTCAAAAAACACGAAGTGCACCGAAGTCTAGGTTGGCTGCTGCTGCTGCTGCTGCTGTCTGCACCAGAAAAAGGTGATGATCAGTATAACAGAGCAACGAGTTTTAATCAGCTGTACTTATAGTAAAATACACATGTTGCAAACATAAATGTGAGGCTACTGTAGTTTTCTGTCACATCTGCCCTAAATCACTTAAATTACATCACACCCGTGTGTAATTAATACGTTAGTTTTTGCGTCATAGATTGTTTGCTTGGACTGGTGGCAGCGGCGTCCTGCACTGATGCTCAGTGGAAAAACGTAACTAACAGATTTATTGACAATAAATATACAGGAACTAAGATATCACTGATCGTTACCATGCACCACTTTTAACTATTGCACAACAGAAATTACCAATATAAATAAAAGCTTTGACAGTCACTAATAAAAATAACTGGTGATACCCAAATAAACACATGTGTTCTTTTCATCACACAGTGCTATACACGTGTACAGTCAGGGAAAGTTCCGCATTACCCACTGTTCGGAGCTTTGGTGGTCGACGTATAGTCACGAAACAGCAGCCAGGCCCACTTGTCTGGTAACTGTGAGGGAGGGTGGCCGGGGGTGGGAGGGTTTGGAGAGTTGCTCATGTCACAACCAGTACATGTTTACTGTCAAAAGTATACTTCTATGCCTTCGTTTTGTAATGTTCGATAGAAATGATTGTTACAGAAACTGATCTAATAATTAGGGCTTCCCATGTCATTCTGCCCAAAGGAAAACGAAAAACCTTTCAATCGCTCAAATAGATTGTTTATTATTATTATTATTATTATTATTATTATTATTATTAACAGTAAAATGCACACCTCCGCCACCGCTGGACCAACCACCCTGCCACCCCCCACCCCACTGCCGACTCCCAGCCCCACCACCACCCCAGGAGGACACCAAGGAAGGCCAGGGTAGGTTAAGACTGACCCGGAGCAAGAAGGGCGCCAGGGCGCCCCTATCTTGAGTCCCTCTTCCGCACAACCGACCCAGCAACAACCACACAGGAAGAAGAGATGTAAAGCTGTGAATGTTATGCCACCACCGGTTGCCACCAGTGTAATACCTCGTATTTTATCCCACCGGTATTCTTCAATCAGTGTAATGACGGATATTTATAATCTTACCTGTTGTTGGCAACTCATCCATGGATAATACAAGTGGTACTCGATTTAGTATAATAGTTTACAGTAATTTAAGAAATATTGTGGTAGCGTTTGTAGTTTTTGGCCAAGCTTAGATTTAGTCAGTACCACAGGTGGTCGTCGTTCCCTCAGCGAAGGAATCTTGAATTGGAAGGGGAGTGAATTTGGCTTGAGGACATAATTTCCTTGATTAGGTACACCAATAAAGAAAAGAAAATGATATTATATACTTTACTCTACTTTAATAACTTGATGCTAGTTTCCACAAAACATTTTTAATTACATGACCCTTTTTAGTATGAGAGAAGATTGTACATGTTACCAGGGTTTTGGATGATCATTCCTCCAACATTATTACCAGGCGAAACAATTTGATACAAGCAATGTATGAAGTCATTGTATCATATTTTCTTTTTGTCAGTTACTCTTGGGCTCGACAATAGTCTCAAGAGAGAGACCTTTTTACGAGCATGGGTTATCTGTTCGGGCTGGCATAGCCTCGAACCAATAAGAATGATTACTTGTGTTCATTTTCATCCATATAATATACTCTCATCAGGTAATTCTCTAGAATCCAGTATCAATTCAATACTATTTACAGTTCGTAATCATCATTGCTATATAATCACCAGAAATACATAATCACTCGGGCTTGTCTAGCCTCGAGGAATAATTCAGACTAGAAACATAATCACTAAGAATTCGTAATCACTCGGGCTTGTTTAGCCTCGAGGCACTATTCAAACATTGTACAATCACCAATAATACATAATCACTCGGGCTTGTTTAGCCTCGAGGTTCATTTCAAAATTACATCATTGCTCACAGTCACTAAGTTCCCTTCCACGCTCCTAACTTCCTTAGGTACAAGAAAGAAAACGGTTAATGGTTTTGAATTTCGCTCTTCCGTTACCAGATTACATCACTTTCAAATTTCTATTTCTAATTTACAAAATAAACTTCACTTGATAGATCAGTAGTACTATTACAATTACATTTGGTTTATATAATAATTCATGGATAGTGTAATGTGTGTATGCTCAAGTCTTTGGACAATACTATGGGAAAGCCTCATGCCCGCACTGACGTCGCCGGTATCTGTGGACTGAACAAACGTCCATTATATACGACGTCTGACCCTCGAGTGTCACTACGTTAAACTTTCAACAATATTACTTCATATAGTCCTTGACAAGTAAGGATTAAACAAAGAAAAAGAGGGGGAGGAAGAAGAAATGTGGACGGCTCACCTGAACAAACGTCCATTATATACGATGTCTGGCCCTCGAGTGAGCTCCTTGGGCATGCCACTGCTTAGTCAAATGAGGTGGTGTTTTTGAAATATGGTGGGTTTCAATTCTCTTTACAATTTATTTAGCAGTGCACCCACGACGCCAGGACTTTTGATTGAATTGGGGAAAATTTGGGATTTATTCCTTACTCAATTTAGATACTGATTCTATCACTATCTCACTTTGAATGTTAAGGCAGCTCATGCCATCTAGTGACTGCTAAGATAAACGGGACCTTTAAATCCTCACAGATGACATTATTTAGGCCTTTTGGACTGTTAATCTTACATATTTGGGTTCTAGCAGCTTCATTAGTAAACATTTCACAACTAGGTTACGGAAAGAATTGTATATTCATCATTATTCTGTTTAAGGTTTAAACTCGGCGCCCAATAACAACAAGAAAAGCTGCGCGCATCTGTTATTCGTTACTCGACCAGACTGAGGAATTCCCATAGCTCAACATCCACAATTACATCACCCAATGCATAGATACAGAGATACATATAAAAATAAAGTTAACCCTACATTAATCATTAACATATGAATTACTACTTAGTATAGGAACTTATAAACTAATATTCAGGTTACACCTTATTTAACTTAAAATTACAGTACTACTAAAGACATACATGAATATCAAATTTGTGGCACTACAGAGACGACCCTGCGAGCGGAGCAACCTTCACCAGGTTCGGGGTGGGACTGCTCCAGAAACAGTCCCAAACAACACCACGGATACAGCCATCGTACGTACCAGGGAGGGAGCGGCCATCGTATGCCCCTCAGTTGTTTCCCCCTGTAACACTGCCACAATGGCCATCGTACGTGTGGGGGAAGGAGCGGCCATCGTAAGCCCTTCAGTTACAGACCCATCTGGAGACAGCCTTGGTGCAGCAGCTATTGAGCGCACACCGACAGGCAAAGGAAGGAGAAGTGGAACCACAAACATGGCCATCGTACATGTTGGGGAGGGAGCGGCCACCGTACGCCCCTCATCCACTTTCTCCTCCTCCTACGGGAGTAACACCGCCACAACGGCCATCGTACGTGTGGGGGAAGGAGCGGCCACCGTACACCCTTCAGTTACTTCCCATCGGGCAGGCAGAGCTGTGGTAACGGCCATCGTACGTACCGGGGAGGGAGCGGCCATCGTACGCCCCTCATCTGCCTCTTCCTCCTTCGGGAACAGCACTGCCACAACGGCCATCGTACATGTGGGGGAAGGAGCGGCCACCGTTCGCCCTTCAGCTGCTGCCCTTAGGAGCTGCGGAACCGCCAACACTGCCATTGTACGTGTGGGGGAAGGAGCGGCCATCGTACGCCCTTCATCTGCAGTTCCTAGGGTTCTCCTGGAAGGGAAGGTCCCTCGCGCGGCCGGCCCATTGTCTCTCGGCTGTGTGGGACGCCCTTTTCTTTGTCCCTCCAGGTGTGGTTCCCTGGAGGTGCTGCCATTCCTAGAGTGGTGGTGTGCTCCTGTCCCAGTCCTGCAGCCAACCCCTAGACGACCCCGGCCCCTGACGGACGCCCCGCAGAAGAGGTGCTGCAGTTCACTCCTGACGGCGCCCCGCCCTGCAGGCGACCACAGCACCAAGACCCCCAGGGCCAGTCAGCAGGCCCCAGAGCAGGGTCGTCTGGGCCCCACTCCTCCATGGTCCTCCGCCAGGAGTAAGAGGTGGCAGGCCCGGGTCCTGGAGTTGTTTGGCCCCAGCCCTGAGGGCCACCTATCAGGTCGAGGCCCCCAGACAGGAGGGCCTCCCTGCACCCCACTGACGAGGCCCCAACATGAGGGCCACCTATCAGGTCAAGGCCCCCAGATGGAAGGGCCTCCCTGCACCCCCGTCGAAGCAGGCCCGGGTGACAACGCCCCTGCTGGTGGTCCACTGCCTCCTGCAGGAGGGCTTCCCAGTAGGGCCCCCTCTCACGCCCGGGCGCCACCTCTGTTAGCCCAGGGACCCGGGCCTTAGTGGCGACTTCAACGCATCTCGTACGTCGCGCATAAGTGTAAACCCCAGAGACAG
The DNA here is from genome assembly GCF_032717465.1 of Coenobita brevimanus. Classification (NCBI taxonomy): domain Eukaryota; kingdom Metazoa; phylum Arthropoda; class Malacostraca; order Decapoda; family Coenobitidae; genus Coenobita; species Coenobita brevimanus. Next base: position 10,593,012 of record NC_136956.1, read on the forward strand.
TGATAAAAGTGACAGTGAAACAGTGAGGGAAATAATATAAAGTAACACACTATATAAGTGAGCACCAAGGCAGAAAACAAGGGTCAGTGAACGTGCATAGTAAGGTGACTGGATGTAAGGAAACTCACATAGTGACAAAAGAACGAGAAAACCAGTACAACAGTGTCACCGTGGCTAAGTGACAATTCCTGGTGCTGTGCCGCGCGCTATAACAAGTGTATGGAAATATAAGCCAACCTGACCCTTTGCTCCAACCATATATTGTGCCTCCAGTCCAGAACACTAAATGACAATTATACACTGCTATATACTCGTGTGTATATATATATATATATATATATATATATATATATATATGAATTCTGCCCTTGACATCCTTGTGTGTATCTGTGTACATTGTGTGTTAGCAAACCAGCTCTGTCTTCCTGTCCATGCCATATCCAGTGTCTCTCTGTTTTTATATTGTAAGGTGTATTGAACTAGTATAATAGATGTGTTAAGGTACTGTATACTTCCGAGTTTTTATGCCCTGTTCCTCTGCTGGTGCTTTACATCCGGTCCGGAAAGAGGACCCCGCTCAGTCACGAGCGTTTTTAGGACGAGAGGTCGGACTAAAAACACCCTGCATAACAAACAGTATTGTTGTTTTTATTATTATTATTATTATCATTATTATTATTATTATTATTATTATTATTGTTATTATAATAATAATAATAATAATTATTAATATTATTATTATTATTGAAATGCATGGCTTACAAGATAGTGCCCCCGAAAACAAGGTGAGAGAAGAACAGCGTAGTGCCCCTAGAAACACGGTGAGAGAAGAACAGCGTAGTGCCCCCAGAAACACACCGACACCCCTACCCGGACCCCATGGAGTAGCTGCATCCACACTAGAGGATCCAATGCGACAACAGCACAAGGCAGCCCAGGCTGTGCGCCCTTATAACACCCAACCATCGCACTGCCACCCTAGCAGGAATAGGACACTACCTTCGGGGAGTGGGATTGCTGGATCAGACCGGGGTGGAGCTGATATCTCAGTTCCTGACAGTGCCCCTCTGGAGACAGCCAATTGCCGCTCCCGCCTTCATCAGTCGGCAAACTGTCGCACTGAAGGTGTTTCCTCCAAGACGGCCTATTGCCGCTCATCTCTTCTGCCCAAGGAGACGGCCCATTGCCGCTCCTCTCCCCTGCTGAAGGAGACGGCCTATTGCCGCTCTGAAGGCGCTGCCTCTGAGACGGCCTATTGCCGCTCTGAAGGTGCTGCCTCTGAGACGGCCTATTGCCGCTCATCCCTCCTGCCGAAGGAGACGGCCTATTGCCGCTCTGAAGGTGCTGCCCCTGGGATGGCCTATTGCCGCTCCTCCTCCCTCCTGTTGAAGGAGACGGCCTATTGCTGCTCTGAAGGTGCTGGCCCTGAGACGGCCTATTGCCACTCCTCCCTCCTGCCGAAGGAGACGGCCTATTGCTGCTCTGAAGACACTGCCCCGGAGATGGCCTATTGCCTCTCCTCTCCCCTGCCGAAGGAGACGGCCTATTGCTGCTCTGAAGGCGCTGCCCCTGTGATGGCCTATTGCCGCTTCATCCTCCCGCAGGAGGAGACGGCCTATTGCTGCTCCCACCTTTGCCAGATGGCCAATTGCCGCTCCGAAGGCCCTGCCCCTGAGAAGGCCTATTGCCGCTCCACCCTCCTGCAGAAGGAGAAGGCCTATTGCCACTCCAGAGGAGACCAGAGGTGCACTGACTCCCCCACACAGGCCACGGCCGATTGCCGGGCCTTGGCGCCCCCTAGTTGCACCCCTGGGCAGCCACGGCCAATTGCCGGGCCCCATGGCCAAAAGGAGGTATTGTCAGAGTCTTCGCCCCTGCATGAGGCAGACGCCCAGCTCCCCAGCACCAGAGAGACCCCGTGAGGCCTAACGGCTTCCCCTGGCCTCCGGTCTCTCCGCCTGGCCCTGGAGAAGACTCACCTGATGGGCCCTAGTGCAGGGCGGTGCCGCAGCCCCTACCTGACAGCGCCCCTTGATCCTGGGGACCGCAGCCCTCAGTCTCCCCAGGCCCTCCCCAGGACCCCCGGGCGTGACCTCTCCACGCCCAAGAGACTGCAAAAGACCTCCACCTCCAGCCGAAACCTGAGCCAGAGACTTCTGGACCTGTTTGGGCCCCAGTCCTAAGGGCCACACCCCTAAACCCAGCCCGGAGACTATGGGCTCCTGCACCACGTGCAGCCCTGGACGCAAGAGGACGCCCCTGCGAGCCGTCCCGTGCCCTCTCAGCACGCCCTCCCTTGGCGGTGCCCCTAGTCCGGCGGAATAGACACCGGCGTGTCTCCCCACCGCCCCCACGACACTAGTGAAATATGTTAAGTGCGGTATTGCCCCAGACTTAGTGGAGTGAAATTATGATAAGAGTGACGCTGCCCTAGAAAACAGGTTACAGTGATTCAATGACTTAAGGGGCTATCACACGGCACCTCATACGAGGTTTGCCGAGGATACGATGGTAAATCGGAACGGTAACGTGGTAAAATTGCCGACGATACAACGGGCATTTGGAACCCGTCTGTATGGATTCCTGCCGACGATACGACGGGCAAAACAGTGTGACCAAAACCTAGGCTACTCGACAGAGAATGTATCATACTACATTATTAAACATTTAGCCTAACACTGAATACTTATTAATATTTTATAATAAATATCAATCGTTTTGAAGGCCTTATAAAGAGTTAATATTTCCTACACCGAGGAAACTGTGATGTCGATAAAATATCACGTGTTTACAACTGAGGACTCCACTGCAGGTAGAGTAGACGAACCAGTCGCCACCTGAAAACACTACCACAACAACATAGTACTGATGGCTTTATCATCGATTTCCTGGACAAGGGCAGCTGAATTCGCCCTCATAGAGAAATTGAGGCAGTTCCGCGTGTGTACCAGTTTGTAAACAAAAGTTTCTTCTCCTTATTCTTTATCGAGTCAGCGACAGCGATCACTGTCCACAGTCGCGAGACAGGTCTCTGGCAACAGTGTGAGAAGCATGTCCTTTGCAGAGGATATGAGGAGCATGTGTGATAGCGTCCAAGTTTTGTTCCACTTAAATCTTCCTCGGCCGTTCCTGGTACGAGGTACCGTGTGATAGGGCCTTTAATGTATGTCAAATATCGGGGTGAGTGAAATCACGGGCGAGTGAGTAAGAACGAGTACAGTGAGTGAGTTCTGAGGAATTCGACTCACAAGTGACGCCCTTACAGAAAACCAGTAAAACTCTTCCCCTGAGGAATTCCCTATAGTGAAATATACGTATGTCCCTTGTTACTAGAAAACAATAGAGAAGTGAGAGTAATATCCTCCCGTTTATATTACCGTAAACACAGTGAATGTCCAGTGTCCCTCTACTCCCTCGCTTCCCAAGAAATCCCCTCCCCACAGCTAACGTAACGTAAACGAGAGATAGAATCAAATGTCAAAACCCCTTCGCTATCAGGTGATACTAAGAGTGAATTAATAATACTTACCCTTTCCCAATATTACCATAACTCTGTTCCAGCCCATCACGAGTCCTTCCCCGCCTCCTCCCCCCCCCGTGTGAACCCCCTCTTCCCGCGCTCCCACGCGCGCCCGTGTTCCCTGTGCACCTGTTCACTAGACTTTCTTTATTGGCAACAGTATTAGTTAAGTCAGTATCCTGCGAGATACCAATATCCTAGTTAAGGTTTTATTTCTGTGTCACATATTGTGTTGTAATATCTGCTGCTTTTGTCCTGTGTCTGACTGTGGTAATATACGTGTAAAAGGTTATTGCCTGAAATTTTTGTGTCCTGCCTCTCTTTCATTGCACTAAGCTCCGGTCTCGAAAGAGAACCCCGCTACACGTTAGGTGCTTGAGGATCGAGGAGTCGGGCCTTTTTCACCTAGCATTACAATTATTATTATTATGATTATGATTATTATTATTATTATTACACTATCTTAGACTCTAACTTCGAGATGAATAATTACCAGAAAACACTGGAAATGTCTGCAGGCGGATGTTTATACTGGGATGACAAAGGACAAATAAATAAACAAATTTATAAGAATTTACATGTAGATAGACAGATTGATAGATAGATAATATAGAGGTTTTGTTTGTAACACATAATATAAATATATATGTGATATCGTTGCGAATATCTCCTGGGGGAAAACGTTTCATGTTAATGTCGAGAGGGAATGAAAGCATTCAAACCTCTGTCCGAACCCAGCAAACTTCCATAACTTTCCTGACAACACTAACTCTACAGACATCTACGTAATCTTTTTCATAAAATGCTAGCATCATATTGTTATCTATCCTTACTAAAGAACCGGTAACTCAAACACACTGTCCAAGTCATATATTGCTGACCTACACGTGATTCCCAATCTATCACTAAACCCTCCTCTGCCCCCAATCCCCCGTCTCCCCCTCCTTCACACTCACAGTTACCAGACACATCAAGGCTGGCTGCTGCTTCACATTCAGCTGTCTCACACCAGTGCTTCGGGAGGTGGGTAATGCGGAACTTTCCCCGACTGTACCTCAGTGGCGGCAATGAGATGCTGGTTGTTTCGATCACGTGGTACCTCTGGTTTCCCTTCAAAACACAAAAATCTTTCGCCTTCTACTAAATATTTCCGTGGAGGGGATTATCTCAATGAGTCTATATCACTTTTTTGACAGCCCACGAAAGTGGATTAATAAAACCTAAAGCAAAATAATATTTGGACTGCTTAAGAGAGTGCATGTTATGTTTTGTGTGGTTTCATAGACTTGCAGTGTTAACTTTAATGTCCTATAACTATAACTGGTGATTTTCTGCCTGTATTTCACCTTCATATCATGTACTTGGCGTGATTAAAAAACACAAATAACGATGATAATAATAATAATAATAATAATAATAATAATAATAAGATGCAGTATAATGTCACTGAGGGCAACCAAACAGCCCTAGAAGAAGTCCACCGAGGAGCATATACAGCGCACCTGGACTCAGGGTGACAAGGACATAAGTCTGCCTGGGCTGCGCGCTTCTATGACCCGGAGCTCGCCTGCCACCACCATAGCAGGAATATGAGACTACCTTCTGGGCGAGCCGACCACCAACAACCACAGGGTGGAGCTATTACTCCAGCTCCAGTTAGCACCCCTGAGACGGCCGGTAGCCGCTCAACTCTCCTACAGGAGACGGCCTGCAACCGCTCTGGAGGTAAACAGGAGACAGCCGGTAGCTGCTTCAGCCTTCGTCAGGAGACGGCCAGAAGCTGCTCTGAAGGTGCCACTAACGAGACTACCTGTAGCCACTCCACCCTCCTACAGGAGACAGCCTGCAGCTGCTCCGGAGGTAACCAGGAGACGGCAGGTAGCCACTCCCGCCTTCATCAGGAGATGGCCGGTAGCTGCTCTGAAGGTGCCCCTAGAGAGACGGCCTGTAACCGCTTGACCCTTCTACAGGAGATGGCCTGCAGCTGCTCCGGAGGTAACCAGGAGACGGCCAGTAGACGCTCCCGCCTTCGTCAGGAGACGACCGGTAGCCGCTCTGAAGGTGCCCCTCAAAAGACGGCAGGTAGCCACTCGTCCCTCCTACAGGAGAGCCGTTCTGGAGGTAACCAGGAAATAGCCGGTAGCTGCTCCCACATTCTTCAGGAGACGGCAGGTAGCCGCTCTGAAGGTGCCCCTGAGTCGGCCTGTAGCCACTCCTTCCCCCAGGCCACGGCCAGTAACCAGGCCTTAGTGACGGCCGGTAGCCGCGCCCCTAGAAGGCCACGGCCAGTAGCCGAGCCCTACGGTAGGAAATGGCCAGTAGCCGGGCCCTACGGTAGGAGATGGCCAGTAGCCGCCCCTCCATCAGGTGCTGACTCCTGCCCACCAACCTATGACCCAGAGGGAGCCCCCAGCCTGGAGGAGTACTGGAGAGACCCCGTGACTACCACCGGGCTCTTTTCCCTGCAGCTGGATCCTGAAAGGACTTGCCTGACGGACCCCGATGTAGGCTGATGCCACAACCTCCTCCTGACAGCATCCCCAACCACCTGGGACCGCAGCCCTTGGGACCTCCAGAACGCCCCCAGGACTCCCAGGCGGGACCTCCCTACACCCAGACGCTGGAAATCTTCGTCTTCCATCAGGCACCTGAGTGAGAAGTTCAGGCAGCTATTTGGCCCCAGCCCTGAGAGCCAGACTCCCACCCCAAGCCCCGAAAGCGCGGGGCCCTTCGCCACCAGCAACCCTGGATGAGAGAGGACACCCCTACCTGTGATCCCGTGGCCCCTGAACACAGAGGCCCCTGGCGGAACCCAGCCCCGTCAGTAGTGAGGCTGAGTCATCTCCGCTGCCCTTGTACCTGACCGCCACGATGCCCAGACCCAAAAGGAGTGACAGTGAAAGCACAGTGTCCATAACATAGTGAAGTAAAGGCAGAACAGTGAGTTAACAGTATAAAGGAAGTCAGTGAGGAAAGCATCAGTGACAATCTAAATGAGTGGTGGAATAAGCAAGGTAACAGTGAAACAGTGAACACGGCAGGGCAGTCAAATAGGAGTCTATCACAGTGAACACGCTACCAAATAGTAACACAGCACCACACTAAGATCATACGCAGGCCCCAGTGTTAAAGTAATAATTATCCACAGTGAAATAGTGCCACCAATTCCACCAATATATAGAAGCTAGACTCCCTGCAGTAATAGTGCATAACCCCTCTGCCCTAAGTGTTATTCACCTTACCCGACCTTGCCCTGAGTAGTATCCTGCATGATACTAACACCCCATATCTAGGCCTAAGAATTATATTGTCCAGCATACCTGTATTTGTGACATTTACCCGTTCCGCTGTAGAATTTAGTAATACACATGTAAGGTGGTTGCCTTGAGTTTTTGTGTCCTGCCTCTCTCCTATTTGTCTAAGCTTCGGTCTAGAAAGAGAATCCAGCTACACACTAGGCGTTAGAGGGACGGGAAGCCTACCCAAAAACACCTAGCATTACAAATAATAATAATAATAATAATAATAACAATAAGTATATAATAGTGATGTATCGGATATCCGCCTCCGCCTCCACCTCCGAGGAGCCTCCGCAGCAAAAATAATGTCCGCATTACTACCGTGTCTGCGTCTTCAGACAACAAAAGCTCTGCATCATTATCCGCCACCGCGTTTTCGGATCATAATAGCTCCGCATAATAATCCGCCTCCGCGTCAAAGAACCGCAGAGGTTGCTGATCTCCACCCATCCAATATTTCTCCTTTCTCTTTTTGTCATAATTCTTTTTCTCTCTCCTTTTCATCCACAACTCTCCTCTCCATTCCTCTCACCTACCAGTCCCTCCTCCTCTTTGTTTTCTTCTCTTTTAGCTTTCTTCCTCCCTCCGTCTCTCATTGTTCCTCTTCTCTCTCTCTCTCTCTCTCTCTCTCTCTCTCTCTCTCTCTCCAAATCAGCATATATCAAACTATAATTTGCCGGTGGCTCTCAGTGTACAGTCGGCAGCAATTCCACATTGTACAGACAGGCATCAAATTTCGGACAAGGTGGCATTGATCTATTTATCTATGATGCATGACGAGTTCGGTCCCCGTCCCGCATCCTGGTAACACACTTAAATGTACACTTAAGTGTGGCTGAAACTCGTCACTTTATACTGCATAAATGTACTGTTATATGTGTAAAAAATATCCTCATCCGCGTCCGCAACCACGGACATGGAGGTAAAAATAATCCGCAGTTGTGTCTGCGTCCGCAAAAATTAATATCTCAACCTCCGCAGTTTTATCCGCAACCTCATTTTTTTATAAATAGATGTCCGGCTCTGTCTCCACCTCTGCAGAGCTCTAAAATTTGGTATCCGATACATCATTAGTACATAAGAAGAATAGCATCAATAATAACAACAACAACAACAATAATAATAATAATAATAATAATAATAAAAAGTGTAATGCTAGGTGTTTTAGGGTCGGCCTCTCGTCCCTAGAGCACCTAGTGAATAGCTGGGTTCTTTTCCTAGACCGGAGCTTAGACAAAAAAGAGAGGCAGGACACAAAAACTCAAGGCAGCACCTTACATGTGTATTACTAAATCTTACACAGGAACGAGCAGATGTCACAGATACAAATAAACTGGACAATTATAATTCTTGGGCTGCAGATATGTATTGATGGGGGAGTTTAGATTTCCTAGGCCGGTGGTGATGGTTGTCTGATTTCCCTGAGTAGCGTTAATAATTTACACTGGGCCTAAGCATGGTCTTACCGAGATGTGCCGTCACTGTTGGGTAGAGTGGTCACTGTACCTCGGCCCGTAGATCACTATTACACTACTTCACTATGTACCCGGAAGGAGCTGGCGGTACTGGAATTTCAGCATAGAGGCCTGCTTATGATCTTTACGTGATACGGCGGCACTGTTCACTATGGTAGACCCGTCTTACACTGTCTATTGCACTATCTTTTTCCACTACTTTCTTTTATGCTCTAACCACCGGCTCACTTTACTCTGTCACTCCTACACTGTCTTTATGCTGCGTGTGTTAACTTTCACTCACTGCCAGGTCGGACGTGTCACAGTCAGGTGCAGGGGTGGCAGCGGAGTCTCAGCCTCCCTACTGACGAGGCTGGGATCCACCAGGGGCTGCTAGGTCCCGGGGGCAGGGGACAGCGCGTAGAGGCGTCCTCTCTCGTCCAGGGCTGCTGGGGGCATAGGAGCCTGAAGCTTCTAGGCTTGGGGTGGGAGTCTGGCCCTCTGGGCTGGGGCTGAACAGTCGTCTGAACTTTTGAGTCAGGTGCCTGATGGAGGACGAGGATCTCCGGCGTCTGGGTGCAGGGAGGTCCCGCCCGGGAGTCTGAGGGGTGGTAGGGAGGTCGAGGGAGATTCGGTCCCCAAAGGTTGGGGATGCCGTCAGGAGTGAGCTGCAGCGTTGGCCAGCATCAGGGTCCATCAGGGGCGTCTCCACCCTCTGTAGGGAGAAGAGCCTGGTGGTGGTCACATGGCCTCTCCAATACTCCTCCAGGCTGGGGGCTGCCTCTAAGTCGTGGGTGGGTGGACCGGGCTCAGCACCTGACAAAGAAGCGGCTTCAGGCCGTCTCTGGCTGTAGGGCCTGGCTACTGGCCGTGGCTGTCTCAGGGCACCTTCGGAGCGGCTACCGGCCGCCTCCTGATGAAGGCAGGAGCGGCTACTGGCCATCTCCTAATTGACCTGTGGAGCGGCTTCAGGCCGCCTCCTGTAGGAGGGGGAATGGCTAAAGGCCATCTCTCCAGGGGCACCTTCAGAGCGGCTTCTGGCCGTCTCCTGATGAAGGCAGGAACGGCTACCAGCCATCTCCTGAATAGCCTCTGGAGCAGCTTCAGGGCATCTCTTGTAGGAGGGTGATCAGCTACAAGCTGTCTCTCTAGGGGCACCTTCAGAGCGGCGTCCGGCCATCTCGTAACAAAGGCGGGAGCGGCTATCTTCCATCTCCTGATTAGCCTCCAGAGCGGCTTCAGGCCGTCTCCTGTAGGAGGGTGAGTGGCTACAGGCCATTTCTCCGAGGGGCACCTTCCAAGTGACTGCAGGCCATCTCCTGACGAAGGCAGGAGTGGCTTCAGGCTGTCTCCTTGTTTGCTCCAGAGTGGCTTCAGGCCATCACCTGTAGGAGGGCGAGCGGCTACAGACCATCTCTTTGTAAGGCACCTTCTGAGTGGCTGCAGGCAGTCTACTGATGAAGGCGGGACCGGCTTCAGGCCGTCTCCTGCAGGAGGGTGAGCTGCTACTGGCTGTCTCAGAGGTGCTGTTTGGAGCTGGAGAAACAGTTCCACCCCGGTCTGACTGATGGGCAGCTCGCCCGGCAGGTCGTCTTGTATTCCTGCTATGGTGGCGACGGGCAAGTTCCGTGTCATAGGGGTGCGTGGCATGGGTGGAATTAGGTCGTTTCTGCACGGAGCTCATTCGCGCTGTGTACATTCCTCCATGGGCTCCTACTGGTGGATTGTTGCTGTCTGCTTCAATGTCCTGCTACATTTTACCACCGTCAGGTGGGAAAAAGTCATGGTCTCGTGACTGGAGGTGATAAACTCTTGTATTGTAGGTGGTGTAGACTGGCTGAAGGTGTTGGAAGAGGGCGTGCTAGGCTGTGGTAGCAGGATTTTGTTCGTGGTTTGTCACAAGTAATGATCAGGATGGATTGGTCAGTGGAGGAGCAGAGGAGGCGTAGGAGGTGGCAAGGTCCTCGGACATGCTGTTTGTGCCCGAAGGGCAGTGCCCATATGGCTCGGCGGATCTTCGTGGTAGATGTCATCTCAGGTGCTGGGCTGTGCTGAATGCTAGAGATGGAGGGCAAGTGTGGAGTTTTATGCCGGGGTAATGAGGCGTGGAGTCTCTGGGGAGTATAGGTGGTCGGGATCTGAACTTGGTGTATCATATATGTGAGAGGGCTTAAGGTAGGGGTCGGCGTGTGAATTTGCGGCAAGGCGGGTGGGGTGGGAGAGTGGGCGTATCGGGCAGATGGGCAGGAGAGGCAGCCAGAATGGGTGGTGGTTGTTCTGAGGGTGGTTGTGGGCGGTGATGGGGGCATGTGGCATTGGCCTGCTGTGATGGGCATGGGGCACGGGCGGTTGGTTTGGGGGTGGTCAGTGGGTGGATAGCGCAAGGCAGGGAGTGGGGGGTGGGTGTAGGGTTGGTCGTGGGGTGGGCGTGCGGGTGGCTCTGGCAGAAGCAGGGGTGGGAGCTGGGGTGGGTGTGGGTGGGCGGCGGTTGGTGGGTTTGGTTGTTGGAGGGGGGCGGAGGTTGAGGCGGGGATGTGGTGGGCGGCGAAGGTGTGGGAATGTGGGTGGGACACTTGGTGTCAGGCGTGGGGGCCTGGGTACTAGGTGGTGAGGGAGTGGGGGAGGTGCGGGGGCTCGGTGGTGTTGGTGAGCTGTCAGGTGAGGTGCTCGACATGGCAGGGGGTGAGGTAAGGGTGGTGGGGGAGGGAGAGGGAGAGAGAGAAGGGAAGGGGGAGATATAGCAGTTGTAGGAGGTAGAGGAAGGTGGCGTGGGGGTGGGGGATGGGGTGGGGCATGGGGCTGGAGCTTGGGAGGTGGGGCATGGAAGGGGGGGATATGACAGTTTCTGAGGGTGCGGGACGTGCTGTGGTATTCTATGGTCACCTGGTAGGGGTTAAGGATGTGAGCGATGGTGCATGGCCCCACAAAGCACGGGGCAAGCTTGCTGGGAGTGGGGAGCTGTGCGATCATCACGGTATCACCTGGCTTGTAGGGGATGGGGGAGGTGTCGGGGCGAAGGTCCAGGTTGTTCTGGAGGTGTGTCAGCCGTCATTTGAGGTGGTGTAATGGGTCAGAGGTGGAGGTGGAAGCAGGGGGTTGCAAGTGCTGCTGAAGGGGCAGGAGGAGGGGTGTTTCTCCAAACACTCGCTCGTAGGGCGAGATGCCATCCTCTCGGAGGCACGAGTTAATGCCCCATTGTACAGTTTTTACATGGGCGAGCCAGTCATCATTTTTGGTGGCTTCTATCTGGGTTCAGAGTTGATTCATTAGTGTACGATGGATGCATTCGCACATGGCATTTCCTTGGGGCCAGTAAGGGGACGAGTGGGAGTTGCTATAGCCGAAAAGATGGGCGAGTTCCTCCCAGATTTTGCTGGTGAATTCTGGCGCATTGTCTGGATGGATGGCTTACGGAATACTAAAGTAGGGAAAATATGTTGGACCAGGGCGTCAGCCACTGCAACAGCATGGTGTTCTTTTGTTGGGCAGGCTACAATGAACTTAGAGTGCGTGTTGATGAATGTAACCATGTACCTATAGCCTGATTTCGGGGGCAAAGGTCCCACTATGTCGAGTGCCAATAGTTGCCAAGGTTTGTGGGCGATAATACGCCCAGCTGGGCCGACGGTACGAGTGATGTCTTTACCAAGGGTGCATGCTCGGCAGGATTGGATAATCTCCTTGGCAAGGGTGGAGGGATTTGGCGTCCAATAGGTGTCATTGAAAACCTGTAGGGGTTTCTTCATGCCCAGGTGAATGCCATTGTGGACGTGCAGGTGTCAAAGGGCGTCTAGGGCAGCGTTGGGGGCCAGGATGATATGCCCAGATGGAGTTAGCAGATAGTCACCTTGGCGGTACAATTTTTTGAAGAGGGGCTGAGGAATCCAGGGTGGCCTTTCCTTCCGATGCCATTGTTGGAAGAGGTTGGCCTCCGGCTGGGCGGTGTTGATAGGGAGTCGGGAAAGGGCGTCTGTATTGATGTGGAGTTTGCCGGGAAGGTACAAGATTTCATAGTTAAACTCCTCCAGAGTTTTGCGCCACCTGATGAGCTGTGCGTTGTGGGTGTCAGACTGTTGCAACCACTGGAGAGACTGGTGATCAGTGATGATGATGACCTGGGTATCTAATAGGTACGCCCAGAAGTGCTCGAGTGCCCAGACAATACCTAGGCACTCCCTCTTGGTGGCGGTGTAATTCTTCTCCACCTGATTTAAGGTACGACTAGCGCAGGCGATGATGTGTTCGCGGCCCTCTTGGACTTGCGTCAGCATGGCCCCGACTGCAATGAGGGAGACATCTGTGTAAAGCCGAAATGGAAGGGTGTAGTCGGGGAAAGCAATGACAGGGGTGGATGCAAGCTTATCCTTAAGTTGTTGGAAGGCGGCTCGTCTCTCGTCTGTCCAGATGAACGGCTCTCCCTTTCAGGTCAGGTCGTGGAGGGGCTTGGTGATGTACACAAATCCCTTCACGAAACGGCGGTAGTAGGAAGTCAGGCTGAGGAATGCTCGGATTCCATGGACATCGTTGGGTGGGGGAATGTCCGTGATGGTGCAGAATTTGTCGGGGTTGGGAGATATGCCAGCCTGGGAGATGACATGCCCCAGGAATGAGACGGTTCTGGCAGCCAGAACACACTTGGAGAGCTGGAGTTTGAGGCCTACCTGTCGGATTCAGGAAAAAACCCGGCGGAGGCACTGCAGGTGGTCGGCCCAGGTGTGGCTGAACACGATGACATCATCCAAGTACACCAGACACATCTCCCATGTAAGGCCACTGAGGACGGATTCCATGAGTCTTGAAAAGGTGGCAGGGGCATTACAGAGGCCGAAAGGTAAAACATTAAATTTATAATGTTTCCCGTTGCTGGTGGAAAATGCAGTTTTGTCTCTGTCCTCTAGTCGCACCGGGACCTGCCAGTACCCCGACTGGAGATCGAGAGTGGAGAACCAGGAGGCGCCATATAGGGAGTCTAGGGAATTGTCTATTCGTGGGAGTGGAGTGTCATCCTTGATAGTGATGTTGTTGAGCCAGCGGTAATCGACGCAGAACCACATCGTGCCATCCTCTTTCTTCACGAGGACGGTGGGGGAGGACCAAAGGCTGGTAGAGGGGGAGACGACTCCTGCTTCAATCATCTCCTGCACCTGGCGGTCTTCCTCTTCCTGTTGCTTGGGGTTTTTCCGCAGGAATGGCTGTCGGAAAAGTGGGCCCATCGTATGGATCTTGTGAGCTAAGTAGGTGGTATGTCCAATGTCGGTGGGTCCTACCGCAAATAGGTCCTGGAAGTCCAGGAGAAGGCGGCAGAGGGTGTTGGATTGGTGGGCAGAGAGATGGTCAGGGATAGGGGACAGAAGGGCAGGGGAGCGGGATGGGGAAGGGGCACAGGGCCCAGCTTCTTCCATCTCTCCGATTACAAGCCCTTTCGGGAGGGTGAGGGGCGAGGGAGCAAGATTATGCAATCCCGACTGCCAAGTGATGAGGGGGAAGGAAGGCTGGGGACAGGAGGCAGGCCAAGAGGGTTTCGGGCAGAAGGAGGAAGGAGAATAGAACAGAGGTACCTGAGGGCCAGTTAAGGGGCACCCAAGCCTCGTGATGAGGGGGGATAGTGACAGCTGAGGTGGTGGCGGCAGGGAAGGAGGGGAGGGGGAGGGGGTAGAGAGAGGGGGGAAGGGGGGCAAGAGAGAGGGGAGGGGGGTAGAGAGAGGGGGGAAAGGGGGCAAGAGAGGGTGGAGGGGGGAGCGGGGAGTCTTCCTGCCGGGGCCATGGCATGCAAGTGCAGACGGCCCTCGTGGGACAGGGGGGGCCGGGGGGTTTCCAGAACTGGAGCTGTCTATTCTGGCAGTCGATGGTGGCACCCAGCTTTTGCAGCAGGTCCAACCCCAGATAGCCATCATAGTTTCGGCATGAAGAGTCAAACACAATAAATTTGTGCATCGCCGGTGCTGGCGGATGGGTGTCGACACGCAGGACCCACGTTTCCCCACGGATCGGCAGGGGGCCAATCCCCCGCGTCCACCAGGTGAGTAGCCGTCGGGAGTAGCAGGCCAAAGGTCAACTTGTGACGGAAGAAGTAGTGGCTATATAGGCAAGATCTGTCCGCTCCCATGTCAGCCAGGGATCTGGCTTTTACCCTGTTCAGCTTCATCTTAAGGTAAACTTGGGGGCGGTATTTGGGGGAAGTGGCCCCCGCCACCGTGGGAAGGCGCAGGGGCGGTCCTAAAAATCCAACTGTTGGGGGCCTCCTTCTTCTTCCTCTGGCTCCTGCTCCCTGGGTTCGGCTTCCTCCATGGGCCAGGTTCGTCGTCCGGCTCCTCATTTTCTAGGGAGGAGACTTTACGCCTGCCCGGGGTGCTGGTTTTTTGTCTGGCGGCCTTTAGCTGGTCCCTGATGTCGTGCAGGGGGCATCGGGAGCTGCAGGCAGAGAACTCCCAAGGGTTGACTAGGATGAGGTTGGGGTTCTCCTTGTGACTGGGGCGTCGGTGGGCAGGGTGTGCTCTAGGTAGCTTGGGTGCCGGGGTGGGGCTGGTATAGGGCATGGGTGGGTGTAGCTTGACTGGGGGAGCCAGAACATTTGTGGGAAACTTCTTTACCACTACCTCGTCACGACAACCGTGAACAACAGAAAAATCAGATTCGCTTATGGGGTGGCCTAAGGCTTCACAGCAATTTCGGATGGCAGTGAAAGGTGGCTTAGCCATAGGTAGACCGGTTCTATATGACCGTCCCAGATGTTCTGTAATTCTTACTCGTAATTGCCTCTTAGTCTGTCCAATATAAGACGCATTACAGCGACTACAATTATAATTATAGACAACAGAGGATTGCAGAGCGTCAGGGATTCGGTCTTTATGTTTGAACCATTGTCCGATGGTGTTGCTGGGTTTGAAAATTGTTCTAAGACATACTTGAGGGTAAAATTCCCTAACTAAACTCGATATATTATTACATATGGAAAAACTTTTTGGACCTAAAAATGGCAAGATACAGTACACAGGTGATTTGTTTGCTGTGAGTTTAGGAGTAGGTGGGTTACGGATCTTATTTAGTTGTCTTCCCATACCCATGTCTGAAATGACAAACGAGTTGTCGAACGTCACTAATTTATTAAAGATGTTCCTGATTACGTTGGTGTTTATCTTTATATATATATATATATATATATATATATATATATATATATATATATATATATATATATATATATATATATATATATTGTGGCGTCCCCACCAGACACTGCCACGGGCTCCAACAGCAGTAGTTCAGCATAGGAAGGACGTTGCCCATCGAGTTGTTCTTCCTATGGTCAGGCTTTTGGTGTACAGTACACAAGATCAGCTTGGGCATTGTAAATAAACACTGGCTTCTTAAGTTCAGTTCTTTATTTTCCAAGTAGCTACACTGAATGCTTTCCAACTTCGTCACTATTCTCACAAGCACTGGAGCTATACACACTTTACCAACTGAAATTACACTTAATGCATGACAACACTTCACTGTTTTTCACAATTCCTGGTGGTATATAAACTTCAATAAACACTTCACTGTTTTCACAAGTACCGAAAATATACAAACTTCACTGCACTGACACTGCACTACACTCAAACTGAACTGAAAACCGACTGAACTTGTTCTAGCCTCTTATCCATCAATATATGAGCTTGCATTATACGAGAAACTTCTACTTCTCCACAGTTCTTGTGTATTCCAGAGAGAGAGAGAGAGAGAGAGAGAGAGAGCACAGTTACCAACTCGGAGACAACCAAAACATGCCAGTTTTCTTACAGTACATAACACTCTAAATCATTTACCATACGAACTTAAAGTACATAATATAACAAGCAATCACATAAAGAAAACATTATAAAGAAAAAGAGCAGAAAAATTCATGCATAACTTACGAAATACCTACGTTCAGAAATAGCAGGCAAACTGGCAACTCTGACTCGTACCGGAATCACTGTAAACGTCGAGATAAGTCGAGAAACATCTCGGCTAGGCTACCTAACTGGCAAATCTCGCTTCTTAACAATATATATATATATATATATATATATATATATATATATATTGTTACGGAACAGAGAAAGATAACGTACACTTTAAGTGAGAATACGAAGAGTCACTACTGTCCCGTAAAGTTCCAGGTTCAAAGCAAAAGAGTTAGGTAAAATTACAAGTTAAAGTTTAATGCACAAACTAACAACAAAACATTCAGAACTCATAAGGATAATGTAATGGCAAACAAACAGGTTAAATATATGGTTAACTGCAATAGCCTCTATTAACACGAAATTAGCAAGAGCAAATTTATCTAAGTCAGCCCCGATAAAATGAGATACCAGATAATACTCAGTGAATGCCAGATAAATAATTACAGATACAAACTATTATCAAAAATGACTGACAAAGAACCCCACATAAATTACAAACTTCACTAGGCCTACAAATTAAACTTATGCTATACAGTACAAGAACAAAATGCAACAACGGTTATACTCAAATTACACACAGCTGCTAGATGGTTGGAGACTTCTTGAGCACTCACAATAATAATATCTGTACAGGGGAGGACAGAGATGTGAACAAAATGAGGAGCAGATCTAAGTGGCAATGATGCAGAGACTGAGCTCATTATATAGGGGCCAGCAGAGCCTGATACAACTTGTAATAAGGACGCGCAAATGAAGCGATGGGGACAAACGGTCGACAATCCCGCACTGAATAACAGAAAGGACGACTTACTCTACTATAACGGTAGAAGGGGGGGCCTGAGGCAGAACACGCTCATGATCAAACATGCAGCATACTGAGCGTTAAAATTACACAAAGCATGATGAAATCATAGGCTATGTAACACCTCCCCACAAAGAAAAAAGAAATTTACAAAGGAAATTTCTTATTACTCTAAAACAATCTGTAAATGGCATTACAGAACATGCAACAGTTTTTCCTAATGTTACAAAACATGAGATCTCCCTAGCACGTTCAGTCATAGGTACTTGCCAGTATCCCTTTAACAAATCAAACTTACTTATGTACCTAGCCTTTCCGATCTTGTCTATGCAATCTTCCACACGAGGGAGAGGGTAAGTGTCTGTTTTAGTTATCTGATTAACACGTCTGTAGTCAATGCAAAGCCGCTGTGACCCACCTGGCTTAGGGACCAGAGTGACAGGAGAACTCCACTCGCTCTGACAGGGCTCAATCATCTTGTGGTCCAACAGGTAGCCAAGCTCCTTCTGGATGAGAGGAACTTTCGCTGGGTTCACACGGTAAGGAGGCAATTTAATTGGCTTTTCTTCTCCAACATCGACATCATCCATCAACACAGTGGTTCTTCCTGGAGTAGCACGGAACACTTGGTACTCCTGCAGTAATGCCGAAAACTCCTGCCTTTCCTTAGGAGGTAGATGAGAAAGCTTAGTCTGGAGATCATTCATGATATCAGGATTCTTCCCCAAACTATCACTCAGGCTCATACTGCATGGGAGAGCTTCACTTGCAGACTCGGGTGGAACAGCTACAGTGCAGACTGGATTATTTTCGTCCCGCCTGTGATACAACTTTAGCATGTTGATGTGACATAGTTGCTTGCTCTTTCTACGATCTGGTGTGGCGATGACATAGTTGACATCACTGAGTTTCTTCTCCACGAAATAAAGGCCACTAAACTTGGCTTGAAGAGGTTGCCCATGAACTGGTAGCAGAATCAAAACCTGATCTCCTGGCTGAAAGTGGCGTAACGTGGACTTCTTATCATACCAAGTCTTCATCTTCTCCTGAGCAGCTCCTAAATTCTCTCTCGCCAGCTGTAAAGCAGTGGACAGCCGTTCTTTGAAATTCATCACATACTCCAGCAGGTTGACGTCATCTTCCTCCGACAGCCAGCATTCCTTGAGTAGCTTAAGGGGTCCTCTTACTTCATGGCCAAACAGTAGTTCAAAAGGTGAGAAGCCCAGTGATTCATTTGGAGATTCTCTTGCAGCAAACACAACGAATGGAAGACCTTTATCCCAGTCTTTCTGATGTTCCAAACAGTATTTCTTGAGCATCGATTTGAGTGTTTGATGATATCTCTCCAACGCTCCTTGGGTCTGGGGATGGTAAGCTGAAGACGTGATCTGGGTGATGCCCAACTCTTTCAGAGACTGCTTGAAAACGTTTGACATGAAATTACTTCCCCGGTCGGACTGTACCTCCTTAGGCAGACCAAACTTTGTGAAGAACCCCAGCATTTCCTTAACCACGTTCTTTGCTGAGATGTTTCTAAGTGGAATGGCTTCAGGATAACGAGTAGCCATATCAATCATGGTCAACACATAAGAAAATCCTGAAGAAGTCTTAGGAAGAGGGCCCACAATATCCACCAACACACGGGTGAAAGGCGCCTCAAAAGGAGGAATGGGAACTAGAGGTGCAACCTTTTCGGTCTGATTACACTTCCCCACAACTTGACAGGTGTGACAAGACTTACAATACCAGGAAACATCCCTGAAGATACCTGGCCAGTAGAAATGTTTCAAAATGCGTGCCACAGTCTTCCTCACTCCAAGGTGTCCTGCCAAACTGGAATCATGAGCCACTCTAATGATATCCTGCCTACAAACACGAGGGATGACAACTTGATGTACAACCTCCCATTCACAGTCGGCTGATGCTGTTGGGGGTCTCCACTTCCTCATAAGTACTCCTGACTTTACATAATAACAAGTAGAAGCACCGGCTGACTCTTCTTCACTGTCAGCAGAGTTAGCTAGACCTTTCAACTCAGGGTCAGCAACCTGCAACTCAACCAACTCTTGACGAGACAAATTATCAACACTACGGGGTACTGCCTCATCTGGTGAGTGGTCCAAATTAGCAAGAAAAGTGTCATCTAGGATAACATCATCATCATCATTATTCTCTAAATCACCAGTAACTTTAGACTTAGCCCTAGTGACAGCACATGCAGGGAACACATCAGGGACATCACAATCCTGGGTCACAGCCACTGGCTCACTAGACAACTGAGGAGCTGGACACACTTGACTTCCACCAATATCATTTCCAAGTAAGAAAGTTACACCTGACATTGGGAGTGTCTCAACCAACCCAACCATAACGGAACCATTAACAAAACCAGACTCTAAATTCACTCTGCACAGAGGGACAGAGAAGTAATTATTCCCTACACCTTGTAAGATTACAGTTTCATCAGAGGAATTAACATTAGAGCCTAGAACACTGGTCAGCATAAGGGATTGGCAAGCACCTGTATCACGATATATTTTAACTGATTTCCTGTCATTACTGTCCAGAGGACTGACAAAACCATCAGACAGGAAATTAGCACATGAACTCTTGAGAGTGTCACCCACGTTACTGCTCAAAAGAGGAGCTCCATCATGAGAATTTAAGTTACCCCTCAAAGCAGGTTCAGTTAACTCAGTTAAAGAATTCTGGGAACTCTCAAGAGTGGACACTAGACCAATTGACTGAATATTTAAAGACTCCTTTTTGTTCACATCACGCTGTCTCCTGAAACATCTCTCCGTAGTATG
Source organism: Coenobita brevimanus (assembly GCF_032717465.1). Taxonomy (NCBI): domain Eukaryota; kingdom Metazoa; phylum Arthropoda; class Malacostraca; order Decapoda; family Coenobitidae; genus Coenobita; species Coenobita brevimanus. Next base: position 10,612,831 of record NC_136956.1, read on the forward strand.
ACCAAGCTTACTACAATAAGTACATTTACTTTTCTGAAATCTAGAGGTGAAGCTGGTATTTACTTCCTGAGAAACATCATCCTTATTCTCTTTCCTGTTACCTGTACTCTGAGTAGAGGCAACGTACTTACTCTCAGCTTTCCCTTTTTCTCTAGAATATCTCTTGTGAGTGAGAACATACTCATCAGCTAAAACTGCAGCATCAGACAAATTATCTATCCTTTTCTCATCAAGATATAGGCTTACATCTTTACTAATACACCTTTTGAAATCCTCCAGCAAAATCATCTGCTTAAATTTACCAAAATCAGAATCCACATTCTTAGAATTTAACCACTGCTCTAACAGATCTTCTTTCATTTTTGCATACTCAACATGGGATTGCTTATCTTGCTTGTAAGTTGTCCTAAATTTTACTCTATAAGCTTCAGGAACAAGCTCATAGGCCTTAAGAATCAAGCTCTTAACTACATCATAATTATCAGACTGATCCTGAGGCAAAGATGCATAAGTTACTTGAGCTTTACCGGTGAGAACAGTTTGAAGGAGTACTGGCCAATACTCCTTAGGCCAATTAAAACCTGTAGCTACCCTCTCAAACAACTGAAAATACTTTGTTAAATCAGATTCATTAAAAGGAGGGACAAGTTTAACATTTTTAGCCACATCAAAATCATCAGAGCTAGATGATCCAGTTCCACATTGTTTCATGCGATACTCATGGTCTGCCTGAATCCTGGCAAGTTCAATTTGTGCCTGAGCCTGTACCTGTGCCTCTTCAATACGAGCATTTGCCTCCTTAACATCAGCCTCCTTAGCACGTGCTTGAAATTCAGCTTCCTTCACACGAGCCTCCTGCAGGGCTAGCTGTAACTTAGCTAATTCAATCTGCGTTTGCTCATTTGGAGGAGTTACATTAAACAAGCTTTTATTAATCATGCCAACAATTTGATCTTTAGAATGATGAGAGTGAACTGCAATTCCCAATTGTTGAGCAACAAGCTTAAGTTCATTCTTTGTTCTATTTTCAATATCACACACTGTTTGCACATTTGACAAAAAATCTTTGGCTTCATCAAGTGTAGAAATAGTAGCCATCATGAATATATCACAGTCACAAAATATCAAACAATATCCTTATGATAATATCCTGAATATCCTGATATGAGGTCGCCAAATTTATGTTACGGAACAGAGAAAAATAATGTACACTTTAAGTGAGAATACGAAGAGTCACTACTGTCCCGTAAAGTTCCAGGTTCAAAACAAAAGAGTTAGGTAAAATTACAAGTTAAAGTTTAATGCACAAACTAACAACAAAACATTCAGAACTCATAAGGATAATGTAATGGCAAACAAACAGGTTAAATATATGGTTAACTGCAATAGCCTCTATTAACACGAAATTAGCAAGAGCAAATTTATCTAAGTCAGCCCCGATAAAATGAAATACCAGATAATACTCAGTGAATGCCAGATAAATAATTACAGATACAAACTATTATCAAAAATGACTGACAAAGAACCCCACATAAATTACAAACTTCACTAGGCCTACAAATTAAACTTATGCTATACAGTACAAGAACAAAATGCAACAACGGTTATACTCAAATTACACACAGCTGCTAGATGGTTGGAGACTTCTTGAGCACTCACAATAATAATATCTGTACAGGGGAGGACAGAGATGTGAACAAAATGAGGAGCAGATCTAAGTGGCAATGATGCAGAGACTGAGCTCATTATATAGGGGCCAGCAGAGCCTGATACAACTTGTAATAAGGACGCGCAAATGAAGCGATGGGGACAAACGGTCGACAATCCCGCACTGAATAACAGAAAGGACGACTTACTCTACTATAACGGTAGAAGGGGGGGACTGAGGCAGAACACGCTCGTGATCAAACATGCAGCATACTGAGCGTTAAAATTACACAAAGCATGATGAAATCATAGGCTATGCAACAATATATATATATATAGATAGATAGATAGATAGATAGATATAGATATAGATAGATATAGATAGATAGATATAGATATAGATAGATATAGATAGATAGATATAGATAGATAGACAGATAGACATAGATATAGATAGATAATTATGAATATATATATACCATTCTGTTGCGCTCCTTTGCTTTTCAGAGTTAGCTCGAGATGTCTGACTGCAAGTTGTAATTGTCGAAATGAAAGTGCCTTTACCATAGTGCCACTAAGAAAAACAGTGCAGCACTGATTGCAGTGTGATTTACTTTGAATCATATACAGTGTAACAAATTCTGGTGAATGCATCAACATGTGGTATATTTGCTGTGTGTGTGTGTGTGTGTGTGTGTGTGTAATTCACCGGGTCGGTCAGGATCACTTGATGGTCGTGATGGTCAGCTTTTACCCTCCCGGAAGGGAGCTGAGAGCTCATATACTCCGATCTAAGGGCAAGGCTGTGACCTTCACACACGCACACACCCGTCCCCTTGCTCAAGGGGGACAGTAACCACCCACTTCGTCAGTGAAACTTTTCGCAACCTGAGCGAGGCGCGAACTCCCGTCCACCAGTTGGCAAGCGAGAACGTTACCACTGCACCAGCGAGCGGTGTGTGTGTGTGTGTGTGTGTGTGTGTGTGTTCTTACCTTACCTAATTCTTCTTACCTAATTGTATCTTTACAGGAATGAGTCAAGCTCGTACTGTCCCGTCTCTTAAACCATATTTATCGTACACATCCTTAAATTTGTGAATTGTTTTGGCACACACTATTTCATTCGGTAGTGCATTCCATTCATCAATTGCTCTGTTTGGGAAACTCAATTTCCTTACGTCTTTATCACCTCTCTTCTTATGCAGTTTTTTGCAGTGTCCTCTTGCTGATGCTTCTCCATATGTTAAGTAATCATTTATGTCTATTTTCTCCTTTCCTGATATGCACTTATATACCATTATCATGTCACTTCTTTTCCTTCTCTCCTGTAGTGTTGGTAGATTCAGTTTATTTAGTCTTTCTTCGTAGCTTAGGTCCCTTAAGCTTGGTATCCATCTTGTAGCGGCCCTTTGAACTTTTTCAATCTTGTCTATATGCTTTTTGAGATAAGGACTCCAGACTACTGATGCATATTCCAGGGTTGGTCTAATGAATGATGTTATTATCCTTCTTAGCATGTCTTCATTTATGTATGTAAATGCTATTCTCATATTTGCAAGCAGTGTATACATGTTCCGTACCTTCTCGCTGATGTGGTCAGCCGGAGATAGTCTGTTATTGATAATCACACCTAGGTCTTTCTCTCTTTCTGATGTGTATAGGGTTTTATTTCCTAACTTATAATCCCAATCAGGTCTTTTTCCACTTTTACCAAACTTGATTAAATGACACTTGTCCACATTGAATTCCATTTGCCATGTACTACTCCATTCATGAAGTTTAATTTAATTCTTCTTGTAGCTCTTTACAAGAGTCTGTGTTAGTAATTCTCCTTTGTATTTTTCCGTCATCTGCAAACATATTCAGATAGCTCTCATTTCTAGTGTTACTGTTTATTTCATTTGTATACACTAAAAACATGATTGGTGCCAGCACTGAACCCTGTGGTACTCCACTAGTCACTTCTTTCCATGATGAGTAGTTTCCTCTTAGTACTGTCCTCATTTCTCTTTTTATGAGAAAGTCTTGCATCCAACAAAACAGTTTGCCTCGAATTCCTCCTTGATGGTACAGTTTCCATAAAAGTCTTTGGTGTGGTACTGTGTCAAAAGCTTTCTTGAAATCTAAATAGATACTGTCCACCCATCCTTCCCTTTCCTGTATTGTGTTTGTTACTCTGTCATAGTAGCTCAACAGATTAGTAACACATGATTTTCCTTTTCTGAAACCAAACTGTCTTTCTGTTATCATACTGTGTTCTTCTAGATGATTTACCCAAGCTTTTCTTAAGTTTTTCTAATACCTTGCTTACAACACTGGTCAGTGATACTGGTCGGTAGTTGAGTGGATTTTGTCTATTTCCTTTCTTGAATAAGGGGACAGTATTTGCTTTTTTCCAAATATCAGGTAGTTTACCTTGACTCAAGGATTTCTTGAAAATTAAAAATAATGGTTTACTTAATTCCTTCGCACATTCTCGTAGTATCCAACATGAAATTTCATCAGGACCACTTGCCTTTCCTCTGTCTAATCTACTTAACTCCTCCTGTATTACTTTTTCTGCTATTTGTATATCTGGTAGTATGTGTGGACATGCGTGTTCCACATAGTCCCTCGCAAAAATTTTTTCTTCTGTAAAAACTAATTGGAAATTCTTGTTTAGTGCATCACAAATATCTTTCTCTTGTGTATAAGTGATTCCCTCGTCCGTAATGGATTGTATTATATCTTTTACTTTGGTTTTGCTTCTGATATAGCTGTAAAACAGCTTTGGTTGATCACTACTTTTATTTATTATATCCTCCTCAAACTGTTTTTGGGCTTCCCTCCTTATTCTTGTATAGTCGTTTCTTGCCTGTTTGTAATTATTATACGCCCTTTCAGTATTGTGTCTTTTGTATCTATTCCACAACAAATCTTTTCTTTCTTTTGATTTTTTACATTCTGTATTGAACCATTTCTGTATTTTCTTATCTGCTTCTTTGTGCTGTGGGATGTACTTCTGGACTTCCATTTCATAAAATTCACAAAATTTTTTTATATACAGCATTTAAATCTTGTCCTCTAAGCTCATTTTCCCAATCAACTTCTAAGAAATACTTCTTTAGGTCTTGATAAGCTCATTTTCCCATCAACTTCTAAGAAATACTTCTTTAGGTCTTTTTATAGTTAGGCTCATTTTGTAACTGTCATTGCTGTTTACTATGTCATATGCTATCCTGAAGTTATAATTTAGTACTGCATGATCGCTTTTGCCGAGTGGAGGGTGATATATTAAACTGTCAATATCATTTTCTTGCCTAGTAAATATTAGATCTAGCACTGAAGGTACATCGTCCTCTTTTTCTGGTGGTTTCCCTCACATGTTGCGTTAAGAAAAACTCTTGTACGAGATCCAGGAGCTTTTGGTCCCGCACCAAAGACTTAAGAAAACTGTACTATCAAGGAGGTATCCAAGGCAACCTGTACTGTTGGATGGAGGATTTTCTCAGTAAAAGGGAAATGAGAACAGTGCTAAGGCGAAATAATGGAGAGAAGTGACAAGTGGAGTTCCACAGGGCTCATTGCTGGCACCAATTATGTTTTTAGTACGGTAAATATAAATGACATAAACAGCAACATTGGAAATGGAAGCTATCTAAATACATTTGCGGATGATGCAAATATACAAAAGAAAACTACAAATACAGATTCTTGCAGAGAGCTATAAGAAAAATTAAATAAACTTCATGAATGGAGCAATAAATGGCAAATGGAATTTAATGTCAACAAGTGTCATGTAATTAAGTTTGGTAAAAGTGAAAAAAAAAGACCAAATTGAGATTATAAGTTAGGAAGTTCACGCCTACATATATCAGAAACGGAGAAGGACCTAGGAGTGATAATAACAGATAATCTCCAGCTGACCACATTAGCGAGAAAGTATGTAACATGTATACACTGCTTGCTAATATGAAAATAGCATTCACATATTATAAATGAAGACATGCTGACAAAGAGAATAACATCATTCATCAGACCAACCCTGGAGTATGCATCAGTGGTCTGAATCCTCATCTCCAAAAAGACATATATACTGAAAGGTTGAAAATGTACATAGGGCAGCTACAAGATGGGTTCCAAGCTTAAGGGATCTAAGCTATGAAGAAAGACTAGAGAAACTGAATCTACCAACACTACAAGAGAGAAGGTAAAGAGGAGACGTGATTATGCTATAAAAATGCATCTCAGGGAAAGAAATAATAGAGATTAATGAATATATAACATATAGGGAAGCATGAGCACGAGGACACTGCAAGAAACTACCTAAAAAGAGAGGCCATAAAGACGTAAAGAAATTCAGTTTCCCATAAAGGGCAATTAAAATGCAGTACAGTATCACTGAGGGTAACCCAACAGCCCCAGAAGGAGCCCACAGAGGAGCATATACAGCACGACTGGATTCTGGGCGACGGACATAAGTCCGCCCGGGCAGCACGCCCCTATGACCCAGAGCTTGCCCGCTGCCACCATAGCAGGAAAGCAAAACTACCTTCAGGGTGAGCCGACCACCAACGACCACGGGGTAGAGCTGTTACTCCAGCTCCAGTCAGCACCCCTGAAATGGCCAGTAGCCGCTCAACCCTCCTACAGGAGACGGCCTGCAGCTGCTATGGAGGTAACAAGTAGATGGCCAGTAGCCACTCCCACCTTCGTCAGGAGACAGTAAGAAGCCGCTCTGAAACTGCCCCTAACGAGGTGGCCGGTAGCCGCTCAACTCTCCTACAGGAGATGGCCTGCAGCCACTCCGGAGGTAACCAGGAGATGGCCAGTAGCCACTCCCGCCTTCGTCAGGAGACGGCCGGTAGCTGCTCCCACCTTCATAAGGAGACAGCCAGTAGCCGCTCTGAAGGTACTCCTCGAGAGATGGCCTGTAGCCACTCGATCCTCCTACAGGAGACGGCCTGCAGCCGCTCCGGAGGTAACCAGGAGACGGCCGGTAGCCATTCCGAATGTGCCCCTGAGATGGCTGGTAGCTGCTCCCACCTTCATAAGGAGACAGCCGGTAGCCGCTCTGAAGGTACCCCTTGAGAGATGGCCTGTAGCCACTCGACCCTCCTACAGGAGACGGCCTGCAGCCGCTCTGGAGGTAACCAGGAGACGGCCGGTAGCCATTCCGAAGGTGCCCCTGAGTCAGCCTGTAGCCGCTCCCTCTCCCAGGTCACGGTCAGTAGCCGAGCCATAGCAATGGTCGGTAACTGCGCCCCTAGAAGCCCACGGCCAGTAGCCAGGCCCTACGGTAGGAGATGGCCAGTAGCCGCTCCTCCATCAGGTGCTGACTCCTGCCCACCAACCTACGACCCAAAGGGAGCCCATAGCCTGGAGAAGTACTGGAGATACCACGTGACTACAACCGGGCTTTTCTCTCTGCAGCCGGTTCCTGAGAGGACTCGCCTGACGGACCCCAACGTAGGCTGATGCTGCAGCCCCCTCTTGACGGTGTCCCCGACAGCTGGGGACTGCAGCCCTTGGGACCTCCAGACTGCCCCCAGGACCCCCAGGCGGGACCTCCCTAAACCCCGACGCTGATGATCTTCATCCTCCATCAGGCACCTAAGCGAGAAGTTCAGGCAGCTATTAGGCCCCAGCCCTGAGGGCCAGACTCCCGCCCCAAGACCCGAAAGCGCGGGACCCTTTGCCACCAGTAGCCCCAGACAAGAGAGGACGCCCCTACATGTGATCCCATGGCCCCTGAACACAGAGACCCCTGGCAGAACTCAGCCCCGCCAGTAATGAGGCTGAGTCACCTCCGCCGCCCTAGTACCTGGCCGCCACGACCCCCAGACCCGAAAGTGAGTGACAGTGAAAGCACAGTGTCCGTGAAATAGTGAAGTAAAGGCAGAAGTGAGTTAACAGAATAAAGGAAGTCAGTGAGAAAAGCATCAGTAACAGGATAAAAGAGTGGTGGAATGAGCAAGGTAACAGTGAAACAGTGAACACAGCAAGTCAGTGAAATATGGGTCTATCACAGTGAACACGCTACCAAATAGTGACGCCGCACCACACTAAGATCGTACATAGGCCCCAGTGTAAAGAAATAATTACCCGCAGTGAGATAGTGCCACCAATTCCATTAATATACAGAACCTAGACTTCCTGCAATAATAGTGCATAACCTCTCTCTAATCACCTTACCCGACCTTGTCTTGAGTAGTATCCTGCGTGCTACTAACACCCCATATCTAGGCCTAAGAATTATAGTTGTCCAGTATACTTGTATTTGTGACATCCCCCCGATCCATCGTAGAATTTAGTAATACACATGTAAGGTGTTGCCTTGAGTTTTTGTGTCCTGCCTCTCTCTTATTTGTCTAAGTTCCTGTCTAAAAAGAGAACCCAGTTACACACTAGGCGTTAGAGGGACGGGAAGCAGACCCTAAAACACCTAGCATTACAGCAATTAATCAGTGGAATGGACTACCAAATGAAATAGTGTGTACCCAAACTATTCATAAATTAAAGGATATGTATGAAAAAAATGGTTTAATACACTGGACAGTACGAGCTTGACTCATTCCTGTTAAGATACAGTTAGTTTTTTTTTTTTTTTTTATAACAGAACGGAGGAAGGAAAAACAAATGGGGGAAAAAAAAAATAATCCATACACCAGATTACTGGTGTCCTCTGTTTATAAAATATCTGTAACAGTTAGACTTGAACAGTTGTGGGTTGAAATTTGGAGGAAAACAACTCTGGGGAAGCGAGTTCCAGAGAGATGCAGTTCGGGGAATGAAAGAATTCTGATAGGCAGAAGTTCTGCAATATGGTTGAGTGACATTCCAGTCATAAGCGCTACCAGATGCCCGTGTAGCACGAGGGAAGGCATGGAGAGGTGGCACCATGGACGCAACTTCGTCTGAGCATTTGCCAAAAAAAATATCTGTAAAATAATGCAAGGGAGGCAACATTCCTTCTTACTTGCAGGGGAGGTAGTGTATGTGTAATGGCAGGGTTGTTAATGATTCTAACAGCTTTATTCTGAATTTTGTCTAGTTGTCTTAATGCAGCCTCTCCACAACCATTCCACAAGGGTGAGCAATATTCAAGCTGAGAGCGCACATGACTCTTATAAATTATAGCTAACTGCTCATCGGCGAAGAAGTTACGGACTCTGTACAACAATCCAAGTTTCTTAGAGGCGGTTTTAGCAAGTGATCTGACATGAGAGGTCCAGCTGAGGGCACTGTTAAGTGAGACACCAAGAATTTCAATACTTTTGGAGATGGGAATATTAGTAGCACTGAAGCTAATGTACGAATCTGGCAATATCTGTCTATTAGTAAACTGTATATATTTAGTTTTACTAGTATTAAAAGAGAAAAGGTTGTTTTGTCCCCATTCACTGATTGTAGCTAGATCTTGATTTATGGAGATGGCTGTACTGAGGTGAGAGGTAGAGATATTAGACTTTGTAAATGGATGTCTGAGTGTGAATGAACTATGTAGTGTTGAGTCATCTGCATATGAGTGAACGGGATTGTGAGTGACAGATAAGAGATCATTAATATGAACCAGAAATAGGGTTGGCGCCAGAACTGATCCCTGCGGCACGCCGGCGTTAATTGAGTGGAAATTCGAATATACATCATCTACTTTTACTCTTATTTTCCTGTCACTATGATAAGAAGAAATCAAAGGAACAAAAGACGTAAGTCCATAGCAAAGGAGTTTGGACAGCAGGGAACGGTGCCATACTCTGTCGAAAGCTTTAGAGATATCAAGAGCTACTGCATGAGTTTCTCCAAAAAGATCAATTGATTGATGGATGGTATGAGTTAAGAGATTGGGTATGTCAATGGTGGATCTTTCGTGGCGAAAACCGTATTGTCTATCACTAATTAAGTTGTTGGATTCAAGATGTTTAACAATATGCTTATTAATTAAAGTTTCAAATACCTTACCAAGAGAAGATGTGACAGCTATTGGTCTGTAATTGGAGGGGTCAGACGAACTTCCTTTCTTCGGAACTGGGTGGATATTGGCTTCTTTCCATGAATTTGGGAATAAAGAAGTACGTATGCATAGTCTGAATAATTTGGCTAGGACAGAGGCAAGTTCAGGGGAACACTTTTTTAAAACAATTGGCGGAATTCCATCTGGGCCTGGAGCTTTGTTGGTAGGTAAATTGTCTAGGATGGATTTTACGAATCTTGTCTGTATTTTAAGTGGGGCAATTTCGGGAGAATCAAGTTCCAGTATTGAGACATTCTGGCTGGTATCATCTATGGTAGAGTTTCTTGCAAAGGTACTAGCAAAGATATCTGCTTTCCCACGTGGGTCATTTGTAATATTGCCATCTGAAGATTTTAGTGGGGGAATGGAAGATGACTTGTTAAAGTTATTATTGAAAGAATTAAGAGTTGACCAGAATATTCTATTGTCATTAGGGTTGTTAAGTAGTTGTGATGCTTGCTTTTGAAGAAAGTTTGATTTAGATAGATTTAATACAGCTTTTGCATGATTTCTAGCAATTTTGAATTGGGAGAGTGATTCAGATGTTTTTGATTTTAAGTAAGAGTTATATGCTAATGACTTTTGGGCTGTTGCTCTGGCACAATTGCCATCAAACCATTTTGGAGAGTTTGATCTTTTAGTGAATTGTTGACTTGGTATGAATAAATCCATACCAGCTAGTATTAAGTCCCAAATGTGGGACTGGGTAGAATTGGGATCACTAGAGAAGAAAGACTGCCATGGAACATCAGCAAGATAATTCTTAAATCCATCCCAGTCTGCCCTGTCAAAGTGCCATCGGGTCACCCTGACAGGTTCGGAATGGGGAGGTGTAGGAGGGTTAACAAGTAGGGACATATATATATATATATATATATATATATGTAATGCTAGGTGAAATTAGGCTTGACTTCTCGTTCCTATTTCACCTAACGTGGAGCGGGGTCCTCTTTCGAGACCGGAGCTTAGTGCAATAAAGAGAGGCAGGACACAAAAACTCTAGGCAACAACCTTTACACGTATATTACCACAGTCAGACACAGGACAAATAAGCAGATATTACAGCACAATATATAGCAATATAAAACCTTGTCTAGGATATGTGTATCTCGCAGGGTACTTGCTTCTCTGATAGTAATGACAACACAATCAATCCTAGTGTATCAAGAGAATACCATTAATACTTCCTTTCACAATATTCCTTCACAGTAATAGGGGTATGTCTTTATAGGGGAATCTCCAGGCGGCACAGGCTTATTAATTGTATAACAGGGATGTCACTCATAAGTATAGTCAGTCAGATCTTGTTCCACACTCTCGTCCTTTAACTTCTCACTGTGATCTTATTTACCCCGATATTTACTATATGAAATCACTGCACAATACTTACATTAGGGGAAATCACACTTAACCTAAATCACTCGTGCTACAATATCACACGTATTCATCAGGGGGATAGGCAGGAACATGTCATCGGCGCTCCTGCCGGGCTAGGGGCACCGCCAATGCGAGGCGTGCCGAGAGGGCACAGAATAACTCGTAAGGGCGTCCTCTCGCGTCCTGGGCTTCCCGTGGCTTTCGGGCTTGGCTCAGGCATGTGGCCCTCGGGACTGGGGCCGAATAGCTCCAGGAACCTCTGTGATAAGTCCCGGCGTCGTGGGGGCGTAGAGGGATCACGCCCGGGTGTCCTGGGGAGAACCGAGAGAGACTGTGGGCTGCGGTCTCCAGCGTCTAGGGGCGCCGGCTAGGGGAGGGCTGCGGCAGCGACTTCGAATGGGGTCCATCAGGTGCGTGTGCTCTAGAGCCAGGCGTAGGGAACCGAGACCAGGGGAGGCTGTGAGGCCTGTCTGGGTCACTCTGGGACAGGAAGCCTCTCTAGTCTCCTGTCATGGGGACGTCTCTCCACTCACCTCTCTCTGCACACCCTCAGAGCGACAAAAGATCGTCTCACGAGGAAGGGAGCGACCATAGGTCGTCTCTACCAAGACACTCTTGGAGCGACCATAGATCGCCTCACGAGGATGGGAGCGACCATGAATCGTCTCTACCGGAGCACTTTTGGAGCGACCATGGATCGTCTCTACCGGAGCACTTTTGGAGCGACCATCGATCGTCTCACGAGGATGGGAGCGACCATAGATCGTCTCTACCGGAGCACTTTCGGAGTGACCATAGATCGTCTCTACCGGAGCACTTTCGGAGTGACCATAGATCGTCTCATGAGAATGGGAGCAACCATAGATCGTCTCACGAGGATGGGAGTGACCATAGGTCGTCTCTACCAGAGCACTTTTGGAGCGACCATGGATCGTCTCACGAGGATGGGAGCGACCATAGATCGTCTCTACCGGAGCACTTTCGGAGTGACCATGGATCGTCTCACGAGGATGGGAGCGACCATAGATCGTCTCTACCGGAGCACTTTTGGAGCGACCATCGATCGTCTCACGAGGATGGGAGCGACCATAGATCGTCTCTACCAGAACACTTTCGGAGCGACCATAGATCGTCTCACGAGGATGGGAGCGACCATAGATCGTCTCTACCGGAGCACTTTCGGAGCGACCATAGATCGTCTCACGAGGATGAGAGCGACCATAGATCGTCTCTACCAGAGGGGCGCCGTCTGGAGTATCTTTCACAACTCCACCCCTAGCTGACTCAACAATTTCACTCCATGAAGGTAGTGTCCTTCTCCTACGGCGGTGACGGCATGGTGGCTGCATGACACAGGGGCGCACGGTCCAGGCTGACATATGTCGCTGTTGCCGGGAGCGGTGGTGACTGGTGGCGGCTACCCCGTGGGGTCCGTGTGGGGGTGTCAGTGCATCTTCGGGCATACTAAGCTGTGTTTGGCTTCCCTGTCGTCGGGGGTACTATGGTATTCTTCGGGGACACTGTTCTTCAAGCCACGCATTTTACCACTCTCCCTCTGTAAAAAGTCACGTCCTCGTGGCTGGAGGTGGAATGCTTGTGTGTTGGAGGTGGTGTAGACGGGCTGGAGGTGTTGCAGCGCAGTTTGCCACGTGACAGTGTAGGGGTTCTCTTCTTGTGCTGGGTCACAGGTGAGGAAGAGTGTGGAACTGGTGGTGGTAGACTGGAGGAGGTTTAGTAGGTGGTGTGGCCCGCGGAGTCTGTGGTTCCTGCCAAGGGTAGGTGCCCATACGGCCCGCTTCACTCTCATCTTGCTTGGTGTGGCTGTCGGTGTGGTTGGGGGCTGAATGCTGGATACTGCGGGTAAGGGCCAGGTTTTGTGCCGTGGTAATGCGGCGTTGAGTCTCTGGGGAGTACAGGTAGAGGGGATTTGGGCCTGATGTAGCTTGACGGTGTGAAGTCGTGGAGAGGTGGGTGGTGTAGGGGTGTGTGAGTATTGGGCGAGCGGGCGTGAGAGGCGACCCGAGCAGGTGGTGGTGGTCTTGAGGGTTGGGGTGGGGGGAGAAGTGGGCGTCTGGGATGGGTGGGTTGTTTTGCGTGTTGTGGGTGCGGTGGGGCGCGGTGTTGGCGGAGTGGGTGTATGGATGGCGGGTGGGGGAGGGGGGTGGTAGTGGGTTGTGGTGAGGGTGTGGTGGCGTGGGCGGAAGATGTGGGAGTGGGCGTTGAGGGGGAGGCCATGGAAGGAAGGGGTGAGGGTGAGGGAGGGGTGGCGGGGGAGGCGTCAGGTGAGGTACTGGGGGTGGTGGTGGCCGGGGAGGTGGAGATGGTAGGGGGGGCAGAATGGGAGGATGAGGAGGAAACATAGCACTCATATGTGACTGTAGAGGGCGGTGCGGGAGCCGGAGGGGGCTGGAGGTGTGGGGCCGGAGCAAGGGAGGTGGGCGTGCGGAAAGGCCGCACGTGACGGTTGCGGAGGGTATGGGGAGTGCCGTGATAGTCTACGACTACTTGGTATGGGTTGGGGACTTTGGTGATTGTGTGGGGCCCCGTGAAACGGGGGGCGAGCTTGTGGGGAGTGGGAAGTTGGGCGACAACGACTGTGTCACCCGGGTTGAAAGAGTTGGAGGCTGTGTCGGGTCCAAGGTCTAGGTTCTTTTGTAGGTGGTATATCCGCCCTTTTAGCAGGTGTAGCGGGTCTGTAGTGGGAGCGGAAGCGGGCGGTTGCAGGTGATGGCATAGGGGTAGTAGGAGGGGGGTTTCGCCAAAGATTCTTTCGTGGGGGGAAACCCCGTCTTCTTGGGGACACGAATTCATGCCCCATTGGACAATTTTTACATGTGCCGGCCAATCGTCATCTTTTGTAGCCTTGATTCTGGTGTGTAGATGATTGATAAGGGTACGATGGCTACGTTCACATACCGCGTTCCCTTGTGGCCAGTATGGTGAGGAGTGGGAGATCTTGTACCCAAAAATCCGAGCTAGTTCTTCCCAGACTTTTCCGGAGAACTCGGGGGCATTATCGGAATGGATGGCTTGGGGAATGCCAAAGTAAGGGAACACGTGTCGGAGCAGGGCATCGGCGACAGCAACGGCATGATGTTCCTTAGCTGGGCAGGCTACTATGAATTTGGAGTACGTGTCCACAAAAGTGACCACGTATTTATATCCAGATTTAGGGGGAAGAGGGCATATTACGTCGATCGCCAGGAGTTGCCAGGGCTTGTGGGCGGTGATATGGCCAGATGGCCCAGCGGTCCGGGTGATATCTTTCCCAAGCGCGCAGGCGCGGAAAGTCTGGATAATTTCCTTGGCGAGTGTGGAGGGATTTGGGGCCCAGTAAATATCATTGAACACCTGTAGTAATTTTTTGGTGCCCAGGTGGATGGCGTTGTGGGCATGTAGGTGGTGCAGGGTGTCACGTGCTGCATCGGGGGTCAAGAGGATGTGTCCGGATGGGGTTACAAGGTGGTCGCCCTGTCGGCACAGCTTGGGGAATAGGTGAGCAGGGATCCAGGGGGGCCGTTCCTTGTGGTGCCAGAGTTGTAGGAGGCCAGGGTCCGGTTGTACCGCGTGGATGGAGAGGCGGGAGAGGGCATCTGCATTGGTGTGGAGCTTTCCGGGTCAGTATGAAATCTCGTACTGAAACTCCTCTAGGGTGTCACGCCACCGGACGAGTTGGGCGTTATGGGAGTCTGATTGGCGCAACCGCTGGAGTGATTGGTGATCGGTGATTATCGTGACTTGGGTCCTGGAAAGATAAGCCCTAAAATATTGGAGGGCCCAGATTATCCTGAGGCATTCTCGCTTCGTGGCAGCATAATTTTTTTCGGATGGGTTCAGAGTGCGGCTGGCACAGGCGATGATGTGTTCCCGGCCGGCCTGTACCTGGGCTAGGATGGCGCCTATCGTGGTAAGGGATACATCCGTGTAGAGGTGAAAAGGGAGGGCATAGTCGGGGAAGGCCACGATGGGGGCCGAGACAAGCTTGTCTTTTCGCTGTTGAAAAGCAGCTCGCCGATCCTCAGTCCAGAGGAAAGGTTCCCCTTTTCGTGTCAAGTCGTGAAGAGGCTTAGCGATCTGCGCGAATCCCTTCACGAAGCGACGGTAATAGGACGTGAGTCCCAGGAAGGCGCGGACGCTGTGGACATCCTGCGGAGGTGGTATGTCTGCTATGGCACGGAGCTTGTCAGGATCTGGGGAAATTCCTGCTTGGGAAATAGTATGTCCTAGGAACGATACAGTCTTAGCGGCCAGGACACATTTAGAAGGATGTAGCTTGAGGCCTGCCTGGCGAATTCTGGTGAAAACTCGACGGAGGCGCTGCAAGTGGTCAGCCCAGGTCTGGCGAAAAACAATGACGTCGTCAAGATAAGGTAAACATATTTCCCAAGTGAGGCTGCTCAAGACAGATTCCATTAGTCTGGAGAAAGTGGCAGGGGCGTTGCAGAGGCCGAATGGCAGAACATTGAATTCGTAATGTTTGCCATTACTGGTGGAAAAGGCCGTCTTGCCTCGATGGTCCGGGTGGACGGGGACCTGCCAGTATCCAGACTGGAGGTCGAGGGTAGAAAACCAAGACGCCCCGTAGAGGGAGTCT
Organism: Coenobita brevimanus; assembly: GCF_032717465.1. NCBI lineage: Eukaryota > Metazoa > Arthropoda > Malacostraca > Decapoda > Coenobitidae > Coenobita > Coenobita brevimanus. The sequence continues at coordinate 10,628,442 of NC_136956.1, forward strand.
AGGGAATCGTCAATGCGGGGGAGGGGGGTGGCATCTTTAATGGTGACGTCGTTCACACGGCGGTAGTCGATGCAAAACCGCATCGTGCCGTCTTTCTTTTTTACTAGAACGACGGGGGAGGACCACGGGCTGGTGGAGGGGGAGATAACACCTGCCTCTTCCATTTCGCGCACCTGGCGGTCCTCCTCTTCTCTCTATCGGGGGTTCTTGCATCGGGAAGGTTGTCGTATAGGTGGGCCTGTCGTATGGATTTCATGCGACAGGTACGTGGTATGCCCTATATCTGCTGGTCCTGTCGCAAACAAATCCTGGAAATCCAGGAGGAGGCGGCGTAAGGTGTCTGACTGCTGGTTGGAGAGATGGTCAGGGATGGGGGGTAGAGGGGTGGGGAGGTGGGAGGAGGATGGGGCACAGGGCTCGGCTTCCTCCATCTCTCCGATGATAAGCCCTTTGGGGAGGGTGAGAGGAGACGGGGCGAGATTGACGATGCGGATGGCGGCGTGGTGGGGAGGGAGGAAGGACACAAGGCAGGCAGAAAGGGGTCCAGAGGGGAGGAGGGGGGAGAACAAAATGGATGGACCTGAGAGCCTGTTAAGGGGCACCCATGCCTCATGGTGGGAGGGGATGGTAATGGCAGCGGAGATGGTGGCAGGGAAAGAGGGGGCAGGAGTGGGGTGGAAAGGCACGGGAGGGGGAAAAAGGGGGGAAGAAGGGAGGCACTGGGGGGAAGGAGAGGGCGAATCCTCCGGCCGGGGCCGCGGCATGCATGTGCAAATGACTGGGCTGGAACGGGGTGCGGGGCGGAACTGGAGTTGTCGGTGGCAACAGTCGATCGTGGCTCCGAGTTTTTGGAGCAAGTCTAGCCCTAAATACCCGTCATAACTCCGTCAGGAGGAATAAAAAATGATGAATGGATGTTGGGTGGACACTGGCTGGTGGGTGTCGACCCGTAGTGCCCAAGTTTCCCCACGGATGGGCAGGGGGCCCTCCCCCTCGTCCACAAGGTGAGTGGTAGTAGGGCGGAGTGGGCCAAACCGCGATTTGTATCGGGAGAAATAGTGCCTGTAAAGGCAGGACCTGGCCGCTCCCGTATCGACTAGTAGTCTGGCCTTCACACCGTTTATTTTCATCTTGTGTTATACTGGGGGGCGATACTTAGATGTGATGGCCCCTGCCACCGTGGGTTGGTGTGGGGGCGGGCCTAAAAATCCAGCTGGCTAGGGCTCTCGTTCTCCTGTTCCTGCTCTAGTTCTCCTGGATGGGGCTCATCCACAGGCGTTAGCTCGTCCCCTGGGGCCTCACCTTCCAAGGCGGACACTTTATGCTAACCCGGGGCTGTGATTCTGCGGCGAGCAGCTTTAAGCTGGTCCCATATGTCATGAAGGGGGCAGCGGGAGTTGCAGGCTGTGAATTCCCACGGGTTGATAAGAATTAGGTTCGGGTTTTCTCGCGGGGCGGGGCGCCGACGGGAGGGGTGTGCCCTGGGCGGGCTAGGCGTCGGGGTCGGGCGGTGTGAGGTAGAGCTGGACGTGGTGTGGCTGGGGGAGCCGGGGGTCAGGTGGGGAATTTCTTAACAACATTAATTTGTTGTGGAGAAGGGCAAGTGGTCAGGAGGCACCGCATCAGCTGTATATTTCAATCCATGTCTCCTGTTGGGTCATGGATCGTGAAGTGTTGTTTCACAACACTTGGGAGTAATCTGAGCAGAGTATTAAATGTATGCTGATCCTGGGTTTCCTCATCTGCCTCCGGGTAGGCAGCAGTAACCAGGCATCTTGCCTGTATCAGGGTATTATCTAAATCCCCGTCGATTGAAAAACTATCCAATTTGGATAGAGCCACTACTTTCCCTAATGATGGGGTGATGGCTTATACAGTGAACTTTGTAAAGTTCTGCCAGGTGAGTTCTGGGATGATTTTTGGCGCTATGTTCGCCGCCGCTTTACCCAATAGTGGTAGTGTGACTGGAATTTTTTGTTGGTCATTTTCAAAGCCAATATCCAGCAAGGGTTTAATTATTTCCAGATATGTGTGTATATCATACTGGTCAGGGTCAAACTTGGGTAACTGAACGTGCGGTTTGGTTGCCATTTTGCCAAATATTTCCTGATTACCTCTCTCTTACGCCCGGGTCTAGAACCACCCCTGGCCACCAGTGTAATGCTAGGTGAAATTAGGCTCGACTTCTCGTTCCTATTTCACCTAACGTGGAGCGGGGTCCTCTTTCGAGACCGGAGCTTAGTGCAATAAAGAGTGGCAGGAAACAAAAACTCTAGGCAACAACCTTTACACGTCTATTACCACAGTCAGACACAAGACAAATCAGCAGATATTACAGCACAATATATAGCAATATAAAACCTTGTCTAGGATATGTGTATCTCGCAGGATACTTGCTTCTCTGATAGTAATGACAACACAATCAATCCTAGTGTATCAAGAGTGCAGTAAATATAGGCACGCGCGGGCGGCGCGGGGGGGGGGGTTGAGTCTCACGAGGAGGAGATAGGGGAGGTGCGGGGAGTGACTTGTGACGGCTAGGGGAAAGTTATGGTAATGCTGGAGAGCGGCAGATATTAGCCGTGAAGTTTATATGGTTTCCACTAGCCAAGGGACTTTGGTATTTGATCTTATTCTTGGTTCACACTTACTCGGGATACTGGAGTGAGAGAGGGTGATAAACAAGATTTATGGGTAGCGTGGGGGAGGGAGAGAATACCATTAATACTTCCTTTCATAATATTCCTTCACAGTAATAGGGGTATGTCTTTATAGGGGAATCTCCAGGCGGCACAGGCTTATTAATTGTATAACAGGGATATCACTCATAAGTATAGTCAGTCAGATCTTGTTCCACACTCTCGTCCTTTAACTTCTCACTGTGATCTTATTTACCCCGATATTAACTATATGAAATCACTGCACAATACTTACATTAGGGGAAATCACACTTAACCTAAATCACTCGTGCTACAATATCACACGTATTCATCAGGGGGATAGGCAGGAACATGTCATCGGTGCTCCTGCCGGGCTAGGGGCACCGCCAATGCGAGGCGTGCCGAGAGGGCACAGGATAACTCGTAAGGGCGTCCTCTCGCGTCCTGGGCTTCCCGTGGCTTTCGGGCTTGGCTCAGGCATGTGGCCCTCGGGACTGGGGCCGAATAGCTCCAGGAACCTCTGTGATAAGTCCCGGCGTCGTGGGGGCGTAGAGGGATCACGCCCGGGTGTCCTGGGGAGAACCGAGAGAGACTGTGGGCTGCGGTCTCCTGCGTCTAGGGGCGCCGGCTAGGGGAGGGCTGCGGCAGCGACTTCGAATGGGGTCCATCACGTGCGTGTGCTCTAGAGCCAGGCGTAGGGAACCGAGACCAGGGGAGGCTGTGAGGCCTGTCTGGGTCACTCTGGGACAGGAAGCCTCTCTAGTCTCCTGTCATGGGGACATCTCTTCACTCACCTCTCTCTGCACACCCTCAGAGCAACAAAAGATCGTCTCACGAGGAAGGGAGCGACCATAGGTCGTCTCTACCAAGACAGTTTTGGAGCGACCATAGATCGCCTCACGAGGATGGGAGCGACCATGAATCGTCTCTACCGGAGCACTTTTTGAGCGACCATGGATCGTCTCTACCGGAGCACTTTTGGAGCGACCATCGATCGTCTCACGAGGATGGGAGCGACCATAGATCGTCTCTACCGGAGCACTTTCGGAGTGACCATAGATCGTCTCTACCGGAGCACTTTCGGAGTGACCATAGATCGTCTCATGAGAATGGGAGCAACCATAGATCGTCTCTACCGGAGCACTTTCGGAGTGGCCATAGATCGTTTCACGAGGATGGGAGTGACCATAGATCGTCTCTACCAGAGCACTTTTGGAGCGACCATGGATCGTCTCACGAGGATGGGAGTGACCATAGATCGTCTCTACCGGAGCACTTTCGGAGTGACCATGGATCGTCTCACGAGGATGGGAGCGACCATAGATCGTCTCTACCGGAGCACTTTTGGAGCGACCATAGATCGTCTCACGAGGATGGGAGCGACCATAGATCGTCTCTACCGGAACACTTTCGGAGCGACCATAGATCGTCTCACGAGGATGGGAGCGACCATAGATCGTCTCACGAGGATGGGAGCGACCATAGATCGTCTCACGAGGATGGGAGCGACCATAGATCGTCTCTACCGGAGCACTTTCGGAGCGACCATCGATCGTCTCACGAGGATGAGAGCGACCATAGATCGTCTCTACCAGAGGGGCGCCGTCTGTAGTATCTTTCACAACTCCACCCCTAGCTGACTCAACAATTTCACTCCATGAAGGTAGTGTCCTTCTCCTACGGCGGTGACGGCATGGTGGCTGCATGACACAGGGGCGCACGGTCCAGGCTGGCATATGTCGCTGTTGCCGGGAGCGGTGGTGACTGGTGGCGGCTACCCTGTGGGGTCCGTGTGGGGGTGTCAGTGCATCTTCGCGCATACTAAGCTGTGTTTGGCTTCCCTGTCGTCAGGGGTACTATGGTATTCTTCGGGGACACTGTTCTTCAAGCCACGCATTTTACCACTCTCCCTCTGTAAAAAGTCACGTCCTCGTGGCTGGAGGTGGAATGCTTGTGTGTTGGAGGTGGTGTAGACGGGCTGGAGGTGTTGCAGCGCAGTTTGCCACGTGACAGTGTAGGGGTTCTCTTCTTGTGCTGGGTCACAGGTGAGGAAGAGTGTGGAACTGGTGGTGGTAGACTGGAGGAGGTTTAGTAGGTGGTGTGGCCCGCGGAGTCTGTGGTTCCTGCCAAGGGTAGGTGCCCATACGGCCCGCTTCACTCTCATCTTGCTTGGTGTGGCTGTTGGTGTGGTTGGGGGCTGAATGCTGGATACTGCGGGTAAGGGCCAGGTTTTGTGCCGTGGTAATGCGGCGTTGAGTCTCTGGGGAGTACAGGTAGAGGAGATTTGGGCCTGATGTAGCTTGAAGGTGTGAAGTCGTGGAGAGGTGGGTGGTGTAGGGGTGTGTGAGTATTGGGCGGGCGGGCGTGAGAGGCGGCCCGAGCGGGTGGTGGTGGTCTTGAGGGTCGGGGTGGGGGGAGAAGTGGGCGTCTGGGATGGGCGGGTTGTTTTGCGTGTTGTGGGTGCGGTGGGGCGCGGTGTTGGCGGAGTGGGTGCATGGATGGCGGGTGGGGGAGGGGGGTGGTAGTGGGTTGTGGTGAGGGTGTGGTGGCGTGGGTGGAAGATGTGGGAGTGGGCGTTGAGGGGGAGGCCATGGAAGGAAAGGGTGAGGGTGAGGGAGGGGTGGCGGGGGAGGCGTCAGGTGAGGTACTGGGGGTGGTGGTGGCCGGGGAGGTGGAGATGGTAGGAGGGGCAGAATGGGAGGATGAGGAAACATAGCACTCATATGTGACTGTAGAGGGCGGTGCGGGAGCCGGAGGGGGCTGGGGGTGTGGGGCCGGAGCGAGGGAGGTGGGCGTGCGGAAAGGCCGCACGTGACGGTTGCGGAGGGTATGGGGAGTGCCGTGATAGTCTACGACTACTTGGTATGGGTTGGGGACTTTGGTGATTGTGTGGGGCCCCGTGAAACGGGGGGCGAGCTTGTGGGGAGTGGGAAGTTGGGCGACAACGACTGTGTCACCCGGGTTGAAAGAGTTGGAGGCTGTGTCGGGTCCAAGGTCTAGGTTCTTTTGTAGGTGGTATATCCGCCCTTTTAGCAGGTGTAGCGGGTCTGTAGTGGGGGCGGAAGCGGGCGGTTGCAGGTGATGGCGTAGGGGTAGTAGGAGGGGGGTTTCGCCAAAGATTCTTTCGTGGGGGGAAACCCTGTCTTCTTGGGGACACGAATTCATGCCCCATTGGACAATTTTTACATGTGCCGGCCAATCGTCATCTTTTGTAGCCTTGATTCTGGTGCGTAGCTGATTGATAAGGGTACGATGGCTACGTTCACATACCGCGTTCCCTTGTGGCCAGTATGGTGAGGAGTGGGAGATCTTGTACCCGAAAATCCGAGCTAGTTCTTCCCAGACTTTTCCGGAGAACTCGGGGGCATTATCGGAATGGATGGCTTGGGGAATGCCAAAGTAAGGGAACACGTGTCGGAGCAGGGCATCGGCGACAGCAACGGCATGATGTTCCTTAGCTGGGCAGGCTACTATGAATTTGGAGTACGTGTCTACAAAAGTGACCACGTATTTATATCCAGATTTAGGGGGAAGAGGGCATATTACGTCGATCACCAGGAGTTGCCAGGGCTTGTGGGTGGTGATATGGCCAGATGGCCCAGCGGTCCGGGTGATATCTTTCCCAAGCGCGCAGGCGCGGAAAGTCTGGATAATTTCCTTGGCGAGTGTGGAGGGATTTGGGGCCCAGTAAATATCATTGAACACCTGTAGTAATTTTTTGGTGCCCAGGTGGATGGCGTTGTGGGCATGTAGGTGGTGCAGGGTGTCACGTGCTGCATCGGGGGTCAAGAGGATGTGTCCGGATGGGGTTACAAGGTGGTCGCCCTGTCGGCACAGCTTGGGGAATAGGTGAGCAGGGATCCAGGGGGGCCGTTCCTTGTGGTGCCAGAGTTGTAAGAGGCCAGGGTCCGGTTGTACCGCGTGGATGGGGAGGCGGGAGAGGGCATCTGCATTGGTGTGGAGCTTTCCGGGTCTGTATGAAATCTCGTACTGAAACTCCTCTAGGGTGTCACGCCACCGGACGAGTTGGGCGTTATGGGAGTCTGATTGGCGCAACCGCTGGAGTGATTGGTGATCGGTGATAATCGAGACTTGGGTCCTGGAAAGATAAGCCCTAAAATATTGGAGGGCCCAGATTATCCTGAGGCATTCTCGCTTCGTGGCAGCATAATTTTTTTCGGATGGGTTCAGAGTGCGGCTGGCACAGGCGATGATGTGTTCCCGGCCAGCCTGTACCTGGGCTAGGATGGCGCCTATCGTGGTAAGGGATACATCCGTGTAGAGGTGAAAAGGGAGGGCATAGTCGGGGAAGGCCACGATGGGGGCCGAGACAAGCTTGTCTTTTCGCTGTTGAAAAGCAGCTCGCCGATCCTCAGTCCAGAGGAAAGGTTCCCCTTTTCGTGTCAAGTTGTGAAGAGGCTTAGCGATCTGCGCGAATCCCTTCACGAAGCGACGGTAATAGGACGTGAGTCCCAGGAAGGCGCGGACACTGTGGACATCCTGCGGAGGTGGTATGTCTGCTATGGCACGGAGCTTGTCAGGATCTGGGGAAATTCCTGCTTGGGAAATAGTATGTCCTAGGAACGAGACAGTCTTAGCGGCCAGGACACATTTAGAAGGATGTAGCTTGAGGCCTGCCTGGCGAATTCTGGTGAAAACTCGACGGAGGCGCTGCAAGTGGTCAGCCCAGGTCTGGCGAAAAACAATGACGTCGTCAAGATAAGGTAAACTTATTTCCCAAGTGAGGCTGCTCAAGACAGATTCCATTAGTCTGGAGAAAGTGGCAGGGGCATTGCAGAGGCCGAATGGCAGAACATTGAATTCGTAATGTTTGCCATTACTGGTGGAAAAGGCCGTCTTGCCTCGATGGTCCGGGTGGACGGGGACCTGCCAGTATCCAGACTGGAGGTCGAGGGTAGAAAACCAAGACGCCCCATAGAGCGAGGCTAGGGAATCGTCAATGCGGGGGAGGGGGGTGGCATCTTTAATGGTGACGTCGTTCACATGGCGGTAGTCGATGCAAAACCGCATCGTGCCGTCTTTCTTTTTTACTAGAACGACGGGGGAGGACCACGGGCTGGTGGAGGGGGAGATAACACCTGCCTCTTCCATTTCGCGCACCTGGCGGTCCTCCTCTTCTCTCTATCGGGGGTTCTTGTATCGGGAAGGTTGTCGTATAGGTGGGCCTGTCGTATGGATTTCATGCGACAGGTACGTGGTATGCCCTATATCTGCTGGTCCTGTCGCAAACAAATCCTGGAAATCCAGGAGGAGGCGGCGTAAGGTGTCTGACTGCTGGTTGGAGAGATGGTCAGGGATGGGGGGTAGAGGGGTGGGGAGGTGGGAGGAGGATGGGGCACAGGGCTCGGCTTCCTCCATCTCTCCGATGATAAGCCCTTTGAGGAGGGTGAGAGGAGACGGGGCGAGATTGACGATGCGGATGGCGGCGTGGTGGGGAGGGAGGAAGGTGGGGGACACAAGGCAGGCAGAAAGGGGTCTGGAGGGGAGGAGGGGGGAGAACAAAATGGATGGACCTGAGAGCCTGTTAAGGGGCACCCATGCCTCATGGTGGGAGGGGATGGTAATGGCGGCGGAGGTGGTGGCAGGGAAAGAGGGGGCAGGAGTGGGGTGGAAAGGCACGGGAGGGGGAGGGGAGGGAGGGGGAAAAAGGGGGGAAGAAGGGAGGCACTGGGGGGAGGGAGAGGGCGAATCCTCCGGCCGGGGCCGCGGCGTGCATGTGCAAATGGCTGGGCTGGAACGGGGTGCGGGGCGGAACTGGAGTTGTCGGTGGCAACAGTCGATCGTGGCTCCGAGTTTTTAAAGCAAGTCTAGCCCTAAATACCCGTCATAACTCCGTCAGGAGGAATAAAAAATGATGAATGGATGTTGGGTGGACACTGGCTGGTGGGTGTCGATCCGTAGGGCCCGAGTTTCCCCACGGATGGCCAGGGGGCCCTCCCCCTCGTCCACAAGGTGAGTGGTAGTAGGGCGGAGTGGGCCAAACCGCGATTTGTAGCGGGAGAAATAGTGCCTGTAAAGGCAGGACCTGGCCGCTCCCGTATCGACTAATAGTCTGGCCTTCACACCGTTTATTTTCATCTTGTGTTATACTGGGGGGCGATACTTAGATGTGATGGCCCCCGCCACCGTGGGTTGGTGCGGGGGCGGGCCTAAAAATCCACCTGGCTAGGGCTCTCGTTCTCCTGTTCCTGCTCTAGTTCTCCTGGATGGGGCTCATCCACAGGCGTTAGCTCGTCCCCTGGGGCCTCACCTTCCACGGCGGACACTTTATGCGAACCCGGGGCTGTGATTCTGCGGCGAGCAGTTTTAAGCTGGTCCCATATGTCATGAAGGGGGCAGCGGGAGTTGCAGGCTGTGAATTCCCACGGGTTGATAAGAATTAGGTTCGGGTTTTCTCGCGGGGCGGGGCGCCGACGGGAGGGGTGTGCCCTGGGCGGGCTAGGCGTCGGGGTCGGGCGGTGTGAGGTAGAGCTGGACGTGGTGTGGCTGGGGGAGCCGGGGGTCAGGTGGGGAATTTCTTAACAACATTAATTTGTTGTGGAGAAGGGCAAGTGGTCAGGAAGCGACGCATCAGCTGTATATCTCAATCCATGTCTCCTGTTGGGTCATGGATCGTGAAGTGTTGTTTCACAACACTTGGGAGTACTCTGAGCAGAGTATTAAATGTATGCTGATCCTGGGTTTCCTCATCTGCCTCCGGGTAGGCAGCAGTAACCAGGCATCTTGCCTGTATCAGGGTATTATCTAAATCCCCGTCGATTGAAAAACTATCCAATTTGGATAGAGCCACTACTTTCCCTAATGATGGGGTTATGGCTTGTACAGTGAACTTTGTAAAGTTCTGCCAGGTGAGTTCTGGGATGATTTTTGGCGCTATGTTCGCCGCCGCTTTACCCAATAGTGGTAGTGTGACTGGAATTTTTTGTTGGTCATTTTCAAAGCCAATATCCAGCAAGGGTTTAATTATTTCCAGATATGTGTGTATATCATACTGGTCGGGGTCAAACTTGGGTAACTGAACGTGCGGTTTGGTTGCCATTTTGCCAAATATTTCCTGATTACCTCTCTCTTACGCCCGGGTCTAGAACCACCCCTGGCCACCAGTGTAATGCTAGGTGAAATTAGGCTCGACTTCTCGTTCCTATTTCACCTAACGTGGAGCGGGGTCCTCTTTCGAGACCGGAGCTTAGTGCAATAAAGAGAGGCAGGACACAAAAACTCTAGGCAACAACCTTTACACGTATATTACCACAGTCAGACACAAGACAAATCAGCAGATATTACAGCACAATATATAGCAATATAAAACCTTGTCTAGGATATGTGTATCTCGCAGGATACTTGCTTCTCTGATAGTAATGACAACACAATCAATCCTAGTGTATCAAGACTGCAGTAAATATAGGCACGCGCGGGAGGCGCGGGGGGGGGGGGTTGAGTCTCACGAGGAGGAGATAGGGGAGGTGCGGGGAGTGACTTGTGACGGCTATGGGAAAGTTATGGTAATGCTGGAGAGCGGCAGATATTAGCCGTGAAGTTTATATGGTTTCCACTAGCCAAGGGCCTTTGGTATTTGATCTTATTCTTGCTTCACACTTACTCGGGATATTGGAGTGAGAGAGGGTGATAAACAAGATTTATGGGTAGCGTGGGGGAGGGAGAGAATACCATTAATACTTCCTTTCACAATATTCCTTCACAGTAATGGGGGTATGTCTTTATAGGGGAATCTCCAGGCGGCACAGGCTTATTAATTGTATAACAGGGATGTCACTCATAAGTATAGTCAGTCAGATCTTGTTCCACACTCTCGTCCTTTAACTTCTCACTGTGATCTTATTTACCCTGATATTTACTATATGAAATCACTGCACAATACTTACATTAGGGGAAATCGCACTTAACCTAAATCACTCGTGCTACAATATCACACGTGTTCATCAGGAGGATAGGCAGGAACATGTCATAGGCCATCCTGCCGGGCTAGGGGCACCGCCAATGCGAGGCGTGCCGAGAGGGCACAGGATAACTCGTAAGGGCGTCCTCTTGCATCCTGGGCTTCCCGTGGCTTTCGGGCTTGGCTCAGGCGTGTGGCCCTCGGGACTGGGGCCGAATAGCTCCAGGAACCTCTGTGATAAGTCCCAGCGTCGTGGGGGCATAAAGGGATCACTCCCGGGTGTCCTGGGGAGAACCGAGAGAGACTGTGGGCTGCGGTCTCCAGCGTCTAGGGGCGCCGACAGGGGAGGGCTGCGGCAGCGACTTCCACTGGGGTCCGTCAGGTGCGTCTGATCTAGAGCCAGGCGTAGGGAACCGAGACCAGGGGAGGCTGTGAGGCCTGTCTGGGTCACTCTGGGACAGGAAGCCTGGGCTCTAGTCTCCTGTCGTGGGGACGTCTCTCCACTCACCTCTCTCTGCACACCCTCGGAGCGACAATAGATCGTCTCACGAGGAAGGGAGCGACCATAGGTCGTCTCTACCAAGACACTCTTGGAGCGACCATAGATCGTCTCACGAGGATGGGAGCGACCATAGATCGTCTCTACCGGAGCACTTTCGGAGCGACCATAGATCGTCTCTACCGGAGCACTTTCGGAGCGACTATTGATCGTCTCACGAGGATGGGAGCGACCATAGATCGTCTCTACCGGAGCACTTTCGGAGCGACCATAGATCGTCTCACGAGGATGGGAGTGACCATAGATTGTCTCTACCGGAGCACTTTCGGAGCGACCATGGATCGTCTCACGAGGATGGGAGTGACCATAGATCGTCTCTACTGGAGCACTTTTGGAGCGACCAAGGATCGTCTCACGAGGATGGGAGCAACCATAGATCGTCTCTACCGGAGCACTTTCGGAGCAACCATGGATCGTCTCACGAGGATGGGAGCGACCATAGATCGTCTCTACCGGAGCACTTACATGGATCGTCTCACGAGGATGGGAGCGACCATAGATCGTCTCTACCAGAGCACTTTCGGAGCGACCATGGATCGTATAATGAGGATGGGAGCGACCATAGATCGTCTCTACTGGAGCACTTTCGGAGCGACCATGGATCGTCTCACGAGGATGGGAGCGACCACAGATCGTCTCTACCAGAACACTTTCGGAGCGACCATAGATCGTCTCACGAGGATGGGAGCGACCATAGATCGTCTCTACCGGAACACTTTCGATGCAACCATAGATCATCTCCACCGGAACACTTTCGGAGCAACCATAGATCATCTCACGAGGATGGGAGCAACCATAGATCGTCTCTACTTGAGCACTTTCGGAGCGACCATAGATCATCTCACGAGGATGGGAGCGACCATAGATCGTCTCTACCAGAGGGGCACTGTCTGGATGTCTTTCACAACTCCACCCCTAGCTGACTCAACAATTTCACTCCACGAAGGTAATGTCCTCCTACGGCAGCGACGGGGTATTGGCTGCATGACACAGGGGCGCATGGCCCAGGCTGACATATGTCGCTGTTGCCGGGAGTGGTGGTGCCTGGTGGCGGCTACCCTGTGGGGTCCGTGTGGGGGTGTCGGTGCATCTTCGGGCATACTAAGCTGTGTTTGGCTTGCCCTGTCGTCGGGGGTACTATGGTATTCTTCGGAGGCACTATTCTTCAAGCAACGCATTTTAATATATATATATACAGTATATATATATATATATATATATATATATATATATATATATATATATATATATATATATATATATATCCAGTATATATATATATATATATATATATATATATATATATATATATATATACTGTATATATATATATTAAAATGCGTGGCTTGAAGAATTGTGCCTCCGAAGAATATATATATATATATATATATATATATATATAACCAGTATATACATAAATATATATATATATATATATATATATATATATATATATATATATATATATATATATATATAACCAGTATATACATAAATATATATATATATATATATATATATATGTAATGCTAGATGTTTTGGATTCGGCTTCCCGTCCTGTAAACGCGTAGCGTATAGCTAGGCTCACTTTCTAGACCGGGGCATAGACAAATAAGAGAGAGGTAGGACACAAAAACCCCAGGAAACAACCTTACACGTGTATTACTTAGGTGGACAGGGGAACGAGTAGATGTCACTGACAAATACACTGGGCAATTACAAGCTCTTATGATATGGTTATCAGTATCACGCAGGATACTGCTCGGGTCACAGTGAATAGCACTTGAGGCAGAGTGTTCTTAATTAGGGGAAGTCCAGGTTTTCTATACTCATGGAGTTACCAATGTTATTTCCTACTGGTGAGTGTTGCTTTGGCACTGAGGTCTGATTATGGTCTTAGTATCAGGAGATATTTTCTGATGGTAGCGTATTTACCCTGTTAGACTCGACTCTTGCTGTGTGGCCGTATTTGTGTTTACACTGTCTCTGTCACTCACTCCACCACTTGGGTATTATTACTGACTTCCATTAGAGGGTTAGTTCACTGTTCTGCCTTTACATCACTTGATCACAAACACTGCAATATTACTGTCATTCCTGTCGGGTCTGGGCGTCGTGGCGGTCAGGTGCCAGGGCGGAGGGTTGTCACAGCTCCGCTACTGACGGGACTGGGCACCACCTGGGGCCTCTGTATCCAGAGGCCACGGGATCACGCACAGGGGCGTCCGTTCTCGTCCAGGGCTGTGGGTGGCGAAGGGTCCCGCGCTCTCAGGGCCGGGGACAGGAGTGCGGCCCTCAGGGCAGGGGCCGAACAATTGCCTGAACCTGTCGTTCAGACTCCTGACAGAGGACGAAGATCTCCGACGTCAAGGTGTGGGGAGTTCCCGCCCAGGAGTCCTGGGGGCGGTCTGGGGTTCCCGAGGGCTGCGGTCTCCAGGGCTTGGTGGCACCGACAGGAAGGGGCTGCGGCACCGGTCTGCATTGGGGTCTGTCAGGTGGGTCTCCTCTAGATTCGGTTGTAGGGAGCAGAGGCCAGGGGAGACTTAGGGGCCTCTCCAATACTTCTCTAGGCCCAAGACTCCCTCTGGGTCACGGGTCGGGGAACAGGCATCAGCTTCAGATGGAGGAGCAGCTACAGGCCGTCTCCTGCCATAGGGCCCAGTTACTGGCTGTGGCTTCCTGGGGGCGCGGCTACAGGCCGTCAACAAGGTCTGGCTACTGGCCGCGGCTTGGGGGAGTGGGTAGCTGCCAGCAGACCCAAAGGCACCTTCAGAGCTGCTACAGGCTGTCTCCTGATGAAGGCGGGAGCGGCTACAAGCTATCTCCTGGTTCCCCCTCAGAGCGGCTACAGGCCATCTCCTTCAGGAAGGTTGAGTGGCTACAGGCCATCTCAGGGAGGACACCTTCGGAGCGGCTACAGGCCGTCTCATGACGAAGACGGGAGCAGCTGCAGGCCGTCTCTTTTCTTTCAGGAGGGTTGAGCGGCTACAGGACGTCTCAGGGAAGGCACCTTCAGGGTGGCTACAGGCCGTCTCCTGACAAAGGTGGGAGCGGCTACAGGCCATCTCCTTCAGGAGGGCTGAACGGCTACAGGCCGCCCCAGGAAAAACACCTTCGGAGTGGCTACAGGCCGTCTCCTTATTACCCTCAGAGCGGCTACGGGCTGTCTCCTTAGCGAGGGGCGAGCGGCTACAGGAGGTCTCAAGGAAGACACCTTCAGAGCGGCTACAGGTTGTCTTCTGACGAAGGCGGGAGCGGCTACAGGCCATCTCCTTAGTAAGGGGTGAGCGGCTACAGGCCGTCTCAGGGGTGCTGGCAGGAACTGGATAGACAGCTCCACCCCAAAGCTGGTTGGGGAAGGCTCACCCGGAAGGTAGTCTAGTATTCCTGCGATGGTGGCGGTGGGCGAGTTCCGGGTCACAGGGGCATGCGGCCCGAGCAGACTTATGCTGTTGTCACTCCAAGTCCCACCGCGCTGTCGTTGCTCCTCTGTGGGCTCCTTGTGGGGTTGTCTGGGCGCTTTCAGGGGCACTATACTGCGTTTTAATATATATACAGTATATATGTTATTTGTGTATTTGTGTGTACGCTGGTGCTTCCATAGTGCTGATCTGATTTCTTCTGAGGAAACTGGGCCACTTTCTTAATACGATTATAAAGCTGTGATATTACGAAATTCTGTGAGCATTGATTCTAACACAAGAATAAGTTTCCTTGTTTCATAGTCAATTCGACCCTCCGATCAGACAACTTATTCATTTGGCCATTAACACTTCACTGTTTGCCAACACTTTATTATTTTCACAAGTACTAAAAAATAAATAAATAAATAAATAAATAAATAAATAAACTGACACTGAACTACACTCAAACTGAACTGAAAACAAACTGAATTTGTTCTAGTTTCTTCCCTATCCTTATATAAGCTTCCTGTATTCTAGAGTGTTCTACGCTTCTCCACAGGTCTAGTGTATTCCCAAGAGAGGGACGATTACAACAGTTACCAGCTCACTAAAAGCAGGCTACCTGGCAACTCTGACTCGTACCGGAACTACGATAAACATCGGGAATTGTCCAAAACAGTCTAGCTAACAATCTAGCTTCTCAACAGACATCTGTCAGCTTTGCGTGAACGCATTATATTATGTAAATGGAAGCTCATCAAACCAATTTCCGAATCGACACTTTTAAAGTCTAAAGTAATATTTCTCATCGCCATACAGCTTTATACCAACTTTATGTGAATTTGTCAACTTTTTTTTTTTCACTATTAATAAGAAATCCGGCCATAATGCTAATATCTAGTTAAGGTGAACACTGTTTACATGCTTTGGTTTACTAATTAGAGGTGTGTACACAAAAGTGAAATATTCATAAAATATTTTCAAGTCAAATTCCCATTTTCGCTTACAGTAATTGACTATCCTACCTTCTCCCCTCCCCCCCCTCTCTCTCACCCTGATTGATTTGCCAACGCTCATAGGGTCTGTAATGCTAGGTGAAATTAGGCTCGACTTCTCGTTCCTATTACACCTAACGTGGAGCGGGGTCCTCTTTCGAGACCGGAGCTTAGTGCAATAAAGAGAGGCAGGACACAAAAACTCTAGGCAACAACATTTACACGTATATTACCACAATCAGACACAGGACAGGTCAGCAGATATTACAGCACAATACATAGCAATATAAAACCTTATCTAGGATATGGGTATCTCGCAGGATACTTGCTTCTCTGATAGTAATGACAACACAATCAATCCTAGTGTATCAAGAGTGAAGTGAATATAGGCGCGCGCGGGAGGCGCGGGGGGGGGGGGTGAGTCTCACGAGGAGGAGATAGGGGAGGGTGCTGGGAGTGACTTGTGACGGCTAGGGGAAAGTTATGGTAATACTGGAGAGCGGCAGATATTAGCCGTGAAGTTTATATGGTTTCCACTAGCCAAGGGACTTTGGTAATTGATTTTATTCTTGATTCACACTTACTCGGGATATTGGGGTGAGAGAGAGTGATAAACAAGATTTCTGGGTAGCGTGGGGGAGGGAGAGAATGCCATTAATACTCCCTTTCACAATATTCCTTTAGAGCTCACAGTAATAGGGGTATGTCATTACAGGGGAATCTCCAAGCGACACAGGCTTACTAATTGTATAAAAGGGACGTCACTCATAAACATAGTTCATCAGATCTTGTTCCACACACTCGTCCTTTAGCTTCTCACTGTGATCTTATTTGCCCCGATATTCACTATATGAAGTCACTGCACAATACTTATACTAGGGGAAATCACACTTAACCTAAATCACTCGTACTGCAGTATCATACGTATTCATCAGGGGGATAGGCAGGAACATGTCGTCGGCAATCCTGCCGGGCTAGGGGCACCGCCAATGCGAGGCGTGCCAAGAGGGCACGGGATAACTCGTAAGGGCGTCCTCTCGCGTCCTGGGCTACCCGTGGCTTCTGGGCTGGGCTCAGGAGTGTGGCCCTCGGGACTGGGGCCGAATAGCTCCAGGAACCTCTGTGATAAGTCTCAACCTGTAGTGAGAGCTTTACGGCATCGTGGGGGCATAGGGAGATCGCGCCCGGGTGTCCTGGGGTGAACCGAGAGAGACTGCGGGCTGCGGTCTCCAGCGTCTAGGGGCGCCGACAGAGGAGGGCTGCGGCAGCGACTTCCACTGGGGTCTGTCAGGTGCGTCTGCTCTAGAGCCAGACGTAGGGAACAGAGGCCAGGGGAGGCTGTGAGGCCTGTCTAGGTCACTCTGGGACAGGAAGCCTGGGCTCTAGTCTCCTGCCGTAGGGACGTCTCTCTCTTTACTTCTTTCTGCACACCCTCGGAGCGACAATAGGTCTTCTCACGAGGAGGGGAGCGACAATAGGCCGTCTCTACCAGGGCACTGTCAGAGCGACCATAGATCGTCTCACGAGAATGGGAGCGACAATAGGCCGTCTCTACCAAAGCACTGTCGGAGCAACCACAGATCGTCTCACGAGGATGGGAGCGACAATAGGCCGTCTCTACCAGAGCACTTTCGGAGCGACCATAGATCGTCTCATGAGGATGGGAGTGACAATAGGCCGTCTCTACCGGAACAATGTCGGAGCGACCATAGATCGTCTCACAAGGATGGGAGCGACAATAGGCCGTCTCTACCGGAGCACTTTCTGAGCGACCATAGATCGTCTCACGAGGATGAGAGCGACAATAGGCCGTCTCTACTGGAGGGGCGCCGTTTGGAGCGCCTACGACAACTCCACCGCTAGCTGGCTCAATAATCCCACTCCGTGAAGGTAGTGTCTTTCTCCTATGGTGGTGACGGCGTGGTGGCTGCGTGACATAGGGGCACACGGCCCGGGCTGACATATGTCGCTGTTGCCGGGAGTGGTGGTGACTGGTGGCGGCTACCCCGTGGGGTCCATGTGGGGGTGTCAGTATATCCTCTGGCATACTGAGCTGTATTTTGCTTGCCCTGTCGTCGGAGACACTATGGTATATTTCGGGGGCACTGTTCTTTAAGTCATGCATTTTATCACTCTCCCCCTGTAAAAAGTCACGTCCTCGTGGCTGGAGGTGGAACGCTTGTGTGTTGGAGGTGGTGTACACGGGCTGGAGGTGTTGCAGCACAGTTTGCCAGGCGACAGTGTAGGGGTTTTCTTCTTGTTCTGGGTCGCAGGTGAGGAAGAGTGTGGAGGTGGCGGTGGTAGACTGGAGAAGGTTTAGCAGGTGGTGTGGCCCACAGAGTCTGTGGTTCCTGCCAAGGGTAGGTGCCCATACGGCCCGCTTCACTCTCATCTTGCTTGGTGTGGCTGTCGGTGTGGTTGGGAGCTGAATGCTGGATACCGAGGGTAAGGGCCGGGTTTTGTGCCGTGGTAATGTGGCGTTGAGTCTCTGGGGAGTACAGGTAGAGGAGATTTGGGCCTGATGTAGCTTGATGGTGTGAAGTCGTGGAGAGGTGGGTGGTGTAGGGGTGTGTGTGTATCGGGCGGGCGGGCGTGAGAGGTGGCCCGAGCGGGTGGTGGTGGTCTTGAGGGTCGGGGTGGGGGGAAAAGTGGGCGTATGGGATGGGCGGGTTGTTTTGCATGTTGTGGGCACAGTGGGGCGCGGTGTTGGCGGAGTGGGTGTACGGATGGTGGGTGGGGAGGGGGATTGGAAGTGGGTTGTGGTGAGGGCGTGGTGGCGTGGGCAGAAGAGGTGGGAGTGGGCGTTGAGGGGGGGCCACGGAGGGAAGGGATGAGGGTGAGGGAGGGGTGGTGGGGGAGGCGTCAGGTGAGGTGCTGGGGGTGGTGGCAGCCGGGGAGGTGGAGGTGGTAGGGGGGGTGGAGTGGGAGGGTGAGGAGGAAACATAGCACTCATATGTGACTGTAGAGGGTGGTACAGGGGTCGGAGGGGGCTGGGGGTGTGGGGCCGGAGCGGGGGAGGTGGGTGTGCAGAAAGGCCGCACGTGACGGTTGCGGAGGGTACGGGGAGTGCCGTGATAGTCTATGACCACCTGGTATGGGTTGGGGACTCTGGTGATTTTGTGGGGACCCGTGAAGTGGGGGGCGAGCTTGTGGGGAGTGGGGAGCTGGGCGACGACGACTGTGTCACCTGGGTTGAAAGGGTTGGAGGCTGTGTCGGGTCCAAGGTCCAGGTTCTTTTGCAGGTGGTATATCCGCCCTTTTAGCAAGTGTAGCGGGTCTGTAGTGGGAGCAGAAGCGGGCGGTTGCAGGTGATGGCGGAAGGGTTAGTAGGAGGGGAGTTTCTCCAAAGAGTCTTTCATGGGGGGAAACCCCGTCTTCTCGGGGGCACGAATTCATGCCCCACTGGACAATTTTTACATGTGCCGGCCAATCGTCGTCTTTTGTAGCCTCGATTCGGGTGCGTAGCTGATTGATAAGGGTACGATGGCTACGTTCATATACGGCGTTCCTTTCTGGCCAGTATGGTGAGGAGTGGGAGATCTTATATCCGAAAATCCTGGCTAGCTCCTCCCAGACATTCCCGGAGAACTCTGGGGCATTATCGGAATGGATGGCTTGGGGAATGCCAAAGTAAGGGAACATGTGTCGGAGCAGGGCATCGGCAACAACGACGGCATGATGTTCCTTAGCCGGGCAGGCTACTACGAATTTGGAGTACGTGTCTACAAAAGTGACCACGTATTTATATCCAGGTTTAGGGGGAAGAGGGCCTACTACGTCGATCGCAGGAGTTGCCAGGGCTTGCGGGCGGTGATATGGCCTCATGGCCCGGCGGTCCAGGTGCTATCTTTTAACATCGCGCAGGCGCGGCAAGTCTGGATAACTTCCTTGGGGAGGGTGGAGGGATTTGAGGCCCAGTAAATATCATTGAACACCTGTAGTAATTTTTTG
Source organism: Coenobita brevimanus (assembly GCF_032717465.1). NCBI lineage: Eukaryota > Metazoa > Arthropoda > Malacostraca > Decapoda > Coenobitidae > Coenobita > Coenobita brevimanus. Next base: position 10,647,929 of record NC_136956.1, read on the forward strand.
GTGCCCAAGTGGATGACATTGTGGGCATGGAGGTGGCGCAGGGTGTCACATGCCGCATCGTGGGTCAAGAGGATATGCCCGGACGGGGTTAGAAGGTGGTCGCCCTGTCGGCATAGCTTGGAGAATAGGTGAGCAGGGATCAAGGAGGGCTGTTCCTTGTGGTGCCAGAATTGTAGGAGTCGGGGTCCGGTTGTAAAGTGTGAATGGGGAGGGGGGAGAGGGCATCTGCATTGGTGTGGAGCTTTCCGGGCCTGTATGAAATCTTGTACTGAAACTCCTCTAGGGTGTCATGCCACCGGACGAGTTGGGCGTTATGGGAGTCTGATTGGTGCAACCGCTAGAGTGATTGGTGGTCGGTGATTATCGTGACTTGGGTCCCCGAAAGATAAGCCCTAAAATATTGGAGGGCCCAGATTATGCCGAGGCATTCTCGCTTCGTGGCGGCATAATTCATTTCGGCCGGGTTCAGAGTGCGACTGGCGCAGCAATGATGTGTTCTCTGCCGGCCTGTACCTGGGCTAGGACGGCGCCTATTGCGGTAAGGGACACATCCGTGTAGAGGCGAAAAGGGAGGGCATAGTCGGGGAAAGCCACGATGGGCTTGTCTTTTAGCTGTTGAAAAGCAGCTCGCCGGTCCTCGGTCCAGAGGAAAGGTTCCCCTTTTCGTGTAAAGTCGTGAAGAGACTTGGCGATCTGCGCGAATCCCTTCACAAAGTAATGGTAATAGGACGTGAGTCCCAGGAAGGTGCGGACGCCGTGGACATCCTGCGGCGGCGGTATGTCCGCTATGGCACGAAGCTTCTCGGGATCTGGGGAAATTCCTGCTTGGGAAATAGTATGTCCTAGGAACGAGACGGTCTTAGCGGCCAGGACGCATTTAGAAGGATGTAGCTTGAGGCCTGCCTGGCGAATTCGGGTGAAAACTCGATGGAGGCGCTGCAAGTGGTCGGCCCAGGTCTGGCTAAAAACAATAACGTCGTCAAGATAAGCTAAACATATTTCCCAAGTGAGGCCGCTCAAGACAGATTACATTAGTCTGAAGAAAGTGGCAGGGGCATTGCAGAGGCCGAATGGCAGAACATTTAATTCGTAATGTTTGCCATTACTGGTGGAAAAGGCCGTCTTGCCTCGATGGTCCGGGTGGACGGGGACCTGCCAGTATCCAGACTGAAGGTCGAGGGTAGAAAACCAAGATGCCCCGTAGAGGGAGTCTAGGGAATTGTCAATGTGGGGGAGGGGGGTGGCATTTTTAATGGTGACGTCGTTCACACGGCGGTAGTCGATGCAAAATCGCATCGTGCCGTCTTTCTTTTTTACTAGAACGATGGGGGAGGACCACGGGCTGGTGGAGGGGGAGATAACACCTGCCTCTTCCATTTCGCACACCTGGCGGTCCTCCTCTTCTCTCTGTCGGGGGTTCTTGCGTCGGGAAGGTTGTCGTATAGGTGGGCCTGTCATATGGATTTCGTGCGACAGGTACGTGGTATGCCCTATATCTGCTGGTCCTCTCGCAAACAAATCCTGGAAATCCAGGAGGTGGCGTAGGGTGTCTGACTGCTGGTTGGAGAGATGGTCAGGGATGGGGGGTAGAGGGGTGGGGAGGTGGGAGGAGGATGGGGCACAGGGCTCGGCTTCCTCCATCTCTCCGATGATAAGCCCTTTGGGGAGGGTGAGAGGAGACGGGGCGAGATTGACGATGCGGATGGCGGCGTGGTGGGGAGGGAGGAAGGTGGGGGACACAAGGCAGGCAGAAAGGGGTCCGGAGGGGAGGAGGGGGGAGAACAAAATGGATGGACCTGAGAGCCTATTAAGGGGCACCCAAGCCTCGTGGTGGGAGGGGATGGTAACATCGGCGAAGATGGTTCCAGGGAAAGAGGGAGCAGGAGTGGGGTGGAAAGGCACGGGAAGGGGAGAAGAGGGGGTGGAAAAAGGGGGGAAGAAGGGGGGCACTGGGGGGAGGAAGTGGGTGAATCCTCCGGCCGGGTCCGCGGCGTGCATGTGCAAATGGCTGGGCTGGAACGGGGTGCGGGGCGGAACTGAAGTTGTCGGTGGCGACAGTCGATCGTGGCTCCGAGTTTTTGGAGCAAGTCTAGCCCTAAATACCCGTCATAACTCCGGCAGGAGGAATAGAAAATGATGAATGGATGTTGGGTGGACACCGGCTGGTGAGTGTCGACCCGTAGGGCCTGAGGTTCCCCAAGGATGGGCAGGGGGCCATCCCACGCGTCCACAAGGTGAGTGGTAGTAGGGCGGAGTGGGCCAAACCGCGATTTGTAGTGGGAGAAATAGTGCCTGTAAAGGCAGGACCTGGCCGCTCCCGTATCGCTAGTAGTCTGGCCTTCACGCCGTTTATTTTCATCTTGTGGTATACTGGGGGGCGATACTTAGGGGTAATGGCCCCCGCCACCGTGGGTTGGTGCGGGGGCGGGCCTAAAAATGCAGCTGGCTAAGGCTTTCGTTCTCCTGTTCCTACTCTAATTCTCCTGAATGGGGCTCGTCCACAGGCGTCAGCTTGTCCCCTGGGGCCTCGCCTTCTAAGGCGGACACTTTACGCGAACCCGGGGCTGTGATTCTGCGGCGAGCAGCTTTAAGCTGGTCCCATATGTCATGAAGGGGGCAGCGGGAGTTGCTGGCTGTGAATTCCCACGGGTTGATAAGAATTAGGTTCGGGTTTTCTCGCGGGGCGGGGCGCCGACGGGAGGGGTGTGCCCTGGGCGGGCTAGGCGCCAGGGTCGGGCTGGTGTGAGGCAGAGGTGGACGTGGTGTGGCTGGGGGAGCCGGGGGTCGGTGGGGAATTTCTTAACAATATTAATTTGTTATGGAGAAGGGCAGGCGGTCAGGAGGTGCCGCATCAGCTGTATATCTCTATCCATGTCTCCTGTTGGGTCATGGATAGTGAAGTGTTGTTTCACAACACTTCGGAGTACTCTGAGCAGAGTGTTAAAAGTATGCTGATCCCGGGTTTCCTCATCTGCCTCCGGGTAGGCAGCAGTAACCAGGCGTCTTGCCTGTATCATGGTATTATCTAAATTCCTGTCGAGTGAAAAACTATCCAATTTGGATAGAGCCCCTACTTTCCCCAAAGATGGGGTGATGGCTTGTACAGTGAACTTTGTAAAGTTCTGCCAGGTGAGTTCTGGGACGATTTTCGGCGCTATGTTCGCCCCTGCTTTACCCAACAGTGGTAGTGTGACTGCAATTTTTTGTTGGTCATTTTCAAAGCCAATATCCAGTAAGGATTTAATTATTGCCAGATATGTGTGTATATCATACTGGTCGGGGTTAAACTTGGGTAACTGAACGTGTGGTTTAGTTGCCATTTTGCCAAACATTTCCTGATTACCTCTCTTTTACGCCCGGGTCTAGAACCACTGCTGGCCACCAGTGTAATGCTAGGTGAAATTAGGCTCGACTTCTCGTTCCTATTACACCTAACGTGGAGCGGGGTCCTCTTTCAAGACCGGAGCTTAGTGCAATAAAGAGAGGCAGGACACAAAAACTCTAGGCAACAACCTTTACACGCATATTTCCACAATCAGACACAGGACAGGTCAGCAGATATTTCAGCACAATACATAGCAATATAAAACCTTATCTAGGATATGGGTATCTCGCAGGATACTTGCTTCTCTGATAGTAATGACAACGCAATCAATCCTAGTGTATCAAGAGTGCAGTGAATATAGGAGCAAACGGGAGGCGCAGGGGGGGGGTGAGTCTCACGAGGAGGAGATAGGGGAGGGTGCGGGGAGTGACTTGTGACGGCTAGGGGAAAGTTATGGTAATACTGGAGAGCGGTAGATATTAGCCGTGAAGTTTATATGGTTTCCACTAGCCAAGGGACTTTGGTAATTGATTTTATTCTTGATTCACACTTACTCGGGATATTGGGGTGAGAGAGAGTGATAAACAAGATTTCTGGGTAGCGTGGGGGAGGGAGAGAATGCCATTAATACTCCCTTTCACAATATTCCTTTAGAGCTCACAGTAATAGGGGTATGTCATTACAGGGGAATCTCCAAGCGACACAGGCTTACTAATTTTATAAAAGGGACGTCACTCATAAACATAGTTCATCAGATCTTGTTCCACACACTAGTCCTTTAGCTTCTCACTGTGATCTTATTTGCCCCGATATTCACTATATGAAGTCACTGCACAATACTTATACTAGGGGAAATCACACATAACCTAAATCACTCGTACTGCAGTATCATACATATTCATCAGGGGGATAGGCAGGAACATGTCGTCGGCGATCCTGCCGGGCTAGGGGCACCCCCAATGCGAGGCGTGCCAAGAGGGCACGGGATAACTCGTAAGTGCGTCCTCTCGCGTCCTGGGCTACCCGTGGCTTCTGGGCTGGGCTCAGGAGTGTGGCCCTCGGGACTGGGGCCGAATAGCTCCAGGAACCTCTGTGATAAGTCTCAGCCTGTCGTGAGAGCTTTACGGCATCGTGGGGGCATAGGGAGATCGCGCCCGGGTGTCCTGGGGTGAACTGAGAGAGACTGCGGGCTGCGGTCTCCAGCGTCTAGGGGCGCCGACAGGGGAGGGCTGCGGCAGCGACTTCCACTGGGGTCCGTCAGGTGCGTCTGCTCTAGAGCCAGACGTAGGGAACAGAGGCCAGGGGAGGCTGTGAGGCCTGTCTGGGTCATTCTGGGACAGGAAGCCTGGGCTCTAGTCTCCTGCCGTAGGGACGTCTCTCTCCTTACTTCTTTCTGCACACCCTCGGAGCGACAATAGATCGTCTCACGAGGAAGGGAGCGACAATAGGCCGTCTCTACCAAGACACTCTCGGAGCGACAATAGGTCGTCTCACGAGGAGGGGAGCGACAATAGGCCGTCTCTACCAGGGCACTGTCAGAGCGACCATAGATTGTCTCACGAGGATGGGAGCGACAATAGGTCGTCTCTACTAAAGCACTGTCGGAGCGACCATAGATCATCTCACGAGGATGGGGGCGACAATAGGCCGTCTCTACCGGAACACTGTCGGAGCGACCATAGATCATCTCACGAGGATGGGAGCGACAATAGATCGTCTCTACCAGAACACTTTCGGAGCGACCATAGATCGTCTCACGAGGATGGGAGCAACAATAGGCCGTCTCTACCGGAGGGGCGCCGTTTGGAGTGCCTACGACAACTCCACCCCTAGCTGGCTTAACAATCCCAGTCCGTGAAGGTAGTGTCTTTCTCCTACGGCGGCGACGGCGTGGTGGCTGCGTGACATAGGGGCGCATGGCCCAGGCTGACATATGTCGCTGTTGCCGGGAGTGGTTGTGACTGGTGGCAGTTACCCTGTGGGGTTCGTGTGGGGGTGTCGGTACATCCTCGGGCATACTGAGCTGTATTTTGCTTGCCCTGTCGTCAGGGGCACTATGGTATATTTCGGGGGCACTGTTCTTTAAGTCACGCATTTTAGGGTGCTTTTCCTTGAAGTTGTGTAGTGGACTATATATATTTATTCCCTCTGCCCTACTGGGATTGTGTAATCATCTATGAGGTGTTGTTGGTTTTCATCTCTCGCTTTGGCATCGTTGTGTCCGTCAGTCTGCTGTCTTGCGTGACACCATCATCATGCCCCCTCCCCCCCAAAAAAAAGATGGTTTGCATTTCTTACATGGATGTCAAATAAGAAACTGAAGGCTTGGTCTTGGAGATGTTTCTTAATTGCAGAATATACTGTCCTTTAGCACCATATAGCTTCATACAATCTGCCTATGAAATCGTAATTTACATATCTCAGTTATTTAGAAAAATCATTTTAGCAGTTAGTTTTTCTTCCCAAGAGGCTGTAAGTACTCATTGCTGTGGGGCAGTGTGAGTTTCTCCATGGCCAGATGCTGTGGGTTATGGATCTATGTTTTGTAAGAACTGGTCATACCGATTGAGAGGGAGATAAGAACAGATTTACCAGAAGACCCGCCGACATGTCGTAAAAATACCACCGCTAATACCAATACACCAGTCCTGTATGAGACAGCTCTAGCAAGTATTCAATATGGATGGTGGGTTTTAGCGCCGAAGTGGTGACATGTAGAGGTGTATGGTATGTAGGAGGACTACTGGGCCTTAGGAACAGGCTGTGAAGCCTATGCCCACAGACACATAAAGAAAAAAAAAGCTCAAAAAACCAGCTCTGGCAAATGCTGTATGGCAAGAGGAATGCTTTTGTTAATTCCTGGTGGATTACATGTTTTGGGTATGAAATACCCTAACAGAAGAGTACGAGGGGATGATACCCACCCCACCAAGAGATGACAGGGAGGCTGGCTCACTTGACATACCATCCAGGCAAGAGCGACTTATCTCTCCCATGACCCAACGCCCCTCTTCCCCGTGGCCAGACCACCTGGCAGTGTACAAGAAAAGTGCAATATACTCCAGCAAAGGGAACACTCGCCAGAATTGGGGTGGGACTTGCAGTGGCAAGATCCCAAGCAAACCCTCGAACACCGAGTCCCCTGGATCAGCCTCCTATTTAGAAGAGGACTCAGGAGAAGCCTCAAGGGTTGCTATTCCCCAAGGGAGCAGTGGCACAGTACCACCCTTCGGGTATACTGTGGGTGGAGAGACCGTTGGTCAGCCACCCTCTGCCAACCACCTTCAGGAGCCGGCACGTCGGAACGTCCACCAGACGACCTTTGCTGGCACTCCCAAGGAGGGAGCCGGGCCCTGGGGTACACTCTGTCAGAGGTACCATGCGGGACAGAGCGTCGCCGTCCCCCAGTGCTGCCCTAACCCCCTAACCCCGGCAGAAGGAGGACAGGCTCTATCCCATCCTCCCGACGTCCCCGGGACAGGAGTCCCAGGCCCTGCGGCAGGAGTGCGGTCTCCATCAGAGCTGTGGTTTTAGCTGGGAGAGCCCATCAGATGCCTTCTCCCAGCCGCCAGGGTCTGTGGTGTTAGGAGAAGTCTCCCCCAACTTCTTGCACACCCCTGTCCCTAGTCGGAGCACAAGCAGTGCCCGACGGGGTTGCCTGATGGAGGGAATGTCCCCCGGACCTCTCCTGCACACCCTGGACCAGAGTTGTGGCAGGGCCTCCCCGACCCGCCAAGTAGGAGAGCCGGCCCTCAGCCGCTTTCCCTCTGCAAGTCCCCAGGCTCCTACAGAGGGAGTCACCTCTTGCTCCGCCCACCCCTCCTGTGGCAGAGGGAGGCGCCCCTCTCCCCGTCTCTCTCCTCGAGAGGGTGAGACCTGCTCCCTTCCAGGAACCCCACCAGAGACCAGGCCAGGCAAGATGTCTCCAAGGCCAGGTGTCTTGTCCTTGCAGCCACATCCTCCGCAGGTGCTGTTGGACTCCGCCAGGATGAAAGGCTCAGTTCAGCCCTGCTGGCCTCCTCCCACAGATGAGACCACAGCCCCTGGAGTCAGCGGGCCTCCCCTGACACCTGCTGCAGTAGCCGGACCTCCCTCAGCACAGGTGGCCACAGACCCTCCCTGACGGCCGCCCTTGCCGGACGAGACAGCAGCTCAGCCAGGGCACCGCCCTCCCCACAGCCATCCCTAGGCCCGGACCGCCCCAGGTCCACTCCCGGGACCTCGATGACGACTAAGGGCCAGTGCCGAGCAGCGCGCCTCCTGACCCTCTTTGGCACTAGCCTGGAAAGCCCCGCCTCCTGCCTGGCTGTCATGGCTAGGGACCCACCCACCACACCACTCACCAACTCCTCCAGGACTTGTGGTGACCTCACGGACCACCCATCCCTGTACTACACCCCGGACAACCCACCCCCTACTCCCAGCTACCACCTGAGGCTCCCGGTGTAGGCCCTCCTGCCACCCATGTTCCGTGCCCTCCACTTCACCAGTACCATGAGTACGAAACCCTAAGGTTGTCTTCCCCCCCCCCCAGTGTTTTTGAGCCCCACCCCAGTGAGCTAGCCCCTGTCCCTCCCCACTGTGCTGTTGTGCTTCCCAGTGTTTGCAAACCCTACCCCAGTGGACTAGCCCCTGTCCCTTCCCTGGAGAATCCAGTCTTGCCCCCCCTTGTGTGCCATTGTGAACTCTAGTACTCATAACCATACGCACGGAGCGTGCGACGCCCACCCACAGGTCAGCCTCAGATGTGAAACCCCTCCCAGTGTTACACATGGAATGATTATGCCAGTGTAATTCTACCCAGTGCAGCCCCTCCCTCACCCATGCCCCAAATCCCCAGTCCCAAGTAATCCGTCTTGCCCCAGACCTGGCATTACCCCCCCTCTCCCCCCCTGAGCTCCCCCTCCCACGTGGATAGATTCCAGGTATTATTCCCTCTTGTCCTATGTAACGCGCCCATAGTATAAGGTTAGCTAGGGTACCGTCCATGTCACGCAGATGTACATAAGTAGCTAGGAATTCGTCTATGTCACGCAACCACCAATACCTAAGGACTTGAGTATATACTGCCTAAAATGCCGGGAATGTTACTGAGGGCAGCACAACACCCCCGCGAGGAGCCTATAGAGGGGCAGACAGAGCACGACCCAACCCCGGGTGACAGGGACATAAGTCTGCCTGGGCCACGCACTCCTATGACCCGGAACTCGCCTGCCGCCACCATAGCAGGAAATGGAGACTACCTTGCAGGGAAGCTGACTCTCGACAGGATCGAACCGGAGCTACCTAGCTCCAAGCAGCACTCAAGCAATGGCCAGCGGCCATACCCTTTGGGAGATGGCCAGTAGCCACTCAGACCTCCCAGAGACAGCCGGTAGCTGCTCGGAAGGCTTCCTGGAGACAGCTGGTAGCTGCTCAGAAGGCTTCCCAGAGACGGCCTGCAGCTGCTCTGCCCTACAGGAGACGGCCAGTACCCACTCCCCCATGAGAGCCACGGCCTGTAGCCAGGCCACACGGCAGGAGACGGCCGGTAGCCGTTCCCCCGTCAGGTGCTGCTATACCCCCCGACAGGAACCAGCGACGGCCGGTAGCCGCACTGGGGAGAGAAGGGTATGCCCCCTCTCCTCCTGTAGTTGCCTCAGAGGACAGGACACAGGCGATGGTCGGTAGCTGTGCCCGTCGGCAGGAGACAGCCTGCAGTCGCTCCTCGTCAGCATGTCGTCCTCTGTACGGGGCTCAGGCAATGGCCGGTAGTCGCACTTCACCTGCATCCCCGTCTGGGAGTCGGGCCCAGGCAATGGCCAGTAGCCGCGCCTATGATGAAGGGATGGCCGGTAACCGCCCTCATTTTGTTGCCCATGGGAACCCAGAGATGGCCGGCAGCAACGCTGGGGAGGAGCACCAAAGCCCCTCACTCTTTGTGACTCCACTACAAGAAGACGTTCTGCCATTGGACCTGCCGACCGGCGGGGGCACAGACGACCCTACTGTCCATCACCAGTGAGGCAACCTTCAAGAGGAAGGCCTCAGCCTCGAGGATCTGTGGAGAGGCCCTGTGCTATCTCCAGAGCTATTCTCCACACAGCCAGCTCCAGAGGGACCCTACCTGATGGACACCGATGGAGGCCGATGCCGTAGCCCACCCCTGACGGCATCCCTGAAAGTAGGAGACTGCAGCCAACAGGCCCCCAAGGCCGCCCCCAGGACCCCCAGGCAATACCTCTCCCCACCCCGACACAGACGACACTCGTCCTCTGTCAGGTGCCTGAGTGGGCACTTCAGGAAACTCTTTGGCCCCAGTCCCGAGGGCCGGGCTCCAGTTTCCAGCCCTGACGGTGTGGGGAGCTTTGCCATACGCAGCCCTGGACGAGATGGGATGCCTCTACGAGTGATCCCGTGGCTGCAGGATACAGAGGCCCCTAGTGGAGCTCAGCCCCATTCAGGCGCCGGGCTGTGAGCTCTCCTGCTGCCCTCCACCAGCGCCGCCACCCTACCCAGTCCCGACAGTGAGTGACAGTAGAAGTGCAGCGACAGTGAAACAGTGACATAGACATCGGGCGATGTGTTAGAATACTAGAGTGGAAACTAAGCTCAAATTCTATCAGTGACACAGTACCAAAAGTATAAACCAGCAGTGAAGCAGTGACCTAAATATCGGGCCATGTATTAAAGTACTAGAGGGAAACTAAGCCCAAATTCTATCAGTGTCACAGAACCGGAAGTATAAACCAACAGTGAAATAGTGACAGGGCAAGAGAAGCTGAACAATAATTACAGTGACTCGAGTGAATGTGCAGCTCGGCTCTAGTAATATAATACTTCCGTGACGAAAGACCTATAGCCATGCTACCTATCCCGACCACAGTGTAAATTTCCCTCAAAGCCACAGTGACTGATTCCCCTGCCCAACACCTTAAGTGCTGTTCATTGTACTATACACTTTTATCCTGAACTATTGTCTCAACAGTAACCTGCGAGATACTGCTACTCCCGATCTCAGTACATGTTATATGATTGCCTAGATTCCTGTTTGTGACATCTACCTGTTCCATATTTAGAATTTACCAATATACGTGTAAGGTTGTTGCCCTGAGTTTGTGTGCCCTGTACCTCTCTTAGTTTACTAAGTTCCGGTCTAGAAAGGGAACCCAGCTGCAGAATAGGCGTTCAAGGGACGGGAAGCTGACCCTTAAACTCCTAACATAACATTGGTGGACAGCAGTGGTTCTTGACCCGGGCATACAAGAGAGGCACTCAGGGAATACCGGCAAAATGGCAACCAAACCTCATGTACAATTGCCTAAATTCGACCCGGAACAATACGATGTCGACATGTATCTGGCAATTATTAAACCATTACTAGATATCGGGTTCGAGGACGACAAACAGAAAATAGCAGTTACACTTCCATTACTGGGTAAAGCAGCAGCAAATATCGCGCCATAAATCGTCCCGGGGCTCCAATGGCAAAACTTCACGAAGCTCATGATCCAAGCAATCACACTCTCACTAGGAAAAGTGGTGGCACTATCCCAGTTGGATAGCCTGACATATGATGGCAATTTGGATGATAGCTTAATCCAGGCCAGATGCCTGGTTACCGACGCCTACCCGGAGACGGATGATGAAACCTAGGAACAACACACCTTCAACACCCTCCTCAGAGTCCTCCCAGGCGTGTTCAACGAGCACTTCACGATCCACGACCCGACGGGAGTCCTAGACAGGGACATCCAACTCTTATGACGCCTTCTGACCTCCCGCCCTAACCCTCAAATCAGTGTGGTGAATAAGTTCCCCACCAATAAACCTGCACCACCAGTCAAGTCACGTCTGCCTATGCCACAGACCAGCCTCACCCTGACTCCCAGTTTGCCCAGGGCACACCCCACCCACAGACGCCCCAGCCATAATGGGAACCCTAACCTCATCCTGATTAATCCCTGGGAATTCTATGCATGTAGCTCCAGGTGCCCACTCCACGACATCAGGGACGAACTAAAGGCTGCTAGACGCAAGCCAACCACCCCAGGCCGATGTAAAGTCTCCTCCTTGGAAAACGTGGAGCCAGCAGACGAACCTGCACCGGCGGAGGAAGCCGAACCTGGGGAGATGGAACAAGAGGAAGAAGGCAGTCCATAACAGTTGGATCTTTAGGACCGCCCCCGCACCTCCCCATGGTGGCGGGGGCCACTTCCCCTAAATATAATCCCCCAGTCCACAACAAGATGAGGCTGAACGGGGTGAAAGCCAGACTTCTGGACGACATGGAAGCAGCCAGATCCTGCCTGTACAGTCATTTCTACTCCCGTCACAAGTCAACCTTTGGCCCGCCTTTCCCGACATCAACTCATCTTGTGGATGCGGGGGATGGCCCCCGCCTATCTGTGGGGAAACTTATACCCTACGTGTTGACACCCACCAACTGGCATCGACACAACCCATATTCATCATATTTGACTCCACCTGCTGCAACTATGATTGATACCTGGGACTGGATCTGCTTCAGAAATTAAAAATCATCATCGATTGCCATAACAGACAGCTCCAGTTCCGCAAGTCCCCTGACCCCTTCCTCTCCCCAGCAGTGTGCACGTGCACATCCCAACCCCAGCTAAACCCCCCCCGGCCTCCCGGGTCCTGCCCCCCTCCCTCCCTGGCCCCTCCTCCCCCTTCCTCTCTCTCTCCCCCTCTGCTCCAATGTTCCCTGCTATCACCTCCTCCACAGTAACAATCCCCCCCTTCACCACAAAGCCTGGTTGCCCCTGAACAGGCCCACGGGTACATCTGTCCTGTTCTCCCCCCACCTGCCACCTGGGACCCTCTCGGCCTGCTTTTTGCTCCCAACTTTTCTCCCCCCTCAAGTCACAGCAGTCCAAATTGCTAACTCTGCTCCCTCCCCTCTAACACTACCCAAAGGGCTCGTAATAGGACAGATGGAAGAAGCCGAGCCTTGCCCCCCTCCCCCCAGCTCCCCCTCCCCCCTGCCCCCAATCCCCGACCATCTCCCCCCCCACCAAACGGACACCCTCTGTTGCCTTCTCCTAGATTTCCAGGACCTGTTCGCGGCAGGGCCCGCCAACATTGGACATACCACCTGCCTTGCTCACAAGATCCACAGGACAGGTCCACCAATCCGCCAGTCATCCCGGCTGAAGAATCGCAAACAATGGGAGGAAAAAGACCTCCAGGCTCAGAAAGTGATCGAGGCCGGAGTCGTTTCCCCTTCCACCAGCCCCTGGTCCTCCCCTGTCGTACTCGTGAAGAAGAAAGGTGGCACCACGAGGTTCTGTGTTGATTATCTCTGGCTCAACGACGTGACCATCAAGGATGCCACCCCACTCCCCAGGATAGATAACTCCCTCGATTCCCTATACAGCACCTCCTGGTTCTCCACCCTTGGTCTCCAGTTGGGGTATTGGCAGGTACCAGTGCGACTGGAAGACAGCGCAAAACCACTTTCTCTACCAGCAATGGAAAGCACCATTAGTTTAACGTCCTGCCCTTCAGCCTCTGTAACACCCCTGCCACCTTCTTGCGATTAATGGAGTCTGTCCTCAGCAGCCTCACCTGGGAGATCTGTTTGGCCTGCTTGGATGATATTATTGTGTTCAACAGGACCTGGGCCGACCACCTCCAGCACCTCCAAAAAGTCTTGTCCTGCATCCGACCTGCCAGCCTCAAATTACGGCCCTCTAAGTGCGTCCTAGCCACCAGAATCGTCTTCTTCCTGGGACACGTCATCTCCCAGGACAGCATCTCCCCCAACCCAGACAAGCTCCGTGCCATCGCAGATATCCCCACTGCCACAAGACGTCCACTGAGTCCAGGCCTTCCTTGGCCTGACCTATTACTGATGCTTCGTGAAGGGGTTCGCCCACATTGCCAAGCCACTCCACGACATTGCCCGGAAGGGAGAACCATTTATCTGGACGGATGAGAGACGAGTCGCCTTCCAACAACTTAAGGACAAGCTCATCTCTGCCCCAATCGTCACCTTCCCTGACTACTCCCTTCCATTCCATCTCTACACAGACGTCTCCCTGATAGCAATAGGTGCTGTGCTAGCCCAAGTCCAAGAGGGCTGCGAACACATCATTGCCTGCACCAACCACACCCTCAATCAGGTGGAGAAAAACTATGCTGCCACAAAGAGGGAATGCCTGGGCATTGTCTGGGCCTTAGAACACTTCTGGGCATACCTGTCGGGGACCCAATTTACTATCATTGCTGACCACCAGTCCCTTCAATGGCTGCAGCAGTCCGACACACACAACACCCAGCTCATCAGATGACGCGAAACACTGGAGGAGTTTAACTACGAGATCTCCTACCGCACAGGCAAACTTCACACAAATGCGGATGCTCTCTCCCGGCTCCTCATCAATGTCATGCAGCCTGAGCCCGATCTCCTCCGACAGTGGCAACACAAAGAACGACCCCCTTGGATCCCCCAGCATCTCTTCCAAAAACTACACCGCCAGAGCGACCACCTGTTCACCCCATCGGGGCATATCGTCCTCGCCCACAACCCCGCCCACGATGCCCTTCGACACCTACACACCCACAATGGGATCCACCTGGGAGGAAAGAAACTCCTGCAGATTTTCATTTATGCATATTGGAGCCCTAACCCATCCACCCTACCAAAAGACATTCTCCAATCCTGCCAGGCGTGTGCCTTAGGGAAACACATCATCCACACTGCCAGCCCATCAGGCCACATCACTGCCCACAAGCCCTGCCAGTTACTATCGATTGATATAGTGGGGCCCCTGCCACCAAAATCAGGCTATCAGTACGTCATCACTTTTGTCGATATGTACTCTAAATTTATCGTCGCCTGCCCAGTGAAGGAACATCACGCCGTTGCAGTTCCCCATACATTAATCCGTCACGTCTTTCCATATTTTGGCATCCCACAGGCTATCCACTCCAACAATGCCCCAGAGTTCACCAGTAAAGTCTGGCAGGATTTAGCTCAAATCTTTGGGTATCACATCTCCCACTCATCCCCCAACTGGCCACAGGGCAATGCCATCTGCGAACGAAGCCATCATACCTTGATGAACCAGCTCCGCACCTGGAAAGAAGAAGCAAGGAATGACAACTGGCCTGCACACGTCAAGATCATGCAATGGGGCATAAACTCTTGCCCACAAAAGGATGGCATCTCGCCTTATGTGTTTGGGGAAGCGCCTCTCCTCCTACCAATGCAGCAACACCTACAACCCCCCACCATCACCCCCACCTCTGACCCCTTCACCATCTCAAAAGGTGGCTTTCTCACCTCCATAGTAACTTAGACCTCCGACCTGACACCGCCTCCAACCTGCACAAGCCAGGCGACACTGTCATGATAGCACAGCTCCCTACACCCCACAAGCTTGCACCTTGCTTCACAGGACCCTACACCATCTCCAACGTCCTCAACCCCTACCAAGTGACAGTTGATTATCACAACACGCCCCGCCCACTCAGGAATCGTCATGTGATTGCATTCTGCACCCCCGCTTCCCCAACCACCGCCCCGCGCCCCACGCCACCCACCAAGTCCGCCCTGCCTCCCCGTACTTCCTATGACTGCTACACATCCCCCTCACCTTCCCTCTCTGCCTCCCCCTCCCCATCCTCTCCCACCCCTCCCCCCGTTACGCCACATTACACCTCGCCTGAAGACTCGCCGACGCCGCAAATTCCCGACCTCTCCCCCACCCCTTCCCCACCGTCCTCCCCATCTCCCACACCTGTCACCACATGTCCCGCCCATGCACCAACCTCTCCTCCACCCGCCCAACCTTCACCCCACCCACTGCCCATCACCACATTCAGCCCCATCGCCACCCCTCCACCCCCACGCACCCCACCTACCTCCCCATCCCCCATGCCCACCACCACATCCTGCCCATGCAACAACCTCTCCTTCACCTGCCCACAGTTCACGCTGCCCACCGCCCATCACGACTCCCAGCCCCGTCGCCACGCCTCCACCCCCACGCACCCCGCTAACCTCCCCACCACCCTCAACTCCACCACACTGCCCACTTGCACCCAACTCACCACCCACATCCACCCTAAAAACCACCGTCACACGCTCCGGCCACCTTTCACGCCCACCCGCACGATATGCCCCCACCTCTATACCACCCACCTCACCGCAAAACCACACTCCTTCTGCTAACATGAGCCCCATCACACTCATGCTATACCAAACACAAATCTCTGCCACCACCACACCCCGGAGACACCACGCTGCATTACCCTGTCAAAAAAACCCACGCTCACCAGCGATCTCCTGCATGCAGCACAGCTCCCTACAGGAGACAAGACCAACCAACGTGAGAATCTGACGAGCCACATGGGCGCCACCCTTTGGACACAAACATCGCGTCCGTGGTCCCTTCACTTCCTGCGACTCCTCTGCACCATCAGTGACCCGTCCATCCTCTTCATCACCTGTGACACCCAAAATGATGAAAACCCGGCCACCACAGCATGGAACGCCCTCCTCCAACATCTCTAACCTGTGCACCACACCAACAACACCACAGTCTATCATGTCCTGTCAGGGAGACATGACCTTTTCCCCAACGACAGTGGTATAATGCCGGGAATAGTTACTGAGGACAGCACAACACCCACAGGAGGAGCCTACAGAGGGGCAGACAGAGCGCGACCCGACCCTGGGTGACAGGGACATAAGTCCGCCTGGGCAGTGTGCCCCTATGACCCGGAACTCGCCCGCCACCACCATAGCAGGAAACGGAGACTACCTTGCAGGCGAGCTGACCCTCGACAGGATCGGGGTGGAGCTACTTCCTTAGCTCCAAGCAACACCCCAGCGACGGCCAGAGCTGCGCCCTTTGTGAGACGGCCAGTAGCCACTCAGACTTCCCAGAGACGGCTGGTAGCAGCTCGGAAGGCTTCCCAGAGACGGCCTGCAGCAACTCTGCCCTACAGGAGATGAACAGTAGCCGCTCCCCCTTAAGAGCCACGGCCTGTAGCTGGGCTCAGGTGATGGACAGTAGCCTCACCCTTAAAAGGCTACGGCCTGTAGCCGGGTCACACGGCAGGAGATGGCCAGTAGCTGTTTCCCCATCAGGTGCTGCTATACTCCCCTACAGGAACCAGCAACAGCTGGTAGTAGCCATGCTGGGGAGAGGAGGGTATGTCCCCTCTCCTCCTGTAGTTGCCTCAGAGGACAGAACACAGGCAATGCCCAGTAGCCGCGCCCGTCAGCAGGAGACGGCCTGCAGCCGCTCCTCATCAGCACTTCATCCTGTATACAGGGCTCAGGCGACGGCCGGTAGCCACACCTACTGGCAAATGATGGCCGGTAGCCGCACTTCACCTTCATCCCTGTCAAACAGTCGGGCCCAGGCGACAGCTGGTAGCCACCCTCGTTTCGTTGCCCACGGGAACCAGCGACGGCCAGCAGCCACGCCGGGGATGAGCACCAAAGCCCCTTGACCCCTGTGACCTCACTATGAGAAGATGTTCTGCCATCAGACCTGCCAACCGGTGGGGGTGCAGACAACCCTACTGTCCACCACCAGCGAAGCAACCTTCAGGAGGAAGGCCTCAGCCTCGAGGATCCGTGGAGAGGCCCTGTGCTTTCTCCAGGGCTATTCATCACACAGCTGGCTCCAGAGGGACCCTACCTGACGGACTCCAATGGAGGCCGACGCCACAGCCCACCCCTGATGGCATCCCTGACAGCAGGAGATCGCCGCTGATGGGCCCCTGAGGCCGGCCCTAGGACCCCCGGGCGAGACCTCTCCCCACCCTGACGAAGACGACACTTGTCCTCTGTCAGGTGCCTGAGTGGGCACTTCAGGAAATCCTTTGGCCCCAGTCCCAAGGGCCGAACCCCAGTTCCCAGCCCTGACAATGTGGGGCCCTTTGTTGCACACAGCCCTGGATGAGAGAGGACGCCCCTATGAGTGATCCTGTGGCCGCGGGATATGGAGGCCCCTTGCGGAGCTCAGCCCCCTTCAGGAGCCGGGCTGTGAGCTCTTCCGCTGCCCTCCACCAACGCCGCTACCCTACTCAGTCCTGACAGTGAGTGACACTGGAAGTGCAGTGACAGTGAAACAGTGACATAGACATCAGGCAGTATGTTAGAATACTAGAGGGAAACTAAGCCCAAACTCTATCAGTGTTACTGTTATGCTAGGTGTTTAAGGGTCAGCTTCCCGTCCCTTGAACGCCTAGTATGCAGCTGGGTTCTCTTTCTAGACTGTAGCTTAGACAAATAAAAGAGAGGCAGAATACAAAAACTCAAGGCAACAACCCTACACATGTACTGACTTCTATTTGTGGAACAGGTAGATGTCACAACAACAGGAATCTGGGCAATTATAAGGCATATACTGGTATCTTAGTATCGTGCAGGATACTATTTGGTCAATAGTTCAGGATAGCAGGTGAATGGCACAATAAATAATGTTCTTAGTATTTCGGGCAGGGGGAATAGCTTGCTGTCACTTGGAGGGAAATAGAAGCTGTACTTAGGCTGGGCAAGTATTACACTGGTCTTGCAGTGCAAAGGAATTACACTATAAAGGCTCGAGTCTGATGTTTACTGAAATCACTGCACTCTCATTAATCTCTCTTCTTACTCTCACTGTGTCACTGTTTGCCCAGATCTTGATTAGCACATATTAATAGGCCTTGGACTTAAACTCTATTGGATATCATTTACCCGATATTCTAGTCACTATCATACTGTCACTGCGCTATTCACTGTCACTCACTGTCGGTGGGGC
The DNA here is from genome assembly GCF_032717465.1 of Coenobita brevimanus. Classification (NCBI taxonomy): domain Eukaryota; kingdom Metazoa; phylum Arthropoda; class Malacostraca; order Decapoda; family Coenobitidae; genus Coenobita; species Coenobita brevimanus. The sequence continues at coordinate 10,666,022 of NC_136956.1, forward strand.
GGCGACGTGTTTAGTGGGGCAGCGGGAGGACTCATAGCCCGACTCCTGATGGGGGCTGAGTCCCGCCTGTGGCCTCTGTATCCAGCGGCCACACAATCACCCATAGGGGCATCCTCTCTCGTCCGGGGCTAGGGGCGGTGAAGGGCCCTGCATTGTCAGGGCTGGGGGTTGGAGTGCAGCCCTCAGGGCTGGGGCCAAATAGCTCCTTGAAATGTGCACTCAGGCGCCTGATGGAGGACGAGGGTGGTCAGCATCAGGGTGGGGAGAGACCTCATCCAGGGGTCCTGGGGACGGCCACAGGGGCCTGATGACTGGGGCCTCCTGCCGTCGGGGACGCCATCAGGAGTGAGCTGCGGTGTTTGTCGTTGTTGGAGTCCATCAGGTAGGGTCCCTCTGGAGCCAGCTGGGCGGAGTACAACCCTGGGGATAGCACAGGGCCTCTCCACAGGTCCTTGGGACTAGGACCCTCCTCCTGGAGGATATCATGTTGTGGCAGTGTGGCAGCACCTGACAGACAAGCGGCTGCTGGCTGGCTCCTGCCGTATGGCCCAGCTACTGGCCATGGCCTTTTAGGGGCCTGGCTACTGGCCGTGGCCTGTGTGGGGAATCGGCTACCAGTCGTCTTCTGGAGGAGGGGTGAGCGGTTACTGGCCGTCTCAAGGGCACCTTCGGAGCGGCTACCGGCCATCTCAAGATGAAGGCAGGAGCGGCTACCGGCCAACTCCTGAAGGATTGGTGAGTGGCTACTGGCCGTCTCAAGGGCACCTTCGGAGTGGCTACCGGCCGTCTCAATACGAAGGCGGGAGTGGCTACAAGCCATCTCCTGAAGAAGGAATGAGTGGCTGCAGGCCAGTTCAAGAAGGATGCGGTTACCGGCCGTCGTTGGGGTGCTGCCTGGAGCTAGAGTGATAGCTCCACCCTGATCCTGTCAATGGTCAACTCGCCCACAAGGTAGTCTCCTTTTCCTGCTATGGCAGCTGCGGGTGAGTTCCGGGTCATAGGGGCGCGCGGCCCAGGCGGACTTATGTCCCTGTCGCCCGGGGTTGGGTCCCGCTCTGTCTGCCCCTCCGTAGGCTCCTCCTGGGGGTGTTGTGTTGCCCTCAGTCGCTATTCCCGGCATTTTAGTTACAGTACTGGAAGTATAAACCAATGGTGAAGCTGTGACCTAAACATCGGGCCATGTATTGGAATACTAGAGGGAAACTAAGTCCAAATTCTATCAGTGTCACAGAACCGAAAGTATAAACCAACAGTGAGACAGTGACAGGCCAAGAGAAGCCGAACAGTAATTACAGTGACTTGAGTGACTGTGCAACCCGACTCTAGTAATATAATACTTCCGTGACGTATGACCTATAGCCACGGTTCCTATTCCAACCACAGTGTAAATTTCCCTCAAAGCCACAGTGACTGATTCCCCTATCCAGCACCTTAAGTGCTGTTCATTGTACTATACACTTTTATCCTGAACTGTTGTCTCAACAGTATCCTGCGAGATACTGCTACTCCCGATCTCAGTACATGGTATGTGATTGCCTAGATCCCTGTTTGTGGCATCTACCAGTTCCACACTTAGAATTTACTAATATACTGTGCGTGTAAGGTTGTTGCCCTGAGTTTTTGTGCCCTGTGCCTCTCTTAGTTTACTAAGATCTGGTCTAGAAAGGGAACCCAGCTGCAGAACAGGCGTTCAAGGGACGGGAGGCCGACCCTTAAACACCTAGCACAACACTGCCGTCTATGGTAGCGCGTCTGACATATTGAGATATACTGCACTGTACTGTCTGTATATGCATAGCACGATGTACCTGGTGTATCTGTGAGACTTACCTGTGACAATGTGTGGGAATTATTCTATATTAGGGAAGGTATAATATTGTGTAAAGGTCAAATTTGCTGAACTAGTTGGAAAGGAACTGTTGTAAAAGCTATTTTGAGTCATTGTATGTTTCTCAGTCCTGTTCATAGAATGTGTGTGTACTTGTCTATTGATAATATATAAAATGCCCGCCGCCGGGCCTTCCGCCCCGCCACCCCCAACTCCACCACCGGGCCACCACCATCCCACCACCTGAGGAAGAGATAATGGGGAGGTTAATGACCCAGGGCAAAAGGGTCACCCAACCACCACTGACCTGTGCCCCTTCTCCCCGCAACTGCCCCAACGCCAGGTGAGCCTAGATCTGCAACAACTTAAACGGTGGGTTGACCATCGACAGCAGTGGGGTGGGACTGATCTAACATCAGTCCCTAGTAGTATTGTGGTGACGACCACAGCTTCACCCCAGAAGGGCAGGAGGTCCCTTGGTGAGCCACGAGGTGTTCGCACCTGCTGCCACAGTGAGCCACGAGGGAACACCACCCTCTGCCACTATTCTGGTGAGCCACGAGGGGCCAGTACCCTCTGCCACAGTGAGCCACGAGGGAGAAATACCCTCTGCCACTACCAGGACAGGAGGTCCTTTAGTGAACACGAGGGAGAAATACCCTCTATCACAAACGGGGTAGGAGGCCCCATAGTGAACTATAAGGGGCCAACACCTCTAGCCACCCCAAGGGTAAGAGCCCCTTGTATAAAGCCAAAAGTGGGTCCCAGGGCCGATCGACCTGGCGCCACGGCTGTGTCGGAGACAAGAGAGAGTCGCCTCTGTGCTACCCTCCCTGGTAAGAGAGAGAACACAGCCTCCATGTGTCCTCTATATTCAGCCAACTCCTACAGGAGTAGCTGGACACCACCCGGGAGAGTTGCCCCGAAGGTGTCCCCCGAGCAAAGACCCAGTCCCAGTCGGGACCTACCTCCCACTCCCGGGAGATTCTTGTCTTCCCCAGGCACCAGAAGGAGACGAGGCCGCAGCCCACACCTGACGGCGCGTCCCCTGACAGACCTCCACAGTCCCCGGACCCCCAGGTGCGCCCAGCAGCCTACCAACACTGTCCTCCTCCTGCCGCAGACCCTCCGACGCCAGACACGACTGCTCCACCTGTTTGGCTCCAGTCCTGAGGGCCACAACAACAGGTCGAGGCCCCACATAGACGGGCCTTCCTGCACCACTACGGCGGGACCCTGAGAAGAGGGTCTACATCAGGTCGAGACCCCAGGCAAGAGGGTCTCCCTGCACCGTGACGACGGGACCAGAGAGGAGGGACTATAACAGGTCGAGACCCCAGGCAAGAGGGTCTCCCTGCAACGCCTCAGTGGATTGGACCCGGGTCGAGTCTCCCCCCAGCGGGTACGGTGATTCCCGCCACGCGTAGAGTCCCCGGAGGTCCCCTTAAAGTGACAGAGTGATATCGCCCCAGAAAATCGGGCAAGATTAGTGACATTCCCTCCTACACCAGGGGAAGTGAAACAGGGAGAGTGATACAGTGACAGAGTGAATAAAAGGGATCCCATCTATAAGTGCCCGTGATTACTTTCCCTTGATTAAAGACTATAAATTCTGGGCCCTTGAATCTAGTGTTGTTCCCCCAGCCCAGAATAGAGGAGTTCCCCCTTACCAGTGCACGTGCGGGTGAGAGTCGCCGCGCCGAGCCCAGCCAGTAAATTATAGTGATCTGCTCCCCCTGTTCTTTTATAGTAATATTCCTCCCCTGGACCATTAAGCCTATACATCCCTATTGTACCAGTGCACTAAGACCTTTTAGACTTTAATGAAAGACAGTCACATTCACTTATAGAACCTTAACCCATTGTAAAGTGTAATTAAATTGTGTGAATATCCCGTGCTATCTTAACGTAACTTTGTATATCTGTATCCCCTGTCCATAATATCATTCTATGTAATATTGTCACGGTGTTAGAATTAAGGTAATAGATGTGTTAAAGGTGGACTGCCTAGTTTTTATGTCCTGTTCCTTTGTTGGTGCTTTACTTCCGGTCCGGAAAGAGGACCCCGCTCAGTAGCTAGTGTTTTTAGTACGAGGAGTTGGCCTAAAAACACTCAGCATAACACTGGTGGCAAGCGGTGGTTCTGGATCCGAGTAAAAGCACGGAGGAACATAAAAGGAAACTTGCACAATGGCACCTAAACCGCACATTCAATTACCAAAATTCAACCCGGACTAATGTGACATGGATGTTTATTTGGATATGATCAAACCCCTTTTAGACATAGGGTTTGACTCGGATAAGGAGAAAATTGCAGTCACACTACCTAATCTGGGGATAATTATCACCAATGTCGTACCAAAAGTAGTCCCAGAACTGTCATGGGACCAGTTCACGCAAATTGTGAAACAGGCAGTGACACCATCTCTGGGCACAGTTGTAGCTTTATCACAACTAGACTCCCTCACATATGACGGAAGCCTCGATGACACCTTCATCCAGGCTAGGCGGCTCATCACCGCTGCGTACCCTGGCACAGACGCAAAAACCCGGGAACAACTCATATTCCACAAACTCCTCAGGACCCTCCCCGGTTTCATTAAAGACCACTTCACAATACATGAACCGACGGGAGACCTGGATAAAGAAATCAATCAAATAAGGCACCTTCTAGCCATCCACTCCTCCCCCAAACGCATCGGCGACATCACACAATTCCCCACGGACCTCATCTCTGTAAATCTGTGGGAATTTTCTCCTTGCTGCCCGGAGTGCCCAATCCACGACATTCGTGAACAGCTAAAAGCTGCCCGGCACAGCAGAGCAACACAAGAGCGCCTACAGGCCTCCCCACCATGCGCCGATCATCCCAAACCTCACAGCAGGAAAGCGGGACGAGGAAAGCACAGAAGGCGCCCCCTCATTGCCCCCGCGTCCCACCGTAATGACGGGGGCCACCTCACATCTCTCCCAGTCTACGACAGGGAAAAACACCATCTTTCCTTTTCCTCTCCTCTCACTGCCTCTTCTATTTTGCCCTCCCCTATTCCTAACCTTCCCATCTCACACACCAGTTTCTCCACTACTACCGCCTCCCCCCTGCCTATTCCTCCCCAACACAATGCCTGCCTCCCCCTTCACAAACCTCCTAGAACCTTTACCTCATCTTCTCCTAACCTACTTCCCAAAACCGCCTCCTCCTGTCTACTCCCTCCCACCTACCACCCCGCACCACCCACCACCATCACTTCCCCGCCACTCATTTTCCCCGCCAGCACAGCCAACTCATTCGCCTTCCCTATCACACCATCCTCCCCCTCAGCCTCACCTCCGCCTGCATCTCCTCCGGCTACCCCACCTCCTCCAACCCACCACTCCCAATCACCGCCCGCTACGCCCACCACCAACACCGCACCACACCACCCATCACCAACTCCCACCTTCACTGCCGTGGAAACAACCACCACCACCGTACCACCACAACTCCCACCACACCCCACCCACACCCCACCACGCACCGCCCCACACAACACATCACCCACCAACTCCCCATGTGCCCAACCACCATCACCGCCGATGCCCACCCTCACCACCACGACCATCAGATCACGACGCATCTTCTGCCCACCATCTACATACACCCCCACACCTCCATCTCCCCCCCATCCTGCTCCCCATTTCCCAACACATGCCACCCACACCCCAAACACCACCCCCATTACCCTCCCCCTTCATCAGGCATCGTGGAAATTACCAACGAGAAAAATTGAGAGCGTGCTATGGCGCCTCCACGACCGCCCACCCATCAGGATCCGACGGACACCCCAGCTTCTCCACCTCCTATGCCAGACAAACCGCCCATCCTCCATCCGTCTCTCTTTCAACCCCCACCGAGAGCCAAACACCATGACCAACCACTGGACGAACCTCCTGCAACACCTCACCCCGGTCCACAAGACGTTCACTTCCACCACCTACCACCTGCAGTCACGGGGTCGTGACTTTTTCAAAGACGACAGTGGTAAAATGCCTGCCGCCGGGCCTTCTGCCCCACCACCCCCCACTCCACCACCGGGCCACCACCACCCCACCACCCGAGGAAGAGATAACGGGGAGGTTAATGACCCAGGGCAAAAGGGTCACCCAACCACCACTGACCTGTGCCCCTTCTCCCCGCAACTGCCCCAACGCCAGGTGAGCCTAGATCCGCAAGAACTTAAACGGCTGGTTGACCATCGACAGCAGTGGGGTGGGACTGATCTAACATCAATCCCTAGTAGTATTGTGGTGACAACCACAGCTTCACCCCAGAAGGGCAGAAGGTCCCTTGGTGAGGCACGAGGTGTTAGCACCTGCTGCCACAGTGAGCCACGAGGGAACACCACCCTCTGCCACTATTCTGGTGAGCCACGAGGGGCCAGTACCCTCTGCCACAGTGAGCCACGAGGGAGAAATACCCTTTGCCACTACCAGGACAGGAGGTCCTTTAGTGAACACAAGGGAGAAATACCCTCTATCACAAACAGGGCAGGAGGCCCCATAGTGAACTATAAGGGGCCAACACCCCTAGCCACCCCAAGGGTAAGAGCCCCTTGCATAAAGCCAAAAGTGGGTCCCAGGGCCGATCAACCTGGCGCCACGGCTGTGTAGGAGACAAGAGAGAGAGTCGCCTCTGTGCTACCCTCCCTGGTAAGAGAGAGAACACGGCCTCCGTGTGTCCTCTATATTCAGCCAACTCCTACAGGAGTAGCTGGACACCACCCGGGAGAGTTGCCCCGAAGGTGTCCCCCGAGCAAAGACCCAGTCCCAGTCGGGACCTACCTCCCACTCCCGGGAGATTCTTGTCTTCCCCAGGCACCAGCAGGAGACGAGGCCGCAGCCCACACCTGACGGCGCGTCCCCTGACAGACCTCCACAGTCCCCGGACCCCCAGGCAAGCCCAGCAGCCTACCAACACTGTCCTCCTCCTGCCGCAGACCCTCCGACGCCAGACACGACTGCTCCACCTGTTTGGCTCCAGTCCTGAGGGCCACAACAACAGGTCGAGGCCCCACATAGACGGGCCTCCCTGCACCACTACGACGGGACCCTGAGAAGAGGGTTTACATCAGGTCGAGACCCCAGGCAAGAGGGTCTCCCTGCACCGTGACGACGCACAGTAGTCAGAATCCATCATTATGTGAGCAAAAATCAATATCACAATTTTGTTCAAAAGCTGTTTGTACTATCTTAGATAGTGTACATATTATCCATTTACATGACTGTCTTACTAATAATCATTAAGATAGGCTGAAAAACATGGTAAAATAAAATCTTGTAAATTCATCACATTGCTCTCACAAAAATGAAACCATCAGTAGGGACCATATAATGAGGCACGAATGAATGTACATTAAAAAGAGTATGTATAATGATCTGGAGTGGTCACATGCATATACTATTGTCATTATAGTTTATTTTGAAAACATGTAAAATTTTAATAGAGTTACATATTTCTACAGACTGTAACACATATTAACAATAAGATTATGTATTTACCTATGTAATAAAACACAACATGGGTGCTACTATTCGCAATACTGTGAGAAAATAATGTATATATGACTATCATTTCACGCTTGCACTCATATGACATTTCAAATCCACCTCCCACTCAGCCTGAGTCAGCAGTGTGACCTCCGTTTTCTTCGCTCCTCAATGTAAACAAGCATCAATCACTTGACATTTCATCTAATGGACAATAACACAGATTACAAGTAAGAGCTGCCTTTTTGTTGTATTTTGTTATATCTAGATAATACATGAATATACGAAGGTTGCGTATGTGAATATAATATATGTGAACAAGAAAGTGATTATGGTATAATTATACAATGAAATGCAGAACATGAGTTTAAAATTTTAAAATAGTTACTCAAATAAAGTTAAAGAACATCGACTGAATACTAGAGAAAACTGTGATAATTACGCATACTCTTGAAAAAAAAATCTCATATATGGGTTTTTCTTTTCTTTGAAGGTATGGCTGCTATTAAGAGAGAAGACATGGTGACATGTTATTTGTCGAGTGATACAGACATAACCTTTGAACAAGCAATTGACATAACAGTAAAGAACCACCAAAAAAACTCACAACCACTCCAAAACATTATCAGATACCCAAAAGAAAAACCTAATTTGTTATTTTAATATTAAGTGGAGAAAATGTCACCGTGTGAAGAAGTACTTCTTAAGTAAAAATAGAAACTGGCTTACTGGTAACATTAAACTTGAGACCGAGTGTGTAGAAGCAAGTAATGGAAACAGGAGACCTGAGAGTGAGAGCTCGAACACCTGTGGTAGGGGAAGACCTGTGACAGAATTTGGTGAGGCAAGTGACAGCACTAAACGCAGGAGAACCAGGCTACTCCGAGAAAACTTTTCCACAGACGAATTAGCTTATGCTACTAATATGAAATTGCGCCATGAAGGAAAGGTTCAAGTCGCTAAGCTATGTGATGAAGCTACTTCCTCAACATCAAAGGCGGCAGAAATTTTGAAAAAATCTAACAATAGAAATGAGTCTGCATTCTCGCCAGCTGAAGCATTAAACATTATGGTAAAAACGGACATGAGTAAAGAGAGTTACATTTTCTTAAGAGAGGCTCATAGACAGAAAGAGTGTTATATGTATCCTTCATATGAAAAGGTATTATGTGAAAAACAAAAGTGTTACCCTGAAGGTGTTGAGGTCTCTGAATTTGAAGCACAAATTCTCTTCAAAGTCTATTAACACACACAGCTCAGCGTCTGTTAGTGGCCCAACAAACTGCCATTGATATAATCAAGTCCAGGCTCTCCAACGAAAATAACGAACCAAGAAAATTGATTCTGGAACTATTGACTAAGTATGGAATAGATGGAAGTGGGGACCAATCTTTGTATTCAATAAAATTTAATCAAGAGATGCACAGTGATGTAAGTGAGGCAAGCATAGTATCAAGTTTCATTTGCCCCGTAAGGTTGTCCCTCAAAGATGACAAGAAAATAATTTGGCAGAATCCATCTCCCTCTTCTCCTTATTATTGTCGTCCTATCAAAATCGGCTTCAGAAAAGAAACGGCAGAGAGCACACGTCAAGAGATATTGGAACTTCAGGAGGCAATAACAAATCTTGTCCCTACAGTATTAGAAAATGTTGAAGTTCATCATAAGTTAATACTGACTATGGTTGATGGGAAAGTTTGTCAAGCTCTAACTAATATCCCATCTGCTGCATCATGCTACATATGCAAGCCAAGGACAAACCCATCAGCCATGAATAACTTAAAGGATATAGAGATAAAGAGGTTGATGAAAATGCACTTTCATATGGACTATCACCATTACACCTACTCATTAATACTATGGAATGTATTCTGCACATAGGATACAGAATGAAGTTAAAAACGTGGATGATTAAAGGGAATGAGAACAAGAAGATATATAATGAAGAAAAGAAGAGGATTTACATGGAATTGAAGGAAGAATTGGGACTAAATGTAGACCGTCCAGCTCAAGGGTCAGGAAACACCAACAACGGAAACACAGCTAGAAGGTTTTTTGCGAATACAGATATTGTATCCAGGATTACTGGAGTTAATGAACAACTTATTCATCAGCTTTCGGTTCTACTCTGTGCCCTTAATGCAGGATACAGCATAGACAGTACCAAGTATGAAGAACATGCAAAGAAAACTGCCAAACTCTATATTGACCTGTATAATTGGTACTATATGCCTATTTCAGTCCATAAGATGCTGATGCATTAAAGTCAGGTTATCGATTCACTCTGTATACCTGTTGGGCAAGCATCTGAAGAGGGATTAGAGGGAACACACAAGATTCTGAGAAATTCGAGGGAACACCATACCTGCAAAAAATCAAGAATAAGATCCAACACTGACCTCATGCACTGGCTCCTTTTAATATCAGATCCTGTCCTTGCTAGCTTACGGAAAAAAATGTGCACATAAGGTACAGCAGCTGCCATCAGACGTCATACGCCTGTTAATGTCTCCTGAAGTTTGAAGTAATACATGTGACAGAGCAAGTGTGTGTGTGTGTGTGTGTGTGTGTGTGTGTGTGTGTGTGTGTGTGTGTGTCAGAGAGAGAACGAGAGACTGAGTGAGTGAGAGAGAGAGAGAGAGAGAGAGAGAGAGAGAGAGAGAGAGAGAGAGAGAGTGTGTGTGTGTGTGTGTGTGTGTGAGAAAGGGGTAATTCTAGTCTGGTAGACTAACATTTATTCATCCAGTATACTAATTTCAAGATTTCTACTTAATTTTTGTTATTATTTATTGATATGTATGTAAATTCATATAATAATTGTTACATACCTGATCAAAACGAGTGTTTTTAATTTCCCGAGTGTTTGCTTAATATTCATTGTATCAATTAAAATCATAGTACAACATATACATAATACAATACTTACGTAAACACGTGCAAACATTTGATTATGATGATAAGAAATAACTGTGCTAGTGAGAATGGGATGCTAAAATCCTTAGATTTTGGCTCAAGTATTTAGACAATCTGACTACTGTGCGACGGGACCAGAGAGGAGGGACTACAACAGGTCGAGACCCCAGGCCAGAGGGTCTCCCTGCAACGCCTCAGTGGATCGGACCCGGGTCGAGTCTCCCCCCAGCGGGTACGGTGATTCCCGCCACGCGTAGAGTCCCCGGAGGTCCCCTTAAAGTGACAGAGTGATATCGCCCCAGAAAATCGGGCAAGATTAGTGACATTCCCTCCTACACCAGGGGAAGTGAGACAGGGAGAGTGATACAGTGACAGAGTGAATAAAAGGGATCCCGTGAATCTAGTGTTGTTCCCCCAGCCCAGAATAGAGGAGTTCCCCCTTACCAGTGCACGCGCGGGCGAGAGTCGCCGCGCCGAGCCCAGCCAGTAAATTATAGTGATCTGCTCCCCCTGTTCTTTTATAGTAATATTCCTCCCCTGGACCATTAAGCCTATACATCCCTATTGTACCAGTGCACTAAGACCTTTTAGACTTTAATGAAAGACAGTCACATTCACTTATAGAACCTTAACCCATTGTAAAGTGTAATTAAATTGTGTGAATATCCCGTGCTATCTTAACGTAACTTTGTATATCTGTATCCCCTGTCCAGAATATCATTCTATGTAATATTGTCACGGTGTTAGAATTAAGGTAATAGATGTGTTAAAGGTGGACTGCCTAGTTTTTATGTCCTGTTCATTTGTTGGTGCCTTACTTCCGGTCCGGAAAGAGGACCCCGCTCAGTAGCTAGTGTTTTTAGGACGAGGAGTCGGCCTAAAAACACTCAGCATAACAATATATAAGTGTGCCTTTTGACCAATGGTGTTTGGACTTTCCCTCTTTGCCTGCAGTGACCCGGTCGGGAGCAAAGAACCCAGGACTGCACTGTATCTGTGACCGAGAAGTCGGGACTCAGAATACGCTGCAAAACAGTGTATTACTTTTATTTCAGCTCGTTTGAGCTTCTAAAAATAGCCTACATATGGTGCCGCTGTTAACTGGTAAGGAACCAAACCTCCTCACTATTCCGTAGAATATTGGAGTGTGTCAATGTGGTATATCGCAGTGACTTATGACTTGATATTAGGCAGAATTTATAATAGTAATACCAATGTATTTATTAAAAGCTTTCAAATAATTTTGTGTATTTCAGTAGATTTTTATAATGTTAAGTTTTTTTGTTTTAACATAATATGAAAAAACTATTGACAACTTCCAAAAATGTAGTTTTTCATAGTGTATAGTTTTTCTCATTTCAAATTTTCCTTCAAGAAAACTTACATTCAAACCTATAATGGTCATGCCTAGGAAACAATGTTAAGCCTTTTTACGTGAGACACTATATAAAAACTAAATAATATTAATGCAAACTGTTATTATTGCGGTAGGACATAATGCTTCTACAAGTAGCCTACATATGGTACCGCTGTTAACTGGTAAGGAACCAAACCTCTTCACTATTCCGTAGAATAAATGAGTGTATCAGTGTGGTATATCGCAGTGACTTATGACTTGATATTAGGCAGAATGTATAATAGTAACACCAATTTATTTATTAAAAGCTTTCAAATAATTTTGTGTATTTCAGTAGATTTTTATAATGTTAAGTTTTATGTTTTAACAGAGTATGAAGAAACTATTGACAACTTCCAAAAAATGTAGTTTTCCATAGTGTATAGTTTTTCTCATTTCAAATTTTCCTTCAAGAAACTTACATTCAAGCCTATAATGGTCACGCCTACCAACAATGTTAAGCCTTTATACGTGAGACACTGTATAAAAACTGCATGATATTAATGCATACTGTGATTATTGCGGTAGGAGTTAATGTGAAATGCTTTCATAATTTTAAGGGATAACTATGAACAAGTACGACTGAAGGCTTAATTTTGTTATGAGTCCGGCCACATCTCACGCTACTGCCGGTCTGCAGAACGGTGTGGTCTGTGCAGTGGCCCCCATTCGACCACAACCTGCCCTGTCAGGCACTCCGCCACCATTCACTCTCCCAGTCCCCGTGCACTTGACCCTCACTCATCTGAGCTCCCGGAACTGCCCCTACCAACTCCGCCACCAGCCCCCACTGACCCCTTGGCTGCCCACCCTAGTCTCCTACATTCACCGCGGTTCCAGTGCCCTCAGTGTGGGCGTGTGGGCGTCACTGCTTGGCACCTGGCTTGCCCAAATCGTCACTCAGCCCGCCCTGCCCCTGCTCCTGTCACCACCGCCACCCCTGCTCCCGTTCATCAGTCGATACACCCTCCCGCCGCTGGTTCTACATCATGACTCCCCCCTCCCCCTCAGCCCCTGCCCCTCCCCGTGCCCGGCAACAAGCTGCTCACCCCTCCTCCCCCGTCATCCCCTGCCCCACCCATCGGACCATCAACTTCAACTCCTACAACAACAGTATGAGGAATTACTTAGTCTCCTTTTGTATGTACTCTGTAATGCTAGGTGTAAATAGGCACGACTTCTCGTTCCTAATACACCTAACGTGGAGCGGGGTCCTCTTTCGAGACCGGAGCTTAGTGCAATAAAGAGAGGCAGGACACAAAAACTCTAGGCAATAACCTTTACACGTATATTACCACAATCAGACACAGGACAAATCAGCATATATTACAACATAATATATAGCAATATAAAACCTTATCTAGGACATGTGTATCTCGCAGGATACTTGCTCATCTGATATTAATGCCAACACAATCAATCCTAGTGTATTCAGGGTGTTATGCTGAGTGTTTTTAGGCCGACTCCTCATACTAAAAACACTAGCTAATGAGCGGGGTCCTCTTTCCGGACCGTAAAGCACCAACAAAGGAACAGGACATAAAAACTAGGCAGTCCACCTTTAACACATCTATTACCTTAATTCTAACACCGTGACAATATTACACAGAATGATATTCTGGACAGGGGATACAGATATACAAAGTTACGTTTGAGATAGCACGGGATATTCACACACATTATAATTACACTTTACAATGGGTTAAGGTTCTATAAGTGGATGTGACTGTCTTTCATTAAAGTCCAAAAAGTCTTACTTCACTGGCAAAAGAGGGATATATAGGCTTAATGGTCCAGGGGAGGAATATTACTATAAAAGAACAGGGGGAGCAGATCACTACAATTGACTGGTTGGGCTCAGCGCGGTGACTCTCGCCGGCGCGTACACTGGTAAGGGGGAACTCCTCTATTCTGGGCTGGGGGAACAACACTAGATTCACGGGTCCAGAATTACAGTCTTTAATAAAGGGAAAGTAATAACGGACACTTATAGGTGGGATCCCTCTTATTCACTCTGTCACTGTATCACTGTCCCTGTTTCACTTTCTCGGATGTAGGAGGGAATGTCACTAATCTTGCCCGATTTTCTGGGGCGATATCACTCTGTCACTTTAAGGGGACCTCCAGGGGCTCTACTCGTGGCGGGAATCACCGTACCCTCTGGGGGGAGACTCGACCCGGGTCCGATCCACTGAGGCGTTGCAGGGAGACCCTCTTGCCTGGGGTCTCGACCTGTTGTAGACCCTCCTCTCTGGTCCCGTGAGTCACGGTGCAGGGAGACCCTCTTGCCTGGGGTCTCGACCTGATGTAGACCCTCTTCTCGGGGTCTCGTCGTTGTGGTGCAGGGAGGCCCGTCTATGTGGGGCCTCGACCTGGTGTGGTGGCCCTCAGGACTGGAGCCAAACAGGTGGAGAAGTCGTGTCTGGCGTCGGAGGCTCTGAGGCAGGAGGAGGACACCGTTGGTAGGCTGCTGGGCTCGCCTGGGGGTCCAGGGACTGTGGAGGTCTGTCAGGGGACGCGCCATCAGTTGTGGGCTGCGGCCTCGTCTCCTGCTGGTGCCTTGGGGAGACAAGAAACTCCCGGGAGTGGGAGGTAGGTCCCGACTGGGACTGGGTCTTTGCTCGGGGGACACCTTCGGGGAAACTCTCCCGGGTGGTGTCCAGCTACTCCTGCAGGAGTTGGCTGAATATAGAGGACACACAGAGGCCGTGTTCTCTCTCTTACACAGGGAGGGTAGCATAAAGGCGACTCTCTCTCTTGTCTCCGACACAGCCGTGGCGCCAGGTCGATCGGCCCTGGGACCCACTTTTGGCTTTATACAAGGGGCTCTTACCCTTGGGGTGGCTAGGGGTGTTGGCCCCTTATAGTTCACTATTGGGCCTCCTGCCCTGTTTGTGATAGAGGGTATTTCTCCCTCACAGTTCACTAAAGGACCTCCTGTCCTGGTAGTGGCAGAGGGTACTGGCCCCTTGTGGCTCACCAGAGTAGTGGCAAAGGGTGGTGTTCCCTCGTGGCTCACTGTGGCAGAGGGTACTAGCCCCTCGTGGCTCACCAGATTAGTGGCAGAGGGTGGTGTTCCCTCGTGGCTCACTGTGGCAGAGGTGCGAACACCTCGTGGCTCACCAAGGGACCTCCTGCCCTTCTGGGGTGAAGCTGTGGTCGTCACCACAATATTACTAGGGACTGATTTTATATCAGTCCCACCCCACTGCTGTCGATGGTCAACCCGCTGTTGAAGTTGTTGCGGATCTAGGCTCACCTGGCGTTGGGGCAGTTGCGGGGAGAAGGGGCACAGGTCAGTGGTGGTTGGGTGACCCTTTTGCCCTGGGTCATTAACCTCCCCATTATCTCTTCCTCGGGTGGTGGGGTGGTGGTGGCCCGGTGGTGAGGTGGGAGGTGGCGGGGTGGATGGTCCGGCGGCGGGCATTATACAGGGTACAGTGAATATAGGCACACGCGGGAGGTGCGGGGAGTGAGTCTCACAAGGGGGGGGGGGAAAGGGGAAGGGTGCTGGGAGTGACTTGTGACGGCTAGGAGGGAGTTATGGTAATACTGGAGAGAGGCAAGTATTAACAATGAGGATTACACATTTTCCAACAGCAAAGGGACTTTGCTAATTGATTTTATTTTTGATTTGCACTTACACTAGATACTGGGACGAGAGAGTGTCGTACAAGATTTACGGGCAGCGTGAGTGGGGGAATATCACTAATACTTTCTCGTATTACTTCTTTAGAGCTCACAGCAGTAGGGGTGTATCTCTACGGAGGAATTTCCAGGCGGCACAGTCTTACTAATTGTATATAAGGGACGTCACTCATAAATATAGTTCATCAGATCTTGGTTCACACACTCGTCCTTTATTCTCTCACTGTGGTCTTACTTGCCCCGATATTCACTATATTAAATCACTGCACGATACTATACTAGGCGAAATCACACTTAACCTAAATCACTTGCACTGTTTCTGGGCAGCATCACACGTATTCATCCTGGGGCAAGGGCGGGAACACGCCGTCGGCAATCCTGCCGGGCTAGGGGCACCGCCAAGGGCAGGCATGCCAAGAGGGCACGGGACAACTCGTAAGGGCGTCCTCTTATGTCCTGGGCTACCCGTGGCTTCCGGACTGGGCTCAGGAGTATGGCCCTCGGGACTGGGGCCGAATAGCTCCAGGAACCTCTGGTGTAAGTCTCGGCCGGAGGTGGGAGCCCTACGTCGTCGTAGTGGCGTATGAAGATTGCGCCCGGGTGTCCTGGGGAGAATCGGGAGAGACTGCAGACTGCAGTCTCCAGCATCTAGGGGCGCCGACAGGGGAGGGCTGCAGCATCGACTTACGCGGGGGCCCATCAGGTGCGTCTGTTCTAGAGCCAGACGTAGGGAGCGGAGGCCAGGGGAGGCTGTGAGGCCTGTCTGGGCCACTCTGGTATGGGAGGCCTGGGCTCTTGTCTCCTGCCGGGGTGACGTCTCGCTCCTTGCCTCCTTCTGTGCACCTTCGGAGCGACAGTGGGCCATCTCATGAGGGCGAGAGTGTTATGCTGGTGTTTTTTAGGTGACTTCTCGTCCTAAAAACACTAGGGACTGAAGCGGGGTCCTCTTTCTAGACCGGAAGTAAAGCACCAACAAAGGAACAGGACATAAAAACCAGGCAGTACACCTTAACACATTTATTACATTAATTCTAACCGTTACAATACAACACAGAGTGATATTTGAGATACAGGGGAACAGGGACACAGAGTTAACATTCAGCACCACAAAATATAGTTACACTTAGTACACACTACAATGCTCATACAGGGGTATCTTGAATTATATATGTTATTGTCTAGGTGTCACTTTTAGGCAGGATATACACTGAACTAATCACAAAGGGGATAAGCAAGATTGGGAGTCTGTAGGGGAAATATTACTATAAATAAGGTAGGGTGCGGATAGCGACACTTGACACAGTCACCTGGTCACGGCGACACTCACACTCAGGCTTTTGACCAGTCCACGCACCGTAGCCTTATGCGTTCACAGAAAGTTCTTTTATTGGGGGAGGGGACTTGGATAATTACTCTAAGGTTCATTTTCTGTCCTGCCGACACTGAGTTCTCTTGGACTATTGGTAACTACACTGTTCTTCACTTAGTCACTGTTCACTATTCTTTTCCCCGATTTGTTCTCGACACAAGGGGAGTCACAATTTATCTGTATCTCCTGCGTAATGTTCACTCCGGGACAAGGGCCTGAGGGTAGAGCCCTAGGGGGACCCGGCCTGCAGAGGGCAAGGGATTACCCGCAGGGGAGTCACAGCCCGGGTCACACTCGTCGGTGGGGTGCAGGGAGGCCCTCTCATCTGGGGGGCCTCGACCTGAGAGGTGGCCCTCGAGTTGGGGCCTCGTCGGTGTGGCGCAGGGAGGCCCTCCTGTCTGGGGGCCTCGACCTGAGAGGTGGCCCTCGGGACTGGGGCCGAACAGCTGGAGCAGTCGGGCCTGTCATCTCTGGCTCCGTGGAGTGAGGGAGCCGGGATCGCCTTCATCGGGAGCCGGTGGGTCTGGCCTGGGTGTCCTGGGACTGCGGGCGCCTAGGGGGAGAGACGCCAACAGGGCTGGGCTGTGGCAGCTTCTCCTTCGGGACTCGGGCAGGAACAAGGATATCCCAGGCATGGGAGGTAGGTCCGATATCAGGCCTTGCCACCACTCTAGTGTCGCCTCCGGGGCTATATTCCCGGGTGGTGATGAAGGGCTCCCACAGGGGGAAGAGGCTGGAGAAGGACTCACGTCACTCGTGTCCTCCCTGGTACGTCCTGAGGCCGGAGCCTTGGATCGCCTTACCCTGGTACTGGTACGTACGTTGGCTGTGGCCGTGAGCTTACCCAGCATACAAGGAGCAACTGAAGGGCGTACAGGGCCGCTCCTTCCCCACCACGTATAGGCACCGTCGGCGCGGTATTGCTCCCGTAGTAGGGGACAAGCCGGAGTGAGGGGCACGGAGGCCACACTCTCTCCAGTACGTACTGAGGCTATCTTCAGGGGCTTCTCTGCCCTGGTACATGCCATGGCCGGAGCCAGATGCCTACCCGTCTTACAGAGATCAACTGAAGGGCGTACAGGGCCGCTCCTTCCCCGCCACATATAGAGACTGTCAGCGCGGTGTTGTTCCCATAGTAGGGAAAAGCTACATGTACGATAGCAGGGGCTCTTTACCCTGGTCTGTACTCTGGCCATAGCCAGGAGCTGATCTTTCCGACCAGAAGCAACTGAAGGGCGTACAGGGCCGCTCCTTCCCCGCCACGTATAGAGACCGTCGGCATGGTGTTGCTCCTGTAGGGGAGAACAGCAGGAGAGGGATGCACTGGGGCAACTCTCTCTCTGGGGTGTACTAAGGCCGGAGCCTTGGGTCGCCTTACCCTCGTACACTCTATTAGGCCATAGCCTTGGGCCTCCTGCCCTAGAGGGTGTAACAATTGCTGTCAATACGGTGTTACTTGGGACTGAAGCTAGTTCAGTCCCACCCCTTTTCTGACGACAGTTGTTCCGCCCGCAAGGTAGTTGCCTTTCCCCGGTCACCTGGTGTTGGGGCAGTTGCGGGGAACAAGGGCCCAGGACTGTAGTGTCCTGGTGACCCTCTTGATTGGGGTCACTAACTCCACCGTTGTGTCCTCCTGGGGTGGTGGTGCGGTGGTGGCTCGGTGATGGGGTGGTGGGTGGTGAGGTGGGAGGTCCGGCGGCAGGCACGGCGGGCATTTTACCACCCTCTGCGTTGTAAAAGTCACGACCCCGTGACTGGAGGTGGTAGGTGGTGGAGGTGGAAGTTTGGTGGGCCGGGGTGTGGTGTTGGAGGAGGCTGACCCAGTGGGTGGTGAAGGTGTTAGGCTCCTGATGGGGGTTGAGAGTGAGCCAGAGGGAGGATGGATGGTCGGTCCGGCGTAGGAGTCGGAGAAGGTGGTGGGCCTCTCGGATTCTGGCATGTGGGCGGTCGTGGGGTAGCCAGTGTACTCTCATCACTTTCATCTCGGGGAATGGTGCCTGGTGAGGAGATGAAAGCTGAATGCTGGAGAGTGACGGGAGATTGGTGGTTTTATGGGGGATGGTTCAGTGGGAGGAGCGTTGTACCTTGGGGAATTGGGACCTGGGAAGATTCCATTGTGCTTGGTGGAGGGGGAGGGTTATGGGGCAGGTGTTTGGGGTGGGGGGGGGTACGTGGTGGTGGTGGGTGGTGGGATGGGCGTGCAATGGGCGGTGGTGTTGGGGTGTATCTCGAGGGTGGGCGTGAGAGGCGTCCTGATCTGGTGGTGGTGGTAGTGAGGGTTGATGTGGGTGATGAGGGTGGTTGTGCACGTGGTGGTGGTGATGGCGTGCGGCTGTTGGGGGGGAGGCGAGTGGGGATGCGGTGTGGCGCATATAATGAGCATGGTCAAGGGGGAGGGGGGTGGTGGGTGTGCAGCTGGTAGGGTGGTGAGTGGTGAGGTCTGCGGAGGTGGTGGCTTTGGGCGGTGGTGGTGATGTGGGCGTTGGGGGCGGTGTGGGTCGGGAGGTGGTGGGTGGACAGGTGGTAGGGAGGTGAGTTGTGAGTTGTGGAGGGGTGGCGGTCTCGGGCGGTGGTGGTGGTGTAGGCGGTGGTGGTGGTGTGTCGGGGGGTGGGCTGGTTGTCGGTGAGGTGGAGGGTGGGGGTGAGAAGGAGTAGGAGTAGGAGTCTGGGGGGTAATTCTCAGAAAGGTCGGTATGGACAGGTGTGCGGGAAGATGTGCAGGTCGGGCGGGAGCGGGGGTGGTCAGTGTTGGGTGGGTGGAAGGGTCGCACGTGGCGATTTCGGTATGTGCGGTGTTGTCCCTGTTGGTCGATGATGACTCGGTATGGGTTGGGTACTCGAATAATTTTGAAGGGGCCATTAAATCGGGGGGGGGGAGGTTTTGGAGGGGGTGGGCAGGTGTGCAACGACTACGGACTGACCAGGTTTGTATGGGTTGGAGTGATTCATGTCGGGCGCCAGGTCTTGTTGAGTGTGTAGGTGGTGGAGGCGGCATTTGAGGTGGTGGAGAGGGTCGGTAGCGGAGGGTGGGGTGGGTGGCTGTAGGTGGTGGCGGAGTGGTAGGAGTAGTGGAGATTCCCCGAAAACTCTTTCATGTGGAGTTATCCCGTCTTCTCGTGGGCATGTGTTTAAACCCCATTGGTAATCTTGACGTGGGCAGGCCAGTCCTCGTTCCCTGTTTGCATAATGCGTGTGCAGACCTGGTTCATGAGGGAGGATGGCTCCTCCCGCAGATGTTGTTACCTTGAGGCCAGGAGGGGGATCAGTGGGAGATGTGGTATCCAGATATGTTTGCCAGTTCTTCCCAGACCTTGCCAGTAAATTCTGGGGCATTATCTGAGTGCAGTGCTTGGGGAATACCAAAATACGGGAAGACATGGCGGGTGAGGGTGTCGGCTACCGGTACTGCACTGTGATCTTTGGCGGGGCATGCGATGATAAACTTTGAATACACATCCACGAATGTGATTATGTATTTGTACCC
The DNA here is from genome assembly GCF_032717465.1 of Coenobita brevimanus. Lineage (NCBI taxonomy): Eukaryota > Metazoa > Arthropoda > Malacostraca > Decapoda > Coenobitidae > Coenobita > Coenobita brevimanus. The sequence continues at coordinate 10,686,186 of NC_136956.1, forward strand.
TGCTTTGAATGTGAGGGGGGCCGACGATGTCTAAGGAAAGTAGTTGCCAGGGTTTCTGTGCTGTTAATTTTCCTGAAGGGCCGGGTGTACGGGTGATGTCCTTTCCTAAAGCACAGGCTCGGCAGGATTGTATGATGTCCTTGGCAATGGTGGATGGGTTAGGTGTCCAGTACATGTTGGTAAAGACTTGTAGGAGTTTTTTAGTTCCCAGGTGGATGCCGTTATGGGCGTGGAGGTGTAGCATAGTGTCGTAGGCGGTGGTGGGGCTTAGGACGATGTGTCCGTTGGGATCGAACAGGTGCTCGCCGTGTGGGTGGAGTTTAGCGAATGTGTTCGGTGGGATCCAGGTAGGGCGTTGTTTGTTGTGCCACATTTGGATTAGGTCTGGCTCTGTTGAGATTGCATTGATTGGTAGACGGGACAGGGCGTCGGCATTTGTGTGGAATTTGCCTGGTCGGTATGAGATCGCCATTCTATGAGTTGTGTGTCAGTGGTGTTTGACTGACATAACCATTGTAGGGATTGGTAGTCCGTAATGACTATCACGTGGGTGCCTGAGATGTAGGAGCAGAAGTAATCGAGGGACCAGATGATTCCCAGGCACTCTCGTTTGGTGGCCGCGTAGTTTCTTTCTGCAGGATTTAAGGTGTGGCTGGCACAGGCGATGATATGTTCATGGCCGTTTTACACTTGTGCAAGGACAGCCCCTATGGCGATGAGTGATACGTCGGTATACAGGCGGAACGGGAGATTGTAATCTGTGAAAGCGACGACGGGGGCAGAGATTAGCTTGGACTTGAGGGTGGTGAATGCAGTTTTTCTTGGTTCAGTCCATACGAACAGCTCGCCTTTTTTTGTTAGGTCGTGTAGGGGTTTGGCGATATCTGCAAATCCTTTGACGAACCGCCTGTAGTATGACGTTAGGCCTAGGAAGGCTCTAGTTTCGTGTACATCACGAGGTAGGGGAATGTCGGCGATCGTACGTAGTTTTTCTGGGTCAGGGGAGATGCCTTCAGCATTAATTAGATGTCCAAGGAAAGAGACTGATCTCTCGGCCAAGACGCACTTTGTCGGTTTCAGTTTGAGCCCTGCCCGGGGGATACGGTGCAAAACTTGTTTGAGGCGGTGGAGGTGGTCGGCCCAGGTATGACTGAAAACGATGACGTCGTCTAGGTACGCCAAGTCTCCCAGGTTAGCCCGCTGAGAACTGACTCCATCAGGCGGGAGAATGTGGCAGGGGCATTGCAGAGTCCAAAGGGAAGAACGTTGAACTCATAATGCTTCCCATTCAATGTTGAGAAGGCGGTTTTGTGCTTGTCGTCAGGGTGTACTGGGACTTGCCAATAGCCTGATTGCAAGTCTAGGGTAGAGAACCAGGTCGACCCATGTAGGGAGTCAAGCGAGTCGTCGATCCTGGGTAGGGGCGTAGCGTCTTTGATAGTAACGTCGTTGACTCTGCGGTAATCGACACAAAAGCGCATAGCCCCGTCTTTCTTTCACACGAGTACAACAGGTGAGGACCATGGGCTAGTGGAGTTGGAGATAACGCCGGCATCGAGCATATCCTGGACCTGCTGGTCTTCTTCTGCCCGTTGTTTTGGATTTTTTCGTTGTGATGGTTGGCGAATTGGAGGTCCGGTCATGTGTATCTCGTAGCTGAGATAGGTAGTGTGGTCAAGGTCGGTTGGGCCGGAGGAGAATAGGTCCTGAAAGTTCAGGAGGAGTTGTCGGAGGCTGTTGGTTTGGGAAGGGGATAGATGTGATGGTAGGTTAGGGAGAGTGGGATGGTCGGGAGGTGGTGCTTGGCATGGTTCTGCTTCTTCCGTGTCGCCAATGATGAGTCCTCGTGGTAGGGTTAGTGGGGTTGTGGCGAGGTTAGCGATACGGATTTCATGGGTATGTGGAGGGAGGAAGGTGGGGGATACTAAACAGGAGGAGAGTGGTCCAGTGGGTATGGATGGTGAGAAGAGGACGGAGGTACCTGAAGGTCTGTTAAGTTTTACCCAAGCTTCGTGGTGAGGTGGAATGGTGATTGAGGAGGCGATAGTGGCAGGAAAAGATGGGGAGGGGTCCAGATGATGTGTAGTGGGGGGTGGTGATGGAGGGGGATGAAGTGAGGCATTGAGTGAGGTTGGGTTGGGGTCAGATGTACAGGTGGGTTGGGGCAGGGGAGTGTTCGGGGGTTGTGTGTGTCTGCGTGGTGTGGGGGGGGTGGTGTTCTTTTTTCTTCTACCAGATTTTTTCTTGTTAATCGATGCTTGGTTGGGGCAGGCTGGACTGAAGTGGAGGCGGCGCTGATGGCAGTCAATGGTGGCGTGGAGTTTTTGGAGGAGGTCCAGCCCAAGATATCCATCATGTTGATTACATGTTGAATCGAATATGATGAATGGGTGGTTGGTGGATACTCGTTGGCGAGTGTTGATTTGAAGGGCCCGTGTTTCCCCATGGATAGGCAGGGGGCCATCCCCAGCATCGACGAGGTTGGCTGAAGTGGAGAGAAGGGGGCCGAAGGCAGAGGTGTGGCGGGAGTAGAAGTAGGAGTAGAGGCACGATCTGGCTGCTCCCGTATCTACCAGCAATCGTGCCTTGACCCCGTTCAGCCAAATCTTGTTGTAGACTGGGGGTCTGTAGCTGTGTGAGGTGGCCCCCGCCACCGTGGGTAGGTGCGGGGGCGGGCCTAAAAAATCCATCTGCTGAGGTTGGGTGTGGTCGCCGTGTTCGTCGTCATCCGGTCCCGGGTAGAGTATTGGCGGTGCGTTGTCTTCCAGGGCGTCGTTGTCTAAGGAGGAGACTTTCTTGCACCCCTGGTGAAAGTTTCTGCGCCTGCTTGGCTTGAGCTGTTCATTTATGTCTTGCAGGGGGCAGGTGCGACTGCAGGCCGTGAACTCCCAAGGATTAATGGTAATCAGGTTGCCTTGTTCCTTGGGGCTGGGGCGTTTTTTCTGCGGGTAAGCCCTGGGCACAGTAGGAGTCGGCTCTGTAGGTGGCTGGTGAGGCGGCGGCTTAGGTTTGTGTGGAGGGTTGTGGTTCATCGGGAAGCTTGTCACCGCGTGGAGTGGTTGTGGTATGGGACGGGCGGCGAGGAGACGTCTGATGAGTTGCAGGTCCTGGTCCATGTCCCCTGAGGGATCATAGATCGAGAAGTGCTCCCTGACTGTGCTAGGGAGAATCCTCAGCAGGGCATTAAATGTGTGTATATCTCAGGCATTTGTAGTTGCCTCGGGATAAGCAGCGCTGACGAGGTGCCGAGCCTGGACGAATGTGTTGTCTAGGCTACCGTCGTAGGTGAGGGCGTCGAGTTGAGAGAGGGCGACAACTCTGCCTATTGATGGCGTGAAAGCCTGTCTCACGATTTGTGAGAACTGGTCCCATGTCAGTTCTGGGACGATTTTTGGTGCGACAGTGGCAATTATTTTTCCCAGGTTAGGCAATGTGACTGCAGTTTTTTCTCTGTCCGAGTCGAACCCCATGTCTAGGAGGGGTTTGACCATATCTAAATATACTTCAATGTCACATTCGTCCGGGTTGAATCTCGGCAATTGGATGTGCGGTTTGGCTGCCATTGTGCAAGTTTCATTTTATCGTTCCTCTGTGCTTTTACTCGGATCCAGAACCACCGCTTGCCACCAGTGTTATGCTGGTGTTTTTTAGGCGACTTCTCGTCCTAAAAACACTAGCGACTGAAGCGGGGTCCTCTTTCTAGACCGGAAGTAAAGCACCAACAAAGGAACAGGACATAAAAACCAGGCAGTAAATCTTAACACATCTATTACATTAATTCTAACCGTTACAATACAACACAGAGTGATATTTGAGATACAGGGGAACAGGGACACAGAGTTAACATTCAGCACCACAAAATATAGTTACACTTAGTACACACTACAATGTTCATACAGGGGTATCTTGAATTATATATGTTATTGTCTAGGTGTCCCTTTTAGGCAGCATATACACTGAACTGATCACAAAGAGGATAAGCAAGACTGGGAGTCTGTAGGGGAAATATTACTATACATAAGGTAGGGTGCGGATAGCGACACTTGACGCAGTCACCTGGTCACGGCAACACTCACACTCAGGCTTTTGACCGGCCCGCGCACCCTAGCCTTATGCGTTCACAGAAAGTTCTTTTATTGGGGGGACTTGGATAATTACTCTAAGGTTCATTCTCTGTCCTGCCGACACTGAGTTCTTTTGGACTATTGGTAACTGCACTGTTCTTCACTTAGTCACTGTTCACTGTTCTTTTCCCCGATTTGTTCTCGACACAAGGGGATTCACTATTTACTTGTATCTCCTGGGTAATGTTCACTCCATGACAAGGGCGTGAGGGTAGAGCCCTAGGGGGACCCGGCCTGCAGAGGGCAAGGGATTACCTGCAGGGGAGTCACAGCCCAGATCACACTTGTCGGTGGGGTGCAGGGAGGCCCTCCCGTCTGGGGGGCCTCAACCTGATAGGTGGCCCTCGAGTTGGGGCCTCGTCGGTGTGGCGCAGGGAGGCCCTCCTGTCTGGGGGCCTCGACCTGAGAGGTGGCCCTTGGGACTGGGGCCGAACAGCTGGAGCAGTCGGGCCTGTCGTCTCTGGCTCCGTGGAGTGAGGGAGCCGGAATCGCCTTCGTCGGGAGCTGGTGGGTCTGGCCTGGGTGTCCTGGGACTGCGGGCGCCTAGGGGTAGAGGCGCCAACAGGGCTGGGCTGCAGCAGCTTCTCCTTCGGGACTCGGGCAGGAACAAGGATCTCCCAGGTGTGGGAGGTAGGTCCGATATCAGGCCTTGCCACCACTCTAGTGTCACCTCCGGGGCTATATTCCTGGGTGGTGACGAAGGGCTCCCACAGGGGGAAGAGGCTGGAGAAGGACTCACGTCACTCGTGTCCTCTCTGGTACGTCCTGAGGCCGGAGCCTTGGGTCGCTTTACCCTGGTACGTACGTTGGCTGTGGCCGTGAGCTTACCTGGCGTACAAGGAGCAACTGAAGGGCATACAGGGCCGCTCCTTCCCCACCACGTATAGACACCATCGGCGCGGTATTGCTCCCGTAGTAGGGGACAAGTCGGAGTGAGGGGCACAGAGGCCACACTCTCTCCAGTACGTACTGAGGCTATCTTCAGGGGCTTCTCTACCCTGGTACATGCCACGGCCGGAGCCAGATGCCTACCCGTCTTACAGAGAGCAACTGAAGGGCATACAGGACCGCTCCTTCCCCGCCACGTATAGAGACCATCAGCACGGTGTTGTTCCCGTAGTATGGAAAAGCTACACGTACGATAGCAGGGGCTCTTTACCCTGGTCCGTACTCTGGCCGTAGCCGGGAGCTGATCTTTCCGACCAGAAGCAACTGAAGGGCGTACAGGGCCGCTCCTTCCCCGCCACGTATAGAGACCGTCGGCATGGTGTTGCTCCTGTAGGGGAGAACAGCAGGAGAGGGATGCACTTGGGCAACTCTCTCTCTGGGGTGTACTAAGGACAGAGCCTTGGGTCGCCTTACCCTTGTACACTTTATTAGGCCGTAGCCTTGGGCCTCCTGCCCTAGAGGGTGTAACAATTGCCGTCAATACAGTGTTACTTGGGACTGAAGCTAGTTCAGTCCCACCCCCTTTCTGACGACGGTTGTTCCGCCCGCAAGGTAGTTGCCTTTCCCCGGTCACCTGGTGTTGGGGCAGTTGCGGGGAACAAGGACCCAGGACTGTAGTGTCCTGGTGACACTCTTGATTGGGGTCACTAACCCCACCGTTGTGTCCTCCTGGGGTGGTGGCGCGGTGGCAGCTCGGTGGTGGGGTGTGGGGTGGCTAGGTCGGAGGTCCGGCGGAGGGCACGGTGGGCATTTTAGGGAGCGACAATAGGCCGTCTCCACCAGGGAACCTTCGGAGTGACAATAGGCCATGTCACGAGTGGGGGAGCGACAATAGGCCGTCTCTACCAGGACACTTTTGGAGCGACAATAGGCCGTCTCTACCAGGACACTTTTGGAGCGACAATAGGCCGTCTCTACCAGGACACTTTTGGAGCGACAATAGGCCGTCTCACAAGGAGGGGAGCGACAATAGGCCATCTCTACCAGGACACTTTTGGAGCGACAATAGGCCATCTCTACCGGAACACTTTCGGAGCGACAATACGCCGTCTCTACCGGAACACTTTTGGAGCGACAATAGGCCATCTCATGAGGGCGGGAGCGACAATAGGCCGTCTCTACCGGAACACTTTCGGAGCGACAATAGGCCGTCTCACGAGGAGGGGCGCCGTCTGGAGTGTCTATAACAACTCCACCCCTAGCTGTTTCAACAATCCCACTCCGTGAAGTTAGTGTCCTTCTCCTATGACGGCGATGGCGTGGTGGCTGCGTGACAAAGGGGCGCATGGCCCGAGCTGACATATGTCGTTGTTGCTGGGGGTTGTTCCGACTGGTGGCGGCTACCCCGTGGGGTCTGTGTGGAGGTGTCGGCACGTTCCCGGGCATAATAGGCTGTATCTTGCTTGCCCCGTTGTTGGGGGCACTGTGGTATATTTGGGGGCCACTGTTCTGTAAGTCACTCATTTTACCACTCTCCCCCTGTAAAAAGTCACGTCCTCGTGGCTGGAGGTGGAATGCTTGCATGTTGGAGGTGGCGTACACGGGCTGGAGGTGTTGCGGCACAGTTTGCCAGGCGACGGTGTAGGGGTTTTCTTCCTGCTCCGGGTCACAGGTGAGGAAGAGTGTGGAGGCGGTGGTGGTAGACTGGAGGAGGGTTAGCAGGTGGTGTGGCCTGCAAAGTCTGTGGTTCCTGCCAAGGGTAGGCGCCCATACGGCCCGCCTCACTCTCATCTTGCTTGGTGTGGCTGTCGGTGTGGTCGGAAGCTGAATGCTGGTACCGAGGGTAAGGGCCGGGTTTTGTGCCGTGGTAATATGGCGTTGAGTCTCTGGGGAGTACAGGTAGAGGAGATTTGGGCCTGATGTAGCTTGATGGTGTGAAGTCATGGGGAGGTGGGTGGTGTAGGGATGTGTGTGTATCAGGCGGGCAGGCGTGAGAGGCGGCCCGAGCGGGTGGTGGTGGTCTTGAGGGTCGGGGTGGGAGAAGAAGTGGGCGTATGGGGTGGGCAGGTTGTTTTGCGTGTTGTGGGCACGGTGGGGCGTGGTGTTGATGGAGTGGGTGTACGCATGGTGGGTGGGGGAGGGGTGGTGGTAGTGGGTTGTGGTGAGGGTGTGGTGGCGTGGGTGGAAGAGGTGGGAGTGGGCGTTGAGGGGGGGGCAATGGAGGGAAGGGGTGAGGGTGAGGGAGGGGTGGCAGGGGAGGCGTCAGGTGAGGTGCTGGGGGTGGTGGCAGCCGGGGAGGTGCAGGTGGTAGGGGGGGGTGGAGTGGGAGGGTGAGGAGGAAACGTAGCACTCATATGTGAATGTAGAGGGTGATGTGGGGGCTGGAGGGGGCTGGGGGTGTGGGGCCGGGGCGGGGGAGGTGGGCGTGCGGAAAGGCTGCACGTGGTGGTTGCGGAGGGTACGGGGAGTGCCGTGGTAGTCTATGACCACCTGGTATGGGTTGGGGACTTGAGTGATTGTGTGGGGCCCCGTGAAGCGGGGGGCGAGCTTGTGGGGAGTGTGGAGTTGGGCGATGACGACTGTGTCACCCGGTTTGAAGGGGTTGGAGGCTGTGTCGGGTCCAAGGTCCAGATTCTTTTGTAGGTGGTGTATCCGCCCTTTTAGCAGGTGTAGCGGGTCTGTAGTGGGAGCGGAAGCTGGCGGCTGCAGGTGGTGGCATAGGGGTAGTAGGAGGGGAGTTTCTCCAAAGATTCTTTCGTGGGGGGAAACCCCGTCTTCTCGGGGGCATGAATTCATGCCCCACTGGACAATTTTCACATGCGCCGGCCAATTGTCATTATTTGTAGCCTCGATTCAGGTGCGTAGCTGATTGATAAGGGTACGATGGCTACATTCACATACGGCGTTCCCTTGGGGCCAGTATGGTGAGGAGTGGGAGATCTTATATCCGAAAATCCTGGCTAGCTCCTCCCAGACTTTTCCGGAGAACTCGGGGGCATTATCGGAATGGATGGCTTGTGGGATGCCAAAGTAAGGGAACACGTGTCGGAGAAGGGCATCGGCAACACCGATGGCATGATGTTCCTTAGCCGGGCAGGCTACTATGAATTTTGAATACGTGTCTACAAAAGTGATCACGTATTTATATCCAGATTTGGGGGGAAGAGGGCCTACTACGTCAATCGCCAGGAGTTGCCAGGGCTTGTGGGCGGTGATATGGCCTGATGGTCCGGCGGTCCGGGTGATATCTTTCCGAAGCACGCAGGCGCGGCAAGTCTGGATAATTTCCTTGGCGAGGGTGGAGGGATTTGGGGCCCAGTAAATGCCATTTAACACCTGTAATAATTTTTTGGTGCCCAAGTGGATGCCGTTGTGGGCATGGAGGTGGTGCAGGGTGTCACGTGCCGCATCAGGGGCCAAGAGGATATGCCCAGACGGTGTTAGGAGGTGGTCGCCCTGTCGGCATAGCTTAGGGAATAGGTGGGCAGGGATCCAGGAGGGCCGTTCCTTGTGGTGCCAGAGTTGTAGGAGGTCCGGGTCTGGCTGTACCGTGTGGATGGGGAGGCGGGAGAGGGCATCTGCATTGGTGTGGAGCTTTCTGGGCCTGTATGAAATTTCGTACTGAAACTCCTCTAGGGTGTAGCGCCACCTGACGAGTTGGGCGTTATGGGAGTCCGACTGGTGTAACCACTGGAGTGATTGGTGGTCAGTGATTATCGTGACTTGGGTCCCGGAAAGATAAGCCCTAAAATATTGGAGGGCCCAGATTATGCCGAGGCATTCTCGCTTGGTGGCGGCATAATTCTTTTCAGCCGGATTCAGAGTGCGACTGGCGCAGGCAATGATGTGTTCTCTGCCGGCCTGTACCTGGGCTAGGACAGTGCCTATCGCGGTAAGGGACACATTGGTGGAGAAGCGAAAAGGGAGGGCATAGTCAGGGAAGGCTACGATGGGGACAGAGACGAGCTTGTCTTTTAGCTGTTGAAAAGCAGCTTGCCGGTCCTCGGTCCAGAGAAAAGGTTCCCCTTTCCGTGTCAAATCATGAAGAGGCTTGGCAATCTGCACGAATCGCTTCATGAAGTGACGGTAATAGGACGTGAGTCCCAGGAAGGCGCGGACGCCGTGGACATCCTGCGGTGGCAGTATGTCCGCTATGGCATGGAGCTTGCTGGGATCTGGGGAAATTCCTGCTTGGGAAATAGTATGTCCCAGGAACGAGACAGTTTTAGCGGCTAGGACACATTTAGAAGGATGTAGCTTGAGGCCTGCCTGGCGAATTCTCGTGAAAACTCGACGGAGGCACTGCAAGTGGTCGGCCCAGGTCTGGCTAAAAACAATGACGTCATCAAGATCAGCTAAACATATTTCCCAAGTGAGGCCACTCAAGACAGATTCCATTAGTCTGGAGAAAGTGGCAGGGGCGTTGCAGAGGCCGAATGGCAGAACATTAAATTCGTAATGTTTGCCATTACTGGTGGAAAAGGCCGTCTTGCCTCGATGGTCCAGGTGGACGGGGACCTGCCAATATCCAGACTGGAGGTCGAGAGAAGAAAACCAAGATGCCCCATAGAGGGAGTCTAGGGAATCGTCAATGCGGGGGAGGTGGGTGGTATCTTTAATGGTTATGTCGTTCACACGGCGGTAGTCGATGCAAAATCGCATCGTGCCATCTTTCCTTTTTACTAGAACGACGGGGGAGGACCATGGGCTGGTGGAGGGGGAAATACCACCTGCCTCTACCATTTTGCGCACCTGGCGGTCCTCCTCTTCTCTCTGTCGGGAGTTCTTACGTCGGGATGGTTGTCGTATAGGTGGGCCTGTTGTATGAATTTCATGCGACAGGTACGTGGTATGCCCTATATCAGCTGGTCCTGTCGCAAACAAATCCTGGAAATCCAGGAGGAGGCAGCGTAGGGTGTCTGACTGCTGCTCGGAGAGATGGTCGGGGATGGGGGGTAGAGGGGTGGGGAGGTGGGAGGAGGATGGGGCACAGGGCTCGGCTTCTTCCATCTCTTTGATGATAAGCCCCTTGGGGAGGGTGAGAGGGGACGGGGCGAGATTGGCGATGCGGATGGCAGCGTGGTGGGGTGAGAGGAAGGTGGGGGACACAAGGCAGGCAGAAAGGGGTCCGGAGGGGAGGAGGGGGGAGAACAAAACGGATGGACCTGAGGGCCTGTTAAGGGGCACCCAAGCCTCATGGTGGGAGGGGATGGTAATGGCGGCAGAGATGGTGGCAGGGAAAGAAGGAGCAGGAGTGGGGTGGAAAGGCATGGGAGGGGGAGGAGAAAGGGGTGGGGGAAGGGGGGGGAAAGGAGGCACTGGGGGGAGGAAGGGGGCGAATCCTCCGGCTGAGGCCGCGGCGTGCATGTGCAAACGGCTGGGGTGGAACGGGGTGGGGTCGGAACTGGAGTTGTTGGTGGCAACAGTCGATCGTGGCTCCGAGTTTTTGGAGCAAGTCCAGTCCTAAATAACCGTCATAACTCCGGCAGGAGGAATAAAAAATGATGAATGGATGTTGGGTGGACACTGGCTGGTGGGTGTCGACCCGTAGAGCCCGAGTTTCCCCACGGATGGGCAGGGGGCCATCCCACGCGTACACAAGGTGAGTGGTAGTAGGGTGGAGTGGGCCAAACCGTGATTTGTAGCAGGAGAAATAGTGACTGTAAAGCCAGGACCTGGCAGCTCCTGTATCGACTAGCAGTCTGGCCTTCATGCCATTTATTTTCATCTTGTGGTATACTGGGGGGCGATACTTAGGGGTAATGGCCCCCGCCACCATGGGTTGGTGCAGGGGCGGGCCTAAAAATCCAGCTGGCTAGGGCTTTCATTCTCCTGTTCCTGCTCCAGTTCTCCTGAATGGGGCTCGTCCATGGGCATCAGCTCATCTCCTGGGGCCTCGCCTTCTAAGGCGGACACTTTACGCGAACCCGGGGCTGTGATTCTGTGGCAAGCAGCTTTAAGCTGGTCCCGTATGTCATGAAGGGGGCAGCGGGAGTTGCAGGCTGTGAATTCCCACGAGTTGACAAGAATTAGGTTCGGGTTTTCTAGCGGGGCGGGGCACCGACGGGAGGGGTGTGCCCTGGGCGGGCTAGGCGCCGGGGTCGGGCTGGTGTGAGGCAGAGGTGGACGTGGTGTGGCTGGGGGAGCCGGGGGTCGGGTGGGGAATTTCTTAACAACATTGGTTTGCTGTGGAGAAGGGCAGGCGGTCAGGAGGCGCCGTATCAGCTGTATATCTCTATCCATGTCTCCTGTTGGGTCATGGATAGTGAAGTGTTGCTTAACAACACTCTGGAGCACTGTGAGCAGAGTGTTAAATGTATGCTGATCCCGGGTTTCCTCATCTGCCTCCGGGTAGGCAGCAGTAACCAGGCGTCTTGCCTGTATCAGGGTATTATCTAAATCCCTGTCGAATGAAAAACTATGCAATTGGGATAGAGCCACCACTTTTCCTAATGATGGGGTGATGGCTTGTACAGTGAACTTTGTAAAGTTCTGCCAGGTGAGTTCTGGGACGATTTTCGGCGCTATGTTCGCCGCCGCTTTACCCAATAGTGGTAGTGTGACTGCAATTTTCTGTTGGTCATTTTCAAAGCCAATATCCAGTAAGGGTTTAATTATTGCCAGATATGTGTGTATATCATACTGGTCGGGGTCAAACTTGGGTAACTGAACGTGCGGTTTAGTTGCCATTTTGCCAAATATTCCTGATTACCTCTCTTTTACGCCCGGGTCTAGAACCACCGCTGGCCACCAGTGTAATGCTAGGTGTAAATAGGCACGACTTCTCGTTCCTAATACACCTAACGTGGAGCGGGGTCCTCTTTCGAGACCGGAGCTTAGTGCAATAAAGAGAGGCAGGACACAAAAACTCTAGGCAATAACCTTTACACGTATATTACAACAATCAGACACAGGACAAATCAGCAGATATTACAACATAATATATAGCAATATAAAACCTTATCTAAAACATGTGTATCTCGCAGGATACTTGCTTATCTTATATTAATGCCAACACAATCAATCCTAGTGTATTCAGGGTACAGTGAATATAGGCGCGCGCGGGAGGCGCGGGAAGTGAGTCTCACAAGGGGTGGGAGAAAAGGGGGAGGGTGCGGGGAGTGACTTGTGACGGCTAGGAGGGAGTTATGGTAATACTGGAGAGAGGCAAGTATTAACAATGAGGATTACACATTTTCCAACAGTAAAGGGAGTTTGCTAATTGATTTTATTCTTGATTTACACTTACACTAGATACTGGGACGAGAGAGTGTCGTACAAGATTTACAGGCAGCGTGAGTGGGGGAATATCACTAATACTTTCTCGTATTACTTCTTTAGAGCTCACAGCAGTAGGGGTGTATCACTACGGAGGAATTTCCAGGCGGCACAGTCTTACTAATTGTATAAAAGGGACTTCACTCATAAATATAGTTCATCAGATCTTGGTTCACACACTCGTCCTTTATTCTCTCACTGTGGTCTTACTTGCCCCGATATTCACTATATTAAGTCACTGCACGATACTATACTAGGCGAAGTCACACTTAACCTAAATCACTTGCACTGTTTCTGGGCAGCATCACACGTATTCATCATGGGGCCGGGGCGGGAACACGCCGTCGGCAATCCTGCCGGGCTAGGGGCACCGCCAAGGGGAGGCGTGCCAAGAGGGCACGGGACAACTCGTAAGGGCATCCTCTCGCGTCCTGGGCTACCCGTGGCTTCCGGACTGGGTTCAGGAGTATGGCCCTCGGGACTGGGGCCGAATAGCTCCAGGAACCTCTGGTGTAAGTCTCGGCTGGAGGTGGGAGCCTTACATCGTCGTAGGGGCGTATGAAGATTGCGCCCGGGTGTCCTGGGGAGAATCGGGAGAGACTGCGGACTGCGGTCTCCAGCGTCTAGGGGCGCCAACAGGGGAGGGCTGCGGCATCGACTTACTCTGGGGCCCGTCAGGTGCGTCTGTTCTAGAGCCAGACGTAGGGAGCGGAGGACAGGGGAGGCTGTGAGGCCTGTCTGGGCCACTCTGGTATGGGAGGCCTGGGCTCTTGTCTCCTGCCGGGGTGACGTCTCGCTTCTTGCCTCCTTCTGTGCAATTTGGAGCGACAGTGGGCCATCTCACGAGGGCAGGAGCGACAATAGGCCGTCTCTACCAGGGCACCTTCAGAGCGACAATAGGCCATCTCACGAGGAGGGGAGCGACAATAGGCCGTCTCTACCAGGGCACCTTCAGAGCGACAATAGGCCGTCTCACGAGGAGGGGAGCAATAATAGGCCGTCTCTACCAGGGCACCTTCGGAGCAACAATAGGCCGTCTCACGAGGAGGGGAGCAACAATAGGCCGTCTCTACCAGGACACGTTCGGAGTGACAATAGGTTGTCTCTACCGGGACACTTTCGGAGCGACAATAGGCCGTCTCATGAGGGCGGGAGCGACAATAGGCTTTCTCCACTGGAACACTTTCGGAGTGACAATAGGCCATCTCACGAGGAGGGGCACCGTCTGGAGTGTCTAGAACAACTCCACCCCTAGCTGGTTCAACAATCCCACTCCGTGAAGGTAGTGTCCTTCTACGACGGCGACGGCGTGGTGGCTGCGTGACATAGGGGCGCACGGCCCGGGCTGACATATGTCGTTGTTGCCGAGGGTTGTTCTGACTGGTGGCGGCTACCCTGTGGGGTCCATGTGGGGGTGTCGGCACGTTCCTGGGCATACTGGGCTGTATCTTGCTTGCCCCGTTGTCGGGGGCACTATGGTATATTTTGGGGGCACTGTTCTGTAAGTCACGCATTTTATACTCTCTCACCTTAATATTCCCTCTCTGCCTACCTCCCAGCTCCCATGTAACTACCACACCTGCTGTTATCCCTGCTCCTTCTCTCTCTCCCATCTCACCACCACCCAGCCTTGTCCCTCCACCTGTGTCCCAGCCTCACCCTCTCACACAAGCCTCCTCTGTCTGTACTCCCTCACCCACTCCTTTATCCCATACATCCTCGCCTCCCTGCCACCCTCTCCCCTCCCCCTCCCTCCCCCTACCTCCCTCTCTCCCGACAACCGCACATATGGGACCTCCCTCTCTCGTGCCTCCCCACCCACTTTCCTCCTCCTTTCCCCAACTTCCCCAACCATCTGTTCCCCAACTCTCTCATGACAGTTCTCCGTCTCCCCCCTTGTCCTAATGGTTCCCAAACCTAGACAATATAAAATGTTATCTTGGAACATACGAAGCATCCACCGCCACCTGGCTGACCTTTCTCATTCTGCTTTATCTCATCACCCTGCTGTTATCTGCCTTCAGGAGGCTTTCCTTCACTCTCGTCGCCCCAGACCCCCACTCAGGCTTCGGGGATACCACTGTTATCATACCCACTCTGGTCAAGGCCTGGTTACATCCATTCGTCACTCAGTTCCTCACACCCTCATTACCAAATCACCTGTCTCTTCTCACTCCTCTCTTTTTCACTTATTTCGCCTCACTGTCAACGATGCCTCTTTGTATATATGTAACATCTATCTCAGTCCAATTGGGGATGACCCCACCACTTTACCTACCCGCTGCACCTCACCTATCTTTTACCTGGGTGATTTTAACCCATTGGAGTCCGGTGTCCGGAATATTGGACAGAACTGGGATTTTTCAAGTCTTTATGAAGTAGGGAACCCCCAGGTAGGGACCTATGAGCTTCGCAACTACGAGCCAATAGGCAGAGGGTGGTATGCTTAGTACACACCCAGCACCATGCCTCACCCAGCACCCCTGGGATCGAATGGGTTAATGCCTCTCATCTGTCATTTGGCGGTTTCCGTCCTTCTCCTGCTGGTCATCGTCTCCATGACTTTGCCAATAACCATCATCTGCATTCATTCCCCACTCCTCAGCCCACTCATGTTGGGGGAGGCTGTCTCGATCTCGTCCTTGGTAGCAACGTGGTACAACATGCTGTCAATGTTGACATTGTCCCTACTCTTATCTCCGACCACAATGCCATCCTTGCCACTTATTCCATTCCCATACTACACTCCCAGCATCGCCATATCAGGAAAAAGATTAATATCCCTATTCCGCTGCAACCCACTTTCAAGGACATGCTAACCGCCTGGTTTGCCCATCATTCGTTCACCACATCATATGACCTATACACCTCCCTAGTTACTGTAGTACAAACCTTCTATGATCATTATATGCTGCAAGTCAATCATATGAAAACCTCTGCTCGCCAGGCTGGGGAGTGGGTAAGGGATCGCGGTGTACATGACAGTGAGGAGGAAGTGAAGCGAGCAGCGGCCGTGTACCGCGCTGACTGCACCGCTGACAATCTCCACTCCTATCTCACTGCAGCCAGGTCATCCGGTGACCTTAAACACAGTGTTCACCAGGAGTATTGGCATGACTTTCTCCAGCATATTAATGCATACACTCCTCAATCTGAGGCTTGGCAGCTTGTTAATAGAGTTGTTCAGTCACGTGAGTTCCCCTCCCCTCCTCTCCACCACAATCCTGTGGAATATGCCAGCAACCTAATTGACAAATGGTCCACCCAATCTCAGCTGACATCCCTGCCTCCCCCCATCAAGGCTCGCCTCTCAGCTGCTAGCGGAAACAGGGTAGCACGTATTGCAGAGGCTCGCTCCACTCCCTCTCCGCTTGATGATCACCCCATCACTGGTGAGGAGTTGCGCCTTGCACTATTGCAAGGCACAGCAACTGCCCCGGGTGATGACGGGATCACCTGCGCCACACTCAGACTCATCACTCAAGTCCCTGGTAATCCACTACTCTCACTGTTCAACCTGAGTCTTTCCGAAGGTAGTCTCCCTGTAGACTGGACCCGTAGCATCATCATCCCTACCCCTAAGCCTAATTCCTCCGATTTCTGTCCCATTTCCCTGACTTCCTGCATCTGCAAAGTCCTCCAGAGAATTCTTTTAGCAAGGCTTCGTAATCTTCTCCAGGACCAGCTCTCTCCTCATCTTTTTGGTTTCCTCCCAGGCTGAAGCACACAACATTGCCTTGCAGAATTACTCATTCACATCACATCCTCCTCCTGTACAGTCTTTATTGACCTCAAACCTGCATTCGACATCGCAAACCGTGACGTCATCCTTGACGAACTTGCCCACCTGGGTGTATCTGGCCACCTGTTCTGCTGGTTGGAAAGTTACCTGTCTCATCGTCATTCTCGGATTCTGTTTTGTGGGGCGGTTAGTGATTATCGACCCTTCAATCTTGGCACACCTCAGGGTCGGGTACTTAGCCCCTTTCTCTTCAATCTTCACATGAATAGACTCCTCTGTCTATTAGGTCCTATCCCTGATTCCTCTCTGATCCTAACCTATGCTGATGATATCTGCATCCACTTACCCTCTCCCATCACTCTCCAACGTCTCCTAGTTAAGTTCGGCCAGGCTGCATCTGCTTGTGGGTTGATTATCAACACAGCCAAAACCAAACTGTTTACACGATCCCTCACTCATAGGCTTGCTTGCACAACTATAACCCTCCTTGGCTTTCATCTTGAGATAGTGCAGGATTATACATATCTCGGAATTCCCCTTTCTTCCCTCTATAACCCCTCCCAGTATGTCTCCCCTATCTGCACCCACCTTCACCGCAGACTTAAACTCCTTGGCACACTCTCTTGTGACTCGCATGGGGTCAGCATCCCCGTTGCTCGATCATTTTACCTGTTATATATTCGCTCCCTTCTTGATTATCATGCTATCCCTCTCTCCCTTGTCCCCCCAGCACAGCTCCGACCATTTGAAGTGATACAAAATCGGGCGAAGCGCCTCATTCTTCGCTGCCCCAGGTCTGCCAGAGTAGTTAACATGCTCCATGAACTCAAACTATGTCCCATCACCGATCGCATTCATATGCTTGGAGTCTGCTTTGCCACACACTGTCTGATCTCATTTCCGTCTCCTGCTTCATCCTTTTCCTCCCAACTGGTTAACATTCTCTCAGATTCCACTCACCTAGATCGGATCCGGCATACTCACGTACCAGGCCTGGCATTCTGGCTAAAACGAATTCGTTCAGCACTCAACTGTCCTCTCCAGCTTTCTGGCCGTGATCCCACCAGCATCCGTGCTGATCTTGTCACTCCCATCCCTACTGACCCTTTGCCCCCTACCTGGACACGTACAACTTCTGCTGTGCACTGCACACCTTCTGCCACTGCTTCTGACCGCTTACCTATCCCCTCACAGCTTTTCATCTCTGAAACCCTTCACTCTGTAGCCCGCACCTACCCTTCCCCTCCTGTTTACGTCTACACTGACAGTTCTGTCCTCACTAACGGCCAGACGGGAGCTGCTTGCATTGCCTTTACTGACTCTGTATCCCCTGTCTTCTCCACCTCCCACCGCCTTCCCAACTGGGCCAGCAGTACCCAGTGCGAACTATCTGCTATACGCTCTTCCCTTGACTTCCTTATCTCTCGTCACCTACCAGGTCTAATCAACAGCGATTCTCAAGCTGCCCTTGACTTACTTCGCAACCCCCCCCGACGCCCCTCCCCTCTCTTCGCCTCCCTCTACTCTCGTCTTCATCAGGCTCATGCTCTTGGTCTCAGGGTTTCTTTTATTTGGATCCCAGGTCATGTTGGTCACATCCGCCATGACCAGACAGATCGCCTGGCCCGAGCTGCCTGCAACCTCCCCCTAGCTGTCATCCACCTCCCTGTGTCCATGACAATTGTCAGGAGAGTCCTTCTCAAGGAGTCCAGGGAGGACCTAGCCCTGCGTACTGATGCTGAACGTCCCACTAGTGTCACCATCCAGCACTATGACATCTACCGTGGCGTGAGACACACCTATGGCAAGCACCCCTCCCACATCCGCCGCTGTGATGTGGCCGTCGCCCGCATTCGCCTGGGGTATCGCTCCCCAGGGGAAATCACCGGACGACCGACCGCCAACAGGCCATGTAAACTCTGTCACAGTGCCATGGATGAAGCATTATCACATCATATCGTTACCTGCCCAGTTATTGCCCCCTTCAGACCCCCTGGACTCTTGTTTTCTGCTTCGTGTACTTACTTCATCACACATCTTGATGTACTCGAAGACATTCTCACCCTTCACCCCGACTTCCTTTCATTGTAATGCTCTGACACTAGGACAATGATCGGGCATTTAGGTGTGTGTGTGTGTGTGTGTGTGTGTGTGTGTGTGTGTGTGTGTGTGTGTGTGTGTGTGTGTGTGTGTGTGTGTGTGTGTGTGTGTGTGTGTGTGTGTGTGTGTGTGTGTGTTGTCCACGCACACAGCACACATCAGGTGCATGTGCATGTAGTGTCCTAGTGCTGGGATTTTGAATCAAGAGGTTATTTTATAATGCATATCGCGTTTTTTTTTCTCTCTCTCTTTTTCTGTCTACCCATTTGTGTATGTGACTATGTATATGTATCTATTTAGGGTGTATATGTATATATATGTGTCCCTGTCTATGTATATATGAATATATCATATATATGTGCATGTTGCATTATGTATATGTATGCACGCCTGTACCCCTACCCTTATCTTTATACATACGTACCTGTCCTGTACATGCAGTATGTCTGTTGCTACATGTTCATGAATATATACATAAATGTATAGACATCTACGTATATGTATGTGTGCATATGTGCCTCTCTCTGCATATGTATGTACATACGTGTGTCTCTATGTACCACTTCACTCATATCAAAACATTTAATGATAATTACTGTGCCAACTTTGTACCATGTATGTATCATTGTATGCCTTTGTTCATTATTGTGCTTTTAATGATAATTCCTTCTGTACCTTCTATGCCCTGTGATACCGATTTTGTTTTCCTCATGCATCCCTCCCTGCTTGGCCTTCAGGGACAGTGTTCCCCAGAGTGTTGGGGCTTGTACTGAATGGTAAATAAAGAACCTAAAAAAAAAAAAAAAAGGCTTAATTGGTCCGGCACATGGTGATCGAGGGCTGGGCAGACGCTTGTTCGAATCCCTCACTCGATTGGATGTTTTTAGGGAGTCCCTCTCAAAGCCATTACGCTATTTTAAAAATACGTCTGCTCAACTACTAGTGTCTATTTCCCTGAGTCTTGGGCCGCTCCCTATCATGGGTCTGTATAATTAAAAAGAAAAAAAGCTGAATCTGTTTATATGAGTATCTATAACTAGATGTTTAGTAATATTCCTACTAGGATATCCAAGGCGCTGTCTCTACCAACATCAAGCTGCCCTGCCTTCATCTCACACTATTCTCATTTATGTACGTCCCTGTCTCGTCTCCGGTTCATCATTTACCGAATTGGCACCGAATCGGCACTTTCAATCGGAAAATTTTATCACCATATAGGTTCATACTCACCTATTATCTGAAATCCGGTAACAATTATTATGCTAGGTGTTTTTAGGGCGGCTTCCCGTCCTAAGAACGCCTGGCCTAGTATTGGGTTCTTTTCAAGGCCGGGGCGATACTACAAAGACAGGAGGAACAGGGCATAAAAACTCAAGGCAACATCTTACACGTATATTCACTAAGAGTCTACAAGAGCAATAGGATTTCTCACAGTATCATTGACTCATCAGTTCTGGGGCTGCTGAATAGGGGTGAACGTATCTTGCAGGGTACTTGAAAGACACAGTTCACGATTCAGGTGGTACAGTTCACAGTATATGTTATGCTAGGTGTTTTTACGTCGACTTCTCCTCCGAAGAACACTAGCTACTAAGCAGGGTCCTCTTTCGAGACCGGAACTAGAACACACAAGAGGAACAGGGCATGGCGAAATACCAGTGTGGCGGGGTGAGCCCGACACCACCACCTCAGGAGGAGAGAGTGAGGGGGTGACACCCACCCCACAAGGAAACGGCGGAGGGGCTGATTTACTTGGGCCAATGTCCAGGCAACAACAGCGCATCTCCCTCGCGACCCGGCGACCCTCTTCCGCGCAGCCAGACCACCCGGCAGTGTTCAGAAAAAGTACACTACTCTCCAGTAGAGGGAATGCTCGCCAGAATCGGGGTGGGACTTGAAATACCTGCCGCCGCCGGACCGGCCACCCCACCACCCCCCACCCTACCACCAAGCCGCTGCCTCACCACCACCCCAGGAGGACACCACGGAGGGCCGCATCACCAAGAGGTCAATCCAGGGCAAGAAGGACATCGGTGACCCTCTGTCCCTCAACTGGCCCGACAGAAACTACGCCGGCGGAAGACACGACCCTGCGGGCGGGACAGCATTCACCAGGTTCGGGGTGGGACTGAGCCAGAGTCAGTCCCAAGCAACACCGCGGTACGGCCTCTGTATGTACCGGGGAGGGTTCGGCCACTGTACGCCCCTCAGTTGCTTTCCCTCTGTAGCGCCGCCACATCGGCCACTGTATGTGTGGGGGAAGGTTCGGCCACTGTATGCCCTTCAGCTGCAGCCACATCTGGAAAAGGCCTCGGAGTGTCAGCTATTGAGCGCACTCCAACTGGCAAAGAGAGGAGGAGTGGAACCGCAATATCGGCCACTGTACGTGTTGGGGAGGGTTCGGCCACTGTACGCCCCTCATCCACTACCTCCTCCTCCTACGGGAGTACTACCTCCGGAGTGTCAGCTATTGAGCGCACTCTGGTTGGCAAAGGAAGCAGGAGTGGAACCGCGATATCAGCCACTGTATGTGTCGGGGAGGGTCCGGCCACTGTACGCCCCTCATCCACTACCTCTTCCTCCTACGGGAGTTACACCGCCACATCGGCCACTGTACGTGTGGGGGAAGGAGCGGCCACTGTATGTCCTTCTTTTACTTCCCGTGGGGCAGGCAGACCCGCGGTATCGGCCACTGTACGTCCCGGGGAGGGTGTAGCCTCTGTGCACCCCTCATCTGCCTCATCCTCCTTCGGGAGCAGCACCACCACATCGGGCACTGTACGTGTGGGGGGAGGGATGGCCACTGTACGCCCTTCAGCTGTGGACCCTGGAGATCACGGAACCACCACATCGGCCACTGTACGTGTGGGGGAAGGAACGGCCACTGTACATCCTTCATCTTTGATCCCTGAGGTCCTCCTGGAGAAGGAGGTCCCTTGCGAGGCCAGCCTTCCACCTCTCGGCTGCTTGGGACGCCCCTCTCTTACTCCCTCCCTCCAGGTGTGGTTCACCTGAGGTACTACCAGACTGGTGGCACGGCCCTGAGTCGGCCCTGCCGCCTACACCTGGTCGGTCCCGGTCTCTGACAGATGCCAGACAGAAGAGGTGCCACAGTTTGCCCCTGATGGCGCCCTTCCCTAAAGGCGACCGCAGCACCCAGGCTCCCAGACAGGGCCGGCGGGCCCCAGAGTCAGGCCGTTTGGGCTCCACTCCCCCACAACTCTCCGCCCCGAAGAAGAGGCAACAGGCCCGTCTCCTGCACCTGTTCGGCCCCAGTCCCGAGGGCCGCCCTTCAGGTCGAGGTCCCCAGTTTGGAGGGCCTCCCTGCACCCCACCAACGAGGCTTCAGCACGAGGGCCTCTCAGGTTGAGGCCCCCAAACGGGAGAGCCTCCCTGCACCCCCTTGACGAAGGAACCCCGGGCAGTGACACCCCTATGGGTAGTCCACCGTCTCCTGCAGGAGGGCTCCCCAGTAGAGCCCCCTCCCACGCCTGGGTGCCTCTTGTGTTCAGCCCAGGAAACAAGGGCCAACAATGACTGAAATGTATCTCGTGTGCCTTGGAAAACCACAGAGACGGGAGTGAACCGTAACAGTGAAAGAGTGAGGCCAAAATAATATAAGTAACACACTGTGAGACAAATACCCAGGCAGAATAGAAAAGACTAGTGAACACGGACATATAGCCTGAGCACGAGGAAAAGCCCAAAGTCTGCGAACAGTGTCCCTGTGACTAAGTAACTTTCTCGAGTGTCGCGACTCGCGCGCTGATCAATTATAGTAATGTTTCACTCTCTCGACCCCAGGCCCTCTCTACCGATAGTGCATCCGGTCAAGACTCTTAAATACTAATTTTCCCTATAGACACAATACGGGTATATAGAACTTACAACTCACCATCGAGATATAATTGCAGAACTCTACTCTCTGCCTGTGCTGTGTGTGATACATATTATTGGGAAGTTAACTCTGTAAACCTGTCTCCATCATATCCTGTAACTGTTTGTTTGTATTGCAACAGTGTATTGAAACAAGCCAATAGATGTGTTAAGGTGTGCTGCCTAGTTTTTATGCCCTGTTCCTTTGTAAGTGTTTTATTTCCGGTCCGGAAAGAGGACCCCCCTCAGTCACGGCCGTTTTTAGTCCGAGAAGTCGAGCTAAAAACACCCCGCATAACAGGACTTGCAGTGGCAAGCTCCCAAGCACACCCTCGGGCGCCGAGTCCTCTGGATCGGCTCCACATTTAACTGAGGATTCAGGAGGAGCCTCTAGGGTTGCTATTCCCCTGCCGAGACTTAAAGAGGGCATGCTCTGTCGGAGTTGTTGCAAAAGCCGAGAGAGTACATCCGACCAGGGTTCCCAGGTCAGAAACTGTCAACCCGCCAAGTTCCTCTCCCAAACCCGCCCAATTCCGTCAAAATATCAGCCTTCTCACCTGCCCAAAAACCGCCTCGTCAGTAATCACAGACTAATAATATTAGGTTTACAGGTGAGCAACAAATGATGTGAAAAATAGTTATATCTTATACAAACTTCATACATCAGCCTCACATTAGTCATATATTAAATTTGCAAAATGCACTTGTTTCATCACCTGGGACAGACAATCCATTATCGCAATCCATTTTCTTTTTCACAGCTTTTATTGTATTTTCTGTTATACTTTGCATATTTACCCACTCTCTTCCCAGTTCCACTATCCAGCAAACCTCCCTTCACTGCTCCCTGACTAAAATTGAAATGCTGCCTCTCCTATTTTACCACCACGGCATACATGGCCACCAGGCACTGTGACCTGTGTTTGAGTGTGGATTAGGGGAGTCATATCCCGAGGGAGAGCTGGGCTGGGTGCTAATGGTTTCGTCAGTTCCACCCACCGCCACCTGCCCTCGATCTTGATCTCTCCGGTCACCCTTGTTTTTGTTAAGAGACGAGAGTTACAGTAAGTTTAATTTAGTAAATACCCTCTCGAGCTGAAGCTGTCGAAAACCCGCCAGTTAAGATATTAACTCGCCCAAAAAACAGCCCAACCGCCAATGTTAAATTTTACCCGCCAGCCTCAATTTAAGACTGCCCAATTTGGGGGAAAATCCGCCAACCTGGCAACTCTGCATCCGACCTCTTCCTCCCGACGTTACAGGCACAAGACCTTCCCACATGGAAGGAGGGCACGCCCAGTCGGAGCTGTGGCGTAAGCCGTGAAATTTCATCTGACCTCGTCCTCCTGACGTCCCCAGGACAGGTAACTCTGACCTGATGATGGGAGGTCACGCTCCGTCGGAGCTGTGGCAAAATCCGAGAGAGTACGTCCGACCTCTTCCTCCCGATGTCTCAAGGGCGGGAGGCCCTAGCCCTACAACAGGAGTGCCCCCACGCCCCTGATCCATGTAGGAGCACAAGCAGTGCCTGACGGAGCTGCCTGACGACATGAGTCACCTCTGCCTCAACCCACCGCCCGTGGGTTAGAGCGAGGTGCCACTCCTTCCAGCTCTCTCCTTGGAAGGCTGGAGTCTCTCCCCCTACAGGCTCCCCACCTGAGTCTGGACCAGACGAGGTGTCTCCAAGCAGTCCCTCCAGTCCAGGCCACTCCAGGCGCTAACGGGTTCCGCCAGGACCAGAGGCCGCAGCCCTACCCCCCTGCAGCAGAGGCCACAGCCCCCAGAGCCAACGGGCCTCCCCAGGTGCTTGCCATGGCTGAAGGGCCTCCTCCAACGTAAGTGGCCGCACTTCTTCCCTGACGGCCTCCCCAGACCGGGGTGCAGGCTTCCTCACCCTGGCAGCACCCTCCTCCCGGCTGACCCTCGGCCTGGGCCTCCACCGGGCCTTCCCCTGGACCCCAAACACAACCAAGGGCCAACGGTGTATAGCCTGACTCCTGGCCCTCTTCGGTCCCAGTCCCGAGAGCCCTGCCTCCTGAAGGGCTGACGCAGCGAGAAAGCTGCCCCAGATGCTGCCCAATTCCTCCCAGACTAGTGGCAACTCCCCAGACCCCACCGTCCTGCACAGCTACCCAGACAGTCCGCCTCCCACACCTGACCGCCACCTGGAGCTCCCTGCACAGGTCCTCTTCCCCGAGGGTCGTGGTCCCCCCCCCCCATCCGTCAGAACCATGAGTAACAGGTCTCGTGATCGTATACTTCCCCAGTGTTGTGAGCCCCCCCCCCCCTCAGTGAACTACCAGTGAACCGTTCTCCTGTGTTCCTCCCCCCTATCATCGTACACGGCACACATTTCCCCCCATTCATAGTGTTTCCCCCCCTTGCCAATGAATCGAGCCCCTGTGAATCATGTGCAGAGTGTATAACCCCAGCCCCGGGTTGAGACCCCCCCCCTCGGTGACAGTCGAGCCCGTGTCACTCACGTAACAGCAATATCTCAGTGTATCTCGGTGCTAAACCTTCCCCCCCTCTCCTCCCTGCCCCCGGCCTGGCCCCCGTCCCGGCCTCACAGAGAGAAACCCTCCCTATCCTCATTAAGCCCCTCTCCCCCCCCCCACTTCCCCCAGGGTGACCTACGGTATATTCTCGGCCTGTGTGACGCGTGTATAGAGGCTAAGTTAGCTAGGGACTTCCGTATATGTCACACGGAGATGATGTATTAGCTAGGACCCATCTATGTCACACGAACACCTAGACTTAAGAACTGTCCCTGTGGGTATAATGGGTTGTGTTGTCTGCAAATCTGTCTATGTCGATGTACTAGCTATATTGGTGAAATATTGCTTGTGATATTGTGAGGAAATAACCCAGATGTGAGACAAAGATGCTGAACTAGGTGGACAGTGATTGAGATCAATATCAGTATAAGGCATTCTGTAATTTCGACTCTGGTCATAGAATGTTGTGTGTGTAATTGTTCTCTATTAATTTATTAGTATATTTGTTTACTCGTGGTGTTTGTGTTTCCCTTCCTTGCTAGTGCTGACCCAGTCAGGAATTAAGGACCCAGATTTGCATCGTGACTGAACCCGAGACGTCGGGACACAGAACACGCTGCATAACACATAAAAACTCGGCAGACCAATCTTACACATATTATATTGCCTTAATTCTGATTCCCTTACAATATACAGTAAATATATATACAGTATAGGTTACATGGACCATGTCAGGCTTTGATACACAACATTTATACATGCAATATATATAAGTGTAGTCACTGGCAGTCATTACTATTTACCCACAATACACAGTAGTTGTGAGTACAGTCTGAGTAGCCATTACCATACAGTCTTAGTGTACCACTCGTTAGTTCTAGACTTAGCCAGTTCTCACTGTGTATTAGAGGTGCCACTATGTTGAGTATAGACACTGTCACTTCTCACTGCACCATAGGTGCGGGTAAGACATGTAACACAGACACTGTCAGTCTCTGTTTCACAATAGTGGCACTGGTATTACACTGTTGGGCTTATTGGGCCGCTGAAACCTGGGCTAATCATAAGTGGCGCCTGGGCATGGGAGGCTGGTAGTCTGGCGTACCCTCCCGTAGGGGGCACGGAACTACTGCAGGGGGGTGATGTCATCCAGGCGTGGCTGCGGACTGGTGTACAGGGAGGCCCTTTCCTGGTGGGGCCCTGACCTGGAGGGTGGCCTGACAGGGCCAATAGATGTGCCTGTCGTCACCTGCTCCTGGCTGTGGGTGAGGTCATCTGACGTGGCTGCGGACTGGTGTGCAGGGAGGCCCTGTCCTGGTGGGGCCTCGATCTGGTGAGTGGCCCTCGTGGCTGGGGCCAAACAGTGTCAGGAGCCAGGCCTGCTGCTTCTTACTCCAGGCAAAGGGCCGGCAGTAAGTAGGGTCAGGGCTGTCCCGCCCTGGGGTCCGGGGGGGGTCCCTGGGAAGACGGGGTCTGCAGTCACCTATTAACTGGGGTGCCGTCAGGGGATGGCTGCAGCGTCTCGTCCATGGGGCATCCGTCAGGGCCGGGCGTCGTCCGGGGGCAGGCTGAAGGGTGTGGATCCCTTCCTCAGGTATCAGACCCTGCCACCACTTCTCAAACGGCAGCTCCTCCAGGGAACCACACCTGGAAGGAGAGACAAAAAGTCCCGTGCGGCCTCCAGAGGGAGAGTGGGCCATGCCAGAGACCTCCTCCGATGGGAGAACCCTCGGGACTGTGGATGAAGGGCGTACAGTAGCCGTCCCTTCCCCGACATGTACAGTGGCCATCGCCGTGGGTCCACAGGCCCTCGGGTAGCTGCAGAAGGACGTACAGTAACCGTTCCATCCCCGGTACGTACAGTGGCCATTACTGTGGGGCTGCTCCAGGAGGGAGAGGCAGATGAGGGACATACAGTGGCCGTTCCCTCCCCATTGCATACAGTGGCCGTTGCCTCAGGTCTGCCTGCTTGATGGGAAGTAGCTGAGGGACGTACAGG
Organism: Coenobita brevimanus; assembly: GCF_032717465.1. NCBI lineage: Eukaryota > Metazoa > Arthropoda > Malacostraca > Decapoda > Coenobitidae > Coenobita > Coenobita brevimanus. Next base: position 10,712,691 of record NC_136956.1, read on the forward strand.
GGCCGCTCCTTGCCTGGTACGTACAGTGGCCGTTACCGCGGGGCTGCTCCAGAAGGAGGGAGAGGCAGATGAGGGACATACAGTGGCCGTTCCCTCCCCAGTGCTACAGTGGCCGTTGCCACAGGTCTGCCTGCTCGATGGGAAGTAGTTGAGGGACGTACAGGGGCCGCTCCTTCCCTGGTACGTACAGTGGCCGTTACCGCAGTGCTACTCCCATAGGAGGAGGAGGTGGATGAGGGACGTACAGTGGCTATTACCGCGGTGCTACTCCCATAGGAGGAGGAGGTGGATGAGCGACGTACAGTGGCCGTTCCCTCCTCGGTGCATATAGTGGCCTTCGCTGCGGTTCCACCTCTCCTGCTCCTGCCTGTCAATGTGTGTACAGTGGCCGTCACGCCAAGAACTCCAGATGTGGCTGCAGCAGAAGGACATACAGTGGCCGTCTCCTCCCAGGTACATACAGTGGCCATTACCATGGTGCTGCTTGGGACAGTATCAGGAGCAGTCCCACCCTGATCCTGGCGAAGGCTGGTCTGGCCGAGATGTAGGTGGTCGTTACTGAGATGTCATGGTTCGACGTGTTGAGGGGAAGAAGGGCATAGGGCTGGGGCGTACCTGTGCCCATTTCGCCCTAATCTCTGTTACGCTCACTTACCCCACTGTGGTGTCTTCCTGGGGTGGGGGTGGTGTTGTAGCTCCGTCCTAAGGGGGGGGACTCCGTGGGGGTGCGCATTTCACCACTATCGGCGGGGGAGAAGTCACATCCCGTGGCTGGAGGTGGTATGTGGCTGAGTGGAGGTCTGGTGCGTCGGTGTGGTGTTGTGATGTTGGATGGAGGAGTCTGTGTGGCAGTCTCGGGTAGCTGGTCTCCATCGCGCAGTTATGAGCTGCTCCCACATGTCATGAATGGGACACCGGTGAAGGCAAGCTGAAAAATCTCACAGATCTATGGAAATTTGATTGGTATTATTATGAGAAGGGGGGCGCCTTTTGTTGGGGCGTGCCTTGGCCCTACTGCGTGGTGTTGGTGAGACTGTGCTTCTGGGGGATGTCCGTGGTTATGGGTGTTGTGCCGGATTCCTCAGGATTCCGCTTACTGCCCCAATGTATTGTGGGGTGATGCGAAGGGTGAGAAGACACCCAATAAGTTGAACATCCCTGTCAAGGTCTCCTGTTGGGTCAAAGATTATGAAATGTTCCCTTATGGTGCTGGGGAGGATTCTTAACAGGGTATTGAAGATAATTCGTTCCCGGGAGGCTGTCGGTCTCCAGGTAAGCGGCGGTGATGAGTCGCCTGGCCTGGATGAGTGTGTCATCCAGGTTGCCGTCATAGTTGAGGGCGTCGAGCTGTGACGTGGCTATGATTTTCCCCAAAGATGGCGTGACTGCCTGCATCACGATTTGGGTAAATTGCTCCTATGTTAGCTCCGGGACGATTTTTGAGGCTATACTTGGTACAGCTTTGCCCAGGTATGGGAGAGTGACAGCTATCTTTTCTCTGTCGATTCCAAAGCCTATGTCCAGCAGTGGCTTAACCATGGACAGGTATACAGTGCTGTCATATTGTTCAGGATCAAACTTTGGCAGTTGGATGTAGGTTTTGGTCGCCATTGTGCTAGATTTCCCTGTTTTTGCTCCTCCCTGTGTTCTGATTGGCCACCAGTGTCATGCTAGGTGTTTTTAGGTCGACTTCTCGTCCTAAGAACACTAGCTAGTGAGTGATGTCCTCTTTCGAGACCGGAACTAGAACACACAACAAGAGGAACAGGGCATAAAAACTCAGCAGACCAACCTTACACATATATTGCCTTAATTCTGATTCCCTAACAATATACATCAGATATATACAGTATAGGTTATATGGACCATGTCAGACTTTGATACACAACATTTATACATACAATATATATAAGTGTAGTCACTGACAGTCATTACTATTTACCCACAATACACAGTAGTTGTGAGTACAGTCTGAGTAGCCATTACCATACAGTCTTAGTGTACCACTCGTTAATTCTAGACTTACCCAGTTCTCCCTGTGTATTAGAGGTGCCATTATGTTGAGTATAGACACTGTCACTTCTCACTGCACCATAGGTGCGGGTAAGACATGTAACACAGACACTGCCAGTCCTTTTTTCACAATGGTGGTACTGGTATTACACTGCTGGGCTTATTGGGCTGCTGAAACCTGGGCTAATAATAAGTGGTGCCCAGGCGTGGGAGGCTGGTAGTCAGGTGTACCCTTCCATAGGGGGCATGGAACTACTGCAGGGGGGTGATGTCATCCAGGCGTGGCTGTGGACTGGTGTACAGGGAGGCCCTTTCCTGGTAGGGCCTCGACCTGGAGGGTGGCCCTCAGGACTGGGGCCTGACAGGGCCAATAGATGCGCCTGTCATCGCCTGCTCATGGCGAAGGGTGAGGTTGTCCAGCATGCCTGCAGACTGGTGTACAGGGAGACCCTATCCTGGTGGCGCCTTGACCTGGTAAGTGGACCTCGTGGCTGGGGCCAAACAGCATCAGGAGCCGGGCCTGCCGCTTCTTACTCTGGGTGGAGGGCCGGCGGTGAGTAGGGTCAGGGCTATCCCGCTCTGGGGACCGGGGGGTGTCCCTGGAAGACGGGGGCTGCGGTCACCTCTGAACTGGGGTGCTGTCAGGGGTTGGCTGCGGCATCTCGTCCGTGGGGCGTCTGTCAGGGCCGGGCGTTGTCCAGGGGCAGGCTGAAGGGCATGGATTGCTTCCTCAGGTATCGGACCCCGCCACCACTCCTCAAAAGGCAGCTCCCCTGGGGAACCACATCTGGAGGGAGAGACAAAGGGGAGTCTCGTGCGGCCTCCAGAGGAAGAGTGGGCCAAGCCAGTGACCTCCTCCAATGGAAGAACCCTCGGGACTGTGGATGAAGGGTGTACAGTGGCCGTCCCTTCCCTGGAGCATACAGTGACCGCCGCTGCGGGTCCACAGGCCCTCGGGATAGCAGCAGAAGGACATACGATGGCAGTTCCTCCCCTGGTACATACAGTGGTCGTTACCATGGTGCTGCTCCCGAAGGAGGGAGAGGCAGATGAGGGACGTACAGTGGCTGTTCCCTCCCCGGCGCGTGCAGTGGCCATCACCGCAGGTCTGCCTGCCCGGTGGGAAGTAGCTAAGGGATGTACAGTGGCCGTTCACTCCCCGGTATGTACAGTGGCCGTTCCCTCCCCACTACATACAGTGGCCATTACCGCAGTGCTACTCCCGTAGGAGGAGGAGGTGGATGAGGGATGTACAGTGGCCGTTCCATCCCCGGCGTGTACAGTGTCTGTCACCGCAATTCCACTTCTGCTCCTGCCTGACATGTGAAAAGTGGCCGTCACGCTGGGGCTAACCCCAGATGTGGCTGCAGCAGAAGAGTGTACAGTGGCCGTTCCTTACCCGATACATACAGTGGCTGTTAATGCGGTGCTGCCTGGGACTGTGTCTAGAGCAGTCCCACCCCGATCCTGGTGAAGGCTGGTCTGGCCGAGATGTAGTTGGGCATCACTGCAATGTCGTAGTTGGGTGAGTTGAGAGGAAGAGAGACATAGGGCCGGGGCATACATGAGCCCGTTTTGCTCTGAGTCTTCGCCCTGTTTACCTGGCCCACTGTGGTGTCCTCCTGAGGTGGGAGTAGGGCTGCGGCTCCATAGTGGGGTGGGGGGTTTGATGGCGGGAGCGCACATTTCAGTACAGTTAACAGTGCAGGGTGATACAGTCCACAGTATAGTTCACAGTATGGGGTGATACAGTCCACAGTATAGCTCATAGTACGGGGTGATACAGTTCACAGTATAGGGTGTTACAATTCATGGTACAGTTCACAGTACAGGGTGTTACAGTTCAGGAACACTGGCTTTGGGTTACATGAGAGTCCATAAGCCCAACCTCGTGATGATCACTAGGGGGGGGACCTGACTTGACTTTGTTGCAGGGAGCACACAGAGGTGGGGGGGTGAGAATCTAGGTTGGCGCAAGTGTGAGGGGGGGGGGAGTTTGTTGAATCTTAATATCACTACTTTGGGTACAAGAGCCTTATTTCTATCACATTGCTCTTCAAGTCACTGTCTGGTCATGATCGCTTAATGATTTCACTGTTGGCACTTTCACTATGTATCCTCGTACTGTTACACACCTGGATCACTTTACAGTCTGGGCAGGTTGAGGTCGTCCTCCGTGGGCGTGATGAAACGCCCCAGGTGCTGGGGACTGGGGACAGAGGTCTGGCTTATGGAGTAGGGGCCAAACAACTCCTCCAGATGCCTTCTGAGCCGCTGGGTGGAGGATCCACATTGCCTCAGCCAGGAGTTGGGTGGTTTTTGCCGCAGGGAGCCAGGGGCGCCATTGAGGACCCTGAGGCTGTGGTCCACTCCGGGGTGTTTTGCTGTCAGGAGGGGGCTGCAGCGTTGTTCCCAGGAGAGGTCCGTCAGGGGCAGGTCCTCCTCAGCGGCTGGCTGCAGGGAGAATAGCCCAGGTGATACTACAGGGCCCTGCCATCAGGCCGTCAGCGGTGGACTCCCTGGCTGGAGGCTGGTACTACGGCAGGTGGACACGGGAGGACGACATGTTGGTGTAGAGTGGCTAGAGGCCGTCTCTCGTCTGCAGGCGTGGCTGGAGGCCATTGCCTGTGTCTTGTCCTCAGAACCGCTACCGACCCTGCGGGTAGTCCTTGAGGAGAGGCTTGAGGCCATCTCAATAGTCGAGTAGCTTGAGGCCATCTCATTAGTGGAGCGGCTTGAGGCCGTCTCGTTAGTGGAGTAGCTGGAGGCCATCACGAGTGTGGAGTGGCTGGAGGCCGTCTCATTAGTTAAGCGGCTGAAGGTCATCTCGAGTGTGGAGCGGCTTGAGGGCGTCTCATTAGTGGAGCGGCTTGAGACCGTCTCCGTGGGGCTGTAAGGAGCATAGGATTCAGCTCCACCCTGATCCTGATCCAGGCTGGGCTGACAAGAAGGTAGTGTGCCCAGGTTGAGGTGTACAGGTCGGGTCGGTTCCGGGAAGTAGGGGTGCACGGCTACCTGGGACTTGTGCCTATATGGCACGAATACCCCATATGCTGCATCTACCCCTCTGTTGTCGCCTCCTGGGGGTGTCATGTCGCCTTCCGCTGTTATCATGCCTTCTGTTATTATTATTTCACCATCGTCGTTGTGGAAAAAGCCACATCCTCTTGCCTGGAGGTAGTATGTGTGGGTGGTGTTGGTGCTGTGTGCCGGCATCAGCTGTTGCAGGAGAACGGTCTAGCGGTCAGTCATCTTGTCTGGGTTATGGTGTGGGGCATAAGTGAGGAAGAGGGTGGAAGGTTGAGTGGCAGCCTGAAGGAGGTGGAATAGGTGGCTGGGCCAGCAGATGCAGTATTTCACGCCGAAGGCTGGAGCCTAGGTGACGTGCCTCATCTTCATGATGTGGTGGTGGTAAGAGCCTTGGCTGAATGCTTGCGAGGGAGGCGGTGGTGCTTTTATGCCAGGGCAATGTGCATTGGTTACCCTGGGGATAGAGGTGAGAGAGGCCTGAGCTTGGTGTATCATGAAGTGATAGGTGTTGTTTAATGGGGGGGAGAGGTGAGGGGGAGGATGGAGGGGTGGGAGATGTGGTGGTGATGTATATTGCTGGAGGGCGTAAAAGGTGGCCAGAGTGAGTGATGGTGATTTTGAGGGTGGGAATGGGTGGTGATGTGGGTGTGTTGCCTAGTATCTTAACCCACCGCGTCCCGGAGAAGTGAATTCACGTCCTCACATGATGTGCACTCATATCCCGGAGACATAAATTAACGTGGCAACATTGCAAGGTCCCTAATTTGGATAATTTTCAATTTTCGCGAGTGATTTTTGGCACGTATACACGGGACACCTTCCTCTATTCCTCTACAAGATGCCAAGCAGGGACAATGCCTTACACTGCATAACCTCTCCCCCTCCCCCTGCACGCCATTGTCTCAGCAATTCACCTGTTACCAGTGACCTGGCCAATAAAGACATTCAGGGCCAGAGTGATTCCCCAATCGATGACAATGTGGAGGACAAAGTTTACATAGCATTAGAGGAAGAAACAGTCAGAAATGATGATCAGGTAATGTGGGAAAAAAAGGAGCGGAGAGGCAAAGGTGGTGGTTAACACTGAAATCTCCTAAAATGGAGATTTCAGAGAAAAGAAATGGATAGAATATTCCATTGTAGAAGTAAGACAGTCGAAGAAATTTTAGTAGTCAGTAGAATTAGGGGATACGTAAACATCACAGATATATTTAGTCAGAGAATGACAGGAAAGCCGAAGCCAGAGTGTAGGGAACTCAGAAGAATCGAGTTCAGAAACATGAGAACAAGATAAGTCACTGTGTATATAAACACAACAGCCACCCTTGGCTTTGAAATGAGTATAGAGAAAGTAGGAGGATACAGAAATGGGTTTGCTGTCAGTTGCCTCAGACAGCTGTCTCAGTTTGAAAGAGAAGGTGAGGTTTACAGGAGGAGAGGTGGTGCTCAACAGAGCGAAAGTTAGAGGAAAGGCCGCGAATGTTGCAGAAATGAAGAAATGAGTCGGACAGTGGTTCCAGGCAGCTCAAGTCGTCACCTGGAGAGGGGCGGAAGGTGGGGGCATTATTGGTCCCCCCCCCCCCGGGGACTTCGAGGCTGAGTGTTGAGTAGCCATGATTTTTTTTTTTTTTTTTTTTTGAATTATGGAAAGGGAAGTGAAGTGTGTACTGTGCATGTAGTTTGGTGTAGATAGAGAAACTTGTATTGGAGAGCATGCTGGCCTACTCTCTGTTACTGAGACACTGAAAAAGAACAGCAAAGGGGGATGGTCAGGAACTAGTCCTGAGGGCTGATGAAAAGGGAGCTCCAGCTCTCCCTGTCATCAGCTTTCCATCCACCTCGGGAGTACTGCCCTGCTCGACTGGTGCTACAATCTACTCCTCTGAAAGTAGGGAGGAAAGACTGGAGATGGAAGGAAAGAAGAAGAAAAAGAGGGAGAGTGTGAAGGATGTACAAGCAGGAGGAAAGGAAGAAACAGAAAGAATGAGATGAAGGAGGATGTGAAAGATGAAGAAGGAAGAAAGGAAAAGACAGCAAAAATTCAGACACGAGGTGCATGTGTGTGTTCTTACCTACCTAACTGTTCTTACCTAATTGTATCTTTACAGGAATGAGTCAAGCTCGTACTGTCCCGTGTCTTAAACCATATTTATCGTATATATCCTTAAATTTGTGAACTCTTTTGGCACACACTATTGCATTCCATTGATCAATTGCTCTGTTGGGAAACTGAATTTCCTTACGTCTTTATCACCTCTCTTCTTATGCAGTTTTTTGCAGTGTTCTCTTGCTGATGCTTCTCCATATGTTAAGTAATCATTTATGTCTATTTTCTCCTTCCCTGATATGCACTTATATAGCATTATCATGTCACCTCTTTTCCTTCTCTCCTGTAGTGTTGGTAGATTCAGTTTATTTAGTCTTTCTTCGTAGCTTAGGTCCCTTAAGCTTGGTATCCATCTTGTAGCGGCCCTTTGAACTTTTTCAATCTTGTATATTTGCTTTTTGAGATGAGGACTCCAGACTACTGATGCATATTCCAGGGTTGGTCTAATGAATGATGTTATTATCCTTCTTAGCATGTCTTCATTTATGTATGTGAATGCTATTCTCATATTTGCAAGCAGTGTATACATGTTCCGTACCTTCTCGCTGATGTGGTCAGTCGGAGATAGTCTGTTATTGATAATCACACCTAGGTCCTTCTCTCTTCCTGATGTGTATAGAGTTTTATTTCCTAACTTATAATCCCAATCAGGTCTTTTTTCACTTTTACCAAACTTGATTACATGACACTTGTCCACATTGAATTCCATTTGCCATGTACTACTCCATTCATGAAGTTTATTTAATTCTTCTTGTAGCTCTTTACAAGAGTCTGTGTTAGTAATTCTCCTTTGTATTTTTGCATCATCTGCAAACATATTCAGATAGCTCTCATTTCCAGTGTTACTGTTTATATCATTTATATACACTAAAAACATGATTGGTGCCAGCACTGAACCCTGTGGTACTCCACTAGTCACTTCTTTCCATGATGAGTAGTTTCCTCTTAGTTCTGTTCTCATTTCTCTTTTTATGAGAAAGTCTTGCATCCAACAAAACAGTTTGCCTCGAACTCCTCCTTGATGGTATAGTTTCCATAAAAGTCTTTGGTGTGGTACTGTGTCAAAAGCTTTCTTGAAATCTAAATAGATACTGTCCACCCATCCTTCCCTTTCCTGTATTGTGTTTGTTACTCTGTCATAGTAGCTCAACAGATTAGTAACACATGATTTTCTTTTTCTGAAACCAAACTGTCTTTCTGTTATCATACTGTGTTCTAGATGATTTACCCAAGCTTTGTGTGTGTGTATGTGTGTGTGTGTGTGTGTGTGTGTGAGAGAGAGAGAGAGAGAGAGAGGTTGAGGGGCCACCTTCCTCATATATCTTCTCTCTTTCATTTTTCCTCTTGTTTGGCGAGTCAGCACTGTTAGGCGGGTCTCCCTCCCCCACCCCCGCTAGTGTGCTGCCGGCCTGGCCTGCGCTTTACACACTCGCTGTGTCTTACCCTCAATGCATTTCATCACCGAAACTCCCACTACCTTACCTTCCTGCATATCTGATGTTTGATGTCCCATTATTTGGCATTGGTAGTTTATGAGGATAATAACATTGCCTATGTTGTTTCTGTGTCAGCCTTTACTGTGTAAGGTATATGAGAGTTTGGGTTTGGGCCTAGAACGCATCTCTGGCATTTCTTCAGTATCTTATGGAGAAAATTGCTTCGATATCCTACATACTCGCCGACTGAACACTCCTGCCATTACACGACACCGCCGGATATCGGGTTTGGCCTGTACTATACGTACCTGTACTTACAAAAATACACACCCTTTCATCCTGGAAGTTATACATGTAATATCACATAAAATACAAGAGAACAGTACTATACTCACCAATCACACATTTCTGGTGTTCAGAAGGGATTTCATGGTATTATCCAGTGACAACCCAGTGGCATAATCCAGGCATATTAATATCTATTTTCTGTTTCAAAGTACAACTCTTGTTTCCACCACTCTGATTCAGTTTGGGAGGAGCCATCGCAATATTTATCAGTGATAAATACACAAGACTGAGCAGGACATATCCAAACATGATGTAAATATGTTGGGCGGCCCGACACTCGCCCTAGTGGAAGCAGCATAAACTATTACGGATGGTGTGAAAAGAGCCCATCAAGTTTGAAATTTTGGTTGGATCTTGGATATCTTTGGTAAAATTAATGGAGAATTAATTAGCAAAACCTTCAGTTAACCCGCTGCATGTCAGCTATTTTTAGCCCTGTGGTTCGCCTTCATGCCGGCCATTTTTCGACCATTTTTTATTGGCTAAAATGATAGATTTTGATGTGAAAATAACGAATTTCACCATTAAAATGATCACCAAAGCTCGGAAATGAATTTTATTGAGTCCTGCATAGTCGTATACAGATATACTATAGTAGCCGCAGCGAGAAATGAACGCTGTGGTGGGGCAGCCGGGATGACCGGGGATTCCCCCACTCTAGCCATATCTACATGTCACCGACCATCGGCCACCGATGCAGCCCCGCTCCATGATCCTTACCCTGTGTCTCTGGCTTTCTCTTTCTCTCTCGGTTTCTATATAAACTGGTGTATTTCCGAAACTAATTATGAAATTATTATGACTTTTGTTCCACACCACCACTGAGGTAAAAATCAAGGAGAGTTTTCTGTATAAAGGTTTCCCCCCCCTCCTAAATGTGGCATATGAGCGGGGAAGTGCGGCCTTGCCGATACCTCCGCCTGACCTATAATTATACACTCGCCAGAACTGACCTGCCCTCAGACAAGGGGGGGGAAACCTTTATACAGAAAACTCTCCTTGATTTTTACCTCAGTGGTGGTGTGGAACAAAAGTCATAATAATTTCATAATTAGTTTCGGAAATACACCAGTTTATATAGAAACCGAGAGAGAAAGAGAAAGCCAGAGACACAGGGTAAGGATCATGGAGCGGGGCTGCAGCGGTGGCCGATGGTCGGTGACATCCTACCTCTATGGTCGGTGACCTGTAGATATGGCTACAGTGGGGGAATCCCCGGATGACCGGCTGCCCCACCACAGCGTTCATTTCTCGCTGCGGCTACTATAGCTCTCACGCTCACCACGTAGGTGAAAGTCGTTTTCTATGTAAGGTATACTCAAGTATTTATGCTGGGAAGTTATAGCAATGTTCAGTACACTTTTCTGATTACTTATTACTTCAACATCTATCACAATTTGCGTATCTTTCTCACTGTGAATGCATTATCTTACACTTACTTGAAGATAGGTACAACCTGACTTCATTATGTACAGTCCTGGCACTTACAAGAAGGTATTTACAACCTGACTTCACTATATAGTCCTTACACTTACAAGAATATATTTACAGCTTATGCTTACATGAAAATATATACAAAATGCCTTCACTATGTACAGCACTGGGTGAGGCAGACAGGCAGAGTGAGGGAGAGCATGCATGAGGCGGGGAGCGAGTGAGTGTATGGCCTTGACAGCCCGGGGGATGGTAGAGGAACAGTTACCATATATGCCTGCCAATTTTTACCTGCAAATCTTGAAAAATGCACTCAGTGAATTTTTTTATTTCAAACCATTTTAAAACAGCACTGGCACTGGCCGCGGAATTATGTCAGACCATTTTAAAATGGCACTGGCACACGGCGGGTTAATCGCATTTTGCAGTTGAAAGATTTGTCATATAATCGAGACTCTACTGTACTGAGGGGGGGGGGGAAGTATACTGTATATGAAGTTAATCACTGACCCTGCTGCTGATCCACCGTTTATATACTCTCTGACTTGGCCTAAAATAGCCCTCTCTCAATATTGAATGCTGAACTGTAAAAACAGAGTAACACTAAAATATGATGCCTGTCATGAAGAAGCATGATTGAAAAGACGTTACACTGTAATACTGCTTTTTTCACCTCCACCGATCTACTTCGAATAAGCTGCAAAATGGTGGAGACGGGGTGAGGACTGGGCCAAGTTAAAAGTAAAAGGAGTACAGTCACCGAGATGTGCCATAAGAAGGACGTAAAGCCTTAGTATCGTCTTGCTTTGCCATCAAGCTTCATAAAATAAACTACAAAAGAATGAAAATGTGGGTCAAGTTAAGGTGATATGAACATAGAATGTTGTACCCCTATACTGTACTTCAAAACTGAAAAGAAATGTGCTCTGACACCATAGATACCCACTGAGCATGTGAACGAGGAATGTTAGATTTAGTAGTGCAGGGTGTTGTGTTAAGCAGTATAAAACACTGTGTTAGGTGTTTCAGTATTAGGCGTAAGAGTATATAGTGTTGTGTTTGGCAGGATAGGACATTGTGTTAGATGTATCAATATTAGGAATAACAGTGTAAAGTGTTGTGTTTTACAGAACAAGGCACTGTTATGTAAGTATTAGGAACAGCACTATAAGGTGTTGTGTTTGGCAGCATACAGCACTGTGTTAGGTGTATCAGCATTAGGATTAAGAGTATAAGGTGTTGTGTTTGGCAATGTAAGGCACTGTGTTAATTGTATCAGCATTAGGATTAGCAGTATAAGGTGTTGTGCTGAGCAGCAGTACAAGGTGTTGTGTGTGGCAGTATAAGGTACTGTTAGGTGTATCATTATTAGAAGTAACAGTGTAATAAGTTGGGTTAGGTGTAGCAGATTTAGATGCTGTGTTAACTGTGACAATGTGTACACCAGTCCAGTGGGTGTAAAAGTTAAGCTAGGTGCTGGGGTAAGTGTACATAGGGCATTTCATGATCGTAGGGTGATTTTTTTCAAACTGGACTTGGATGAATGCACACGTTTATTTGTTTGTTTGGAAATAAAAGTAAACAGTTGAAGTCACTTTTTATTTGAATGAAAATAAGTCATCCCACAGACAGTGTCTTGTCTTTCACTAATGGCTCATGAGGGCAACTAAGAAATCAACCCAAGAAATTGAAGACATTTTCTGACAAAACAACCAAGACTCACAGCAGGACACATAATGATTAGACAGTTACAGACTTCCATGATTGAAGAACCTTCTTCCTGTAGTTGGCGATGATTTGGAGGACCAGCTGTCTCGTCTCCTCACTCCTCGTGAGCTTCTCATTCAAGTCAGTTGCCAGCTTGTCTCTGCATTCAGCGCTGTCACTGACTATGCTGACTGCCATGACCCAGCCATAGTGCTCCTCGATGTTCTTGAGCTCCCTGGGAACTTCCATCTTTTAACACTAGAAGTAGTTCTGTGTTTGGATCGTGACAAAATCAGCAATCTTCAAGTCCGTGGGGTCTTGTAACACTCAAAGATCCACCTTCCTCGCCCTCACCAATCAAGGAGGCTTCTGGTGAAGGCTGAGGAACATTTGAGCCTTTTTGTCCTCAGGCACAAGGTTCAAGAAAATGCCAAAGCTTGCAAGATTCTCACTCAGGTGCCGGTCATGTTTCTGAAGTTTGGGGGGCATTCTACCATCCACTTCCTCATCAACCTGGTTCTTGTAGATCTGTAGTGTGTGAAAGAAAGTCAGATCATTTGTGGGTGCATCATTTCCAACTAGCAACAAGTACCAAGCTCGAAGGAACACCGTGAGCGAGTAGACATTTATCCACTTCGGGGATCATTCCTCATGAGAAGTGAGAGGGAATTAGTCCCAGAACAGGTGAATCTTCAGTGAGTAAATCCCCTGCCCCATCCATCTAGTCCTGCTGTATGCTCCTGGATGGCAGATTTCGCTGTCAGAGCACTTCCTTGTTTCGGGAAGTGGATGGCACAGGAGGCGGAATGGAAGCTCGAGGTATTCCCTGTAGTCGCTGCAGTCGTGGCCCTCCTAGAATTTGGCAACAATGAAGGAAGCCAGCTTATCTCGATGCTTCGAGATCCATTGATCTAAGGGTTGTGGATGGGAACAATCGGCCTGAGCTTCGTACAGTTTGAAAACCTGCTGACTGATATCCTGGCGATCCTTGAAGATGCCAGATAGGGATATTTTCCAGCCAGAAGAGGAGAAGAACGTGTCACAGACCCCGGAGAAGAGAAGCTCGTGTTTGTGGTGCTGGCATGCACTGAGAAGGAGCAGTTTCCCAATGGTGTTTTGGATGACAGTGCAAGCACCACTGTGGACACTCAGGCTGCTTGCAGTAGTATCAAAGCAGAGGCCAACCACCCAGTACTTCTACTTGTGATCACAGCTTCAGGACATTCAATATCGTTCATCCCCTCTCCCATCCCAGAACTCAATTTCGGGATAGCCAGTAGCTTTTTTACTTGACCTGCACTGGTCACAATGATGGGCATTCAATTTTATAATTTCTCATAAGGGGCAAAACATGCATGCCTTGTGGGGTAGGATAGTAACAGGCAGTTGTGCTCATATTTTGCATTACATCACTGCTCTTTAAATGGAACACAATTAGCATGTGTGCATTCACAGTGCACAAAATTCAAAATTTTGAAGCACCATAGTGTATGTGTACCAGCATCAGGTACTCTGTTAAATATAACAGTATCAGGTGGTGTTTAAGTAGCTACCGGTTGAGAACAAGACCACAGTCCACCACAGTGGCCTGTGTAATGTCACTGAGATTGGCTGCTGCCTTCAACACCCCCAGCCCACTCTCCACATCACCAAAGACTTGAGCCTGCTGCTGGCTATTTGGATCATCCCTGGTAGTGATGATAAACTGGGCGGCTCTCCGCTCCCCATCTGGGTACCCGAAGTATTGTGGCCACACGACTCCTGCCTTGCCTGACAATCGGAAGCCCTCAAAGTCAAAGGGCAAGGGATCCAGCTCTCGTCCACCCCATCCATCGTTGAACTCATAGTCACCACCACACACACCCTCTCCTAGACAGCCTTTCTGGTGCACAGAAAGAAAGGCAGTGTTGCGGTATGAATAACCTCGCTGGCCGGTACAGAGCAGTATGAACAGTCGTGATAAGGCTGTGTTGGGGCCGAGACGAATGTGCACCCGTCCTTTTGTTGATCCACCCCAACCCACATCCAGGAAGGCCAGGGTGGAGGTGAGGTCCAGGCCCCCCAATAAATCACTCAACTGCAATAGAACAACATCAATCAAATGTGGAGACAAAATAACTGATACCAACTTTAATTGTCCTGTATTAATCTTTACAGCAGATAAAGACCAATATTAGAAGACTTAAATATGCTTATAAACAGTAACAGACATCTGATATAGAGCAGTAGTTGTTGTTGTTGATGAAACTGGACCTGTTTGGCCAAACAGACCCATCACCTGCAGGCATGTAACTGGCCTTGCGTGGCTATCCCGTGCAGTGAACTGATGCACCCTTGCAGCTGACAATGACTACAGTGAAAAGGAGAGTAATAAAGTATGACAGGATGGAAAGGGAGAAGCAGGATGAGAGAAGAGCAGACAAAGAGAATGAATGAAAAAGGTGAATGAATGAATAAGGTGAAGGAAGAAGTATGCAGCACTACATCAAGTGAGTGGATGATGGTTGCCACCAACTACCTGAAAACTTTTCAGTGTTATGAAGATATTACCACAGCATTCACAAGCAGCACAGGCGAGTTTGTGAACGAATGTGATCTGCATAAAGTTAAGCCTTGGACAAGTATTAATGGAAATACAATGTTGCTGTAAGTGAGAGGGACAAGGAACGTTAAGTAATAATTCTGTTATGCTCTGCACCAGCACTCATGAATAATTTTAGATCTAATGATATTCAATTTGCTTTTGGGAGAAACATGTGTATGGATCTGTGAAAATGGAAAGATAAATGGCCCAAAAGTTATGTTTTCCTTTTTAGTAACTGTGCTTTGGAGGAAGCTTAGGTATAATGCCTCTTACTGCAGCACACAGGCAGCAGAAGTGGTGACAGGATGGATCATCCAAGACCTACAGCTGCTGTATGTGGCTGCATTACTATAGTTCTTTCACTTTAACATGGCCTAAATTTCCATCCTTTAGTAACTTATTTCAAAAGGCATTGCTATGGCTCTACATCTTGATCAGGGCGCTTCTTCACCATATTCTAGAGCGGCATTTCCCAACCTGGGGGGCACGGCATTTGAGATCGCTAGGGGAGTGTGGGGTAATCAAAGTTCAACAAAGGGCTAGTTCATTCAAATGCATACAGGGTATTCCCAAATATATGTATGAATAAGTAACTTTGACAGGAAAACTTCACAACCGTCATTTCGAGTAACCACATGTAGTGTTGCCATCAAGAATCTCGATCCATAAGGAACAGATAAAAACATCGTTGTTTAGGCATCAGAGGGGTGGGGGAGAATCATGAATACAGTTCTGACCAAAGGAGGGTGCAGTGCTAAAAAGGTTGGGAACCTCTGTTCTAGAGTTAATCTGTTACCTAAAATCTGACATTCAAGATGGAGAAATGACAATTTTGGGCCAGGTTAGAGTAAAAAAGAGTATACTTGTACCCAGTCTGGGGAAGATCTAGGAATATTTCTGAGGTGTTGCCCATGTCACTTTCCACAGTAATGAAGGTCTGTCATCCTCTTTCTCTCAGGCAACACAAGTAACATTTGTCAACTAAGGATGGTTTCCGTATCTGTATGGCAAAATCAAACATGACAGATGATGAAAGATGCAGTATGAGTATGTAGAGTATTGTATACTAATCTTCAGTGTGATGAAGCAGGGGTGTTGCCAGGGCAGCATGGCCAACATCCCTGGATATGCTCATGGTAAATAGGGGTTAGTCTTCAACTCTAGCACTGTATTCTCGTCAGATGACAAGGATTTGTATCACCTCTTCCTTAGTGATTTTACAGATTACACTGTAATAGTCTCTTGTACTGACTTAACCTAACCATGGTATTCATGACGAACTAATACTGACACAGATTACGTAGGGTAATATCTCAATTATCCAGGGTAAATCAGTCAAATCCCTCACCAGATATTGCAATAATGCCAGATAGTGTGTCAGTACCCCCAATTGGCTATCCCTTCAGTTTTGAGATGGATAATATGTCACCACCCTACCAGTGTCTCAACCCTCTATCCTAAAAAGTTTCCTACAGTATTACCCATGTGTAAAAGATTAAAATCAAGCACAAAATACAATACAGAATTGGTATAGTACATATAGTACAGTAATACATTACATACCATATCTCAATTTGTTCTGGTGTCAACATCTTTTTCCATATGAAGTTGTAGTATCACACACTGTACATAATAAGTTTTAAAGCTGTTTAATCATAATTAACAGTGTGTAATGAAGTGTGAATGATGAACAACCAAATATCATTTCGCTGTTAGCTGTGGTATAGAAGAAGGTGGATGGCAGACCACAAGTGCCACCCTGTTTCAATTATAAAAAGAAGGTTAGGAGAAATGAAAAGATATCTGAATAGTGCGTAAGTGTAAAGTCCTGGGGAACCGTTTATTATGTTGGTATATGTGAATGTACTTAATACCATTTTATAGAGGTGTATAATGTGCTAGTAGAGTTGTCTTTTATCTCTACTTTTTGCATAAGCCCAGAGTATATGTAAATGCTCAGCACCTCACTTTTTAGCTGACCTCAGCACCGCGCCCTAGTCGGCTCGGTGAGTGTACAGCATCAGAAGCCGTTTTATAGTTACAAAGGGAGGTGGTATCGCTCTTACATATCTCTCGGGTCGCAGTTATATTATTCTGTACCCAATAAAGAGAGATTTAATCTGCTCATTTCTGTCACCTTACGCTACCACTTAATAACAGACCAGCTTCCACCTTCTCGTGGCAGAGGACCTTTGGTGGGAAGTGTCGGGCAGTGACGGCGAGTAGCTGACGTGTACTACAGACAGTGTCGTCGATCTCCAACACGGTGGTCTGGTTATACTATAACAGCAGAACACATATATTTATTGGTGCTAGTGGTGGCACGATATTTAGTGCCAGCCGTGTACTGATACATTATATTGGTGCTAGTGGTGGCACGATATTTAGTGCTAGCCGTGTACCGATACATTAAATTGGTGCTAGCGGTGGCACGATATTTAGTGCTAGCCGTGTACCGATACATTAAATTGGTGGCAGCGGTGGGATACGATACGTACTAAAGGGATTTATGCTGTGAACCAGTAACCCCTGCAATCGCTCGTTCCTGAAGGTGAAACAGAAAATCTTACTCAACTGTTGTAAGGGGACTAATTACCAGTGAGTTAAGTGGGGCAGATAAACTGGAGTGGTGCATATTAATTCCTCCCATTATTCTGCCAGTGCGAGATTCCTATCTTAAGCACAAACTGGCAGTTATCTCGCCCAGTGGTGTGCGAGATATCTCCATCTTCAGACGCAAACTGGCAAGAATCTCGCGCTCGTGTGTGAGAGGCGAGATAAGGAGAGTTCAAGCCAGTGCGGTGAGAAGTGGGTCAACTAGCAACTTCTAGCAACTCCAGAGGCGTGGACGGCCGAAGCGAGCCGAGAGAGAGCGAGAGCGGCCGAGAGGTGCCACGATTGTGTGTGGTGCGTCTGTGGCATCTGCCTGGCGTGATGCAGGGCGAACCAGTCGCTTGCTAACTCCCACAGCGAGCGGGCTGCCGTGTATGGTTGGAGGAGTCTGGTGGAGTGTGGAACGTGGAATGTGGAACATCATCCTGGACTTTCATATCTAGGTAGTGTCCATGCATTAGTAATCCACACACACACACATACACTTGAATCAACACACGTTAGTTAGTTAATGTGTGGAAATAAAGGTTTCTCAGAATTCCCTTGAAATAAATATACTTTCTGTGTACATTAACCCCTCCAATATCCGGATCAATAGAGCCATCGGTAGGTTCGGATATTGGTTTCGTCCGGATATTGGGCCCCAGCTTATGGACTTGTACTTACGGACCCTAACACAGAGAAACACCTATACAACTCCCTCCGGACATGCATAGCACCTATTTAACACCCAAATCACACCAATAAGGCACATAAATGACTGAAATAAATGCAATAGAAACATAAAATGTGGGTTTAGAAGTATGTTCATACATTAATAAACATTCTGGTACTTATGGACTCTAACCGAACCTAACCTAACCGAACCTAACCGAACTCTGAAAAACACATTCCTACTGCACATGCATGAGGTAAGTTTAGTATGGAAAGAAGTACAGTATGACACTTTCTGGTAAGTATAGTATGGGAAAAAATACAATATGAAACATTCTGGTAAATATAGTATGGGAAATAGTACAACATGAAACATTTTGGCTACTTACAGCAAGTCCCTGGCCACCTCGATGAATAACCGCCTCCTCTCGGACTCTGACAGTAAGAACGATTTCCTGAAGCACTTGCACTACACTCTTCCTGAAGTCTTGCACTGAACTTAGTCAATAACACACAGAAGTCCGTTCTTTTCACAGTGTTCACTTTAGTCCAAATAATGTTCCATTAAATTTAAGTGTTGCACATTAACTTTTCCCAAGTTTTTTTAAGTTTCCAAAGCCAAAACAAAGAAGGTTAGTTACGTTAAATTTCTTTTCTACTTAGTCTTTTCTCCCAACTTGAAAACCTTAACACAACACACCGTTTTTTTCACTGCACAACACTCAAAATTCCCGTGTGGTCTAGTGGAGAAGTTCTTGCTGTTTATTCACTGTCAGAGCCCGAGAGTATCACTGGCAGGCGTCCAAGGGGTGCATCGGTGGGTAGTGGTGATGGCGTACCGACTACAGAAGACTCTGAAGACAGCCGCAAACTCACGTCGAGCGGTGACTCCACTGTAGCTGATGTGCTGGGCTGTGGCTCGGAGCATGAGGGCCTGTCTTGGGGAGGCAACGGAGTGGAACCAGGGCTTGGCACAGCGGGGTCACGGGCCTGAAAAAACTGTCAATCGTTGACTGACGCAAGGACCGACGATTCTGGCGATTGATGATGCGCTGCCGGAAAGCACGCACTTCCTCCACGAGTCCCAAGGGCCCCATCTCCCTGTCGCAGTCCGGGTGTTCCAGGTAGTCTAGGACGAACTCTAGATGTTCCCGGAGTGCGCTCAGCTTGGGGATGGCTGGAGTAGTGTCCTGCTGGGCGGAGTCTGCATCATCATCGCCTTCGTCGTCGGAATCTTCAAGTTCGGGACTGACACCAGCAACCGAAGACGCGATCTCGATATCAGACAACGTCTGATACCCAGGATCGCCCTCGTCGTCGTCCAACCACTCACGAACATCGTCCACATCAACATCGTCGCCGTGCGTACGTAGCCGTGCATGGAAGTCATCCACGTCAAACCCTAGGAAACCGTACTCCACATCTGTTCCGAGAAGCAGACGAGACCAACCATTTTCAAGAGTTTTCACAGGGACTTCCTTCCATGCACTAGCCCAGTTGTACAGCGCAGACTTGATGTTGTAGCGGCGAAGGTTTTCCAAAGTCCGCTTGCCTCGAGTGTCACGTCCTTCCCTGTGCTCGTCCTCATCCTCGAGAACCACCATCACCTCGTCCAGGAACTTCCGACGGTACAGGCGCTTTATTGCCACGATCACTCCTTGGTCCATTGGTTGAATGAGAGCAGTCGTATTAGGTGGCAGAAACATGCACCTAATACGGCCATTCTCAGCAACCAAGTCCTTGTCGCACGGGTGGGCAGGTGCATTGTCGAGGAGAAGGACAGCCTTTACCTGGTCGCGAGGAATTCCCAGTGTCTTCGTCTGGTAATGTATGACCTCCTTGACGAAGTGATGGTGAAACCAGTCTTTGAAAATCACAGCTGTGAACCATGCTTTCAAAGAATGGTACCATACGACAGGAAGGACATCCATCACCCCACAAAGGCACCGAGGCTGCTTTGCACGGCCAACAATAACGGGCTTAAGCCGGTGCATGCCGTTAGCATTGGCACAACACAAAGCAGATATCCGTTCCTTGGAAAGCTTGCGGCCAGGTACACGCTTCTCCGTCTCATCGGCGAGAGTGTTCGTTGGCACCGAGCGATAGAATAGGCCAGTTTCGTCAGCGTTATAGACTTGACCGAGAGTGAGGCCCTCCCTGTCGATCAAGCCTTTCACCTTGTGCCGAAACTCGTCCACTCCATCCTCGTTAGCGTCCAATGCTTCGCCATGTGCTTTACGGTTAGTAAGGCCATGTCGCAACTTGAACGCGAAGAGCCAACCCTCGGATGCCTTGAAGTCTAGGGCGTCGTGAAGCCTTGCAAACTTCTCAGCAGCAGCCTTCAGCTCCGTTCCACGTACCATCACACCAGCTGCACGTTGCTGTCGATACCAAATCAACGTGGAGCGGTTGATCTCTGCATACTTGGGGGTAAACATAACCTTCCTCTCCACGTTGCGTTTGCTTCTCGACGAGAAGTCAGCCGTGTACTGCATGAGCTTGTCTCGGGAACGCTTGATATCGAACAAAGTCGACCGGGCCAGGTTGAACTCGCGGAGAATGCGAGAGGAAGACCAACCCGCATCAACCTTCTCCAATATCTCCCGTTTCTTCTCCAAAGTCAACACCACTCTCTTCCTTTTCTCAGGAGGCGGGGCCATCATCACACACACTAAGAGTAGGGCAGAGAGCAGCAGGAGGCCTTGCAGCAAGTACGGCACCACCACAAAAGCGAGCACGTGGGCAGCCATGGCGAACAGCGCAGGTCTTGTCGCGGTGAGAGACAGGCGGGAAGTGGGGAGGATGCAGCGGCGCTCTATCGGACGTCGGAGGAATGACGAACCAAAACAATGCTCTCACGCGGCGCACGCGGCAAGTTCAAATTACGGACGGCAAAAAATCGATTTTTTTTCCAATTTTTTTTTAATTTTCGGACCATTTTGGGAATGTTTGATCCCAGGACGATAAGGTTCGGTTAGTGGGGATGTTCGGTTATTGGGCGTCCGGATATTAGAGTGATTACTGTATTTTATATGTGTTCCGTTCTCTGTCACTTACCGTAACTATCCTTTTTTTTTATGTCAGTTTATCTTCCTGTATATGGGAGGGGAATATTACTGACAAGGTTGGATGGATACAGTGAAAAAGTGGGGACGTAGAATTAAGGGAAATAGAGATAAGCCAACCCCACTAGACTCAGAATTTTATGAGTGGGTTGAAACATCAAATAAAAGTGCTCAGACATATAAAATGAGTGAAGGACATATTGAGGATCAAGGTGATGAGGATATTTCTGAAGGACAGGATAAGGATTTGAACGCTTTGCATTTGCGTTCTGGTCATACTTATTCAACAGTCCCAGAGCAATCAGTTAGATCCAAAATGGCCACTAGTCTTGCTAATGAGGGTAATCCTAGAGAGGAGACTGTGGAAGTTGAGACAACAACAGAACCTTTGGTCACTCAGGATATGCAAAATCCAGTCATTAGTGATAGTACTACAACCACTCACATACCTGTGTATACTTCAGATGTTTTCAGTACACCACAAGGTTCTGGACAGAATTTATTTTCTGTTCCTTATTCAAATGCATGGGGTATAAACACAGACGGTATTGGCATGCGAACCCAGAATCCTAATCGATGGGGCATGGATACTAATATTGGCATGCAAACCCAGAATCCTAATCAATGGGGCATGAATACTAATATTGGCATGCAAACCCAGGGCCCTTATCCAAATACCTGGGGCATGACTAACAATATGGGCGTTCAAGGTCAGACTAACCCTCCTCCTTTGTGGCAGACTAATATAGCACCCACTAACTTGACTACTGCTAGTATCCCACAGACTTTACCTCCTGTTGTGCCAGTCAGACAGTCTCAAGGGCCTATTGTTACTCAGGCACCTTCAAACACAGACTGCATCAAAGTACTTCCCACAGCACAACCAAGTTTACAGTTTACTGGGGAAGACAATTATGACATTCACAAGTTTTTGAGGGACTGTGAAGCCCAAATACATAGGCTACAGCTTGCTAGTGATGCGGAGAAGATTTGGCATGTGAAAGCAAATATCAAATCAAATTCTCATGCTTCTGAAATGATGGAGGCATCCTTGTTTTACTCTGGGCCTACTGCTCAGAATTATGAAAGGTTTAAGGAAGCCCTAACCCACATTTTTGCAAGTGATTGCTATGTGCCAGATGCTTGGGTGTTCAGGTATGTAAACAGGGCTCAGCAGTACCCTAACTGTTCTGTGAATCAAGCATTGGCGAAGGCAGGCACGTGTTATGTAGAGGCTAGCAAAGCCTTACCGAAATCGGGCTGGGGAGACTGGACTTCGGGAATGACTTTTGAAAGAGTCGCGCGGTTACTTGAATATTTACAGTTTCTAGCTTGTTGGAACTCTGCTACTCGAGCTCATGTACTTAGGCAGCCAAAAAGACCTCCCGGAATATCCTTGCCTGATATGAGCTTTAAGCTAATGGCAAAGGCTGAAGGAGAGGGTAGTAGTGTCCTAGCCATTCACACAGAGAAACCTCCTGGGAAGTATTGTACAGTGTGTAAAAAGGCTGGACATACAGACAAAAAATGTTGGCATGCTAAAAAGGCGGCACGCCATGCAGCCAAGGCCAACTCGACTGCCACGTCTGAGCCTGGTTCTGGGAAGCAGGTAACAAACAACCCAGTACTAGTTCTCCACGACAAAACCCGACCAAGGCCACGAAGTCAAAGGGGACAAGGTGGTGCGCCATACATGGGCACTGTCTTCACGAAACAGACTACTGCCCCCTTGTCATTGAAAACAGGAAGAAACTAGGAAACCAAGCTAGTTTCGGGGAAGCTCGGGGCCACACGCCAAAGTAATTAAAATAGTACAATCCACCGATGCGTGTGTGGCAGCTATTACTAAGGTGGACTTATTATCTATTCCTTGGATCATAAGGAAAGGTCAAGTGTCCCTGATCGTAGATACAGGGACATGTACAAACATTATTGCTAGTAAAGCGTTGGAAAGACTTAAAAGTGAAATGCCTCTAACAAACTGGACATTATCACCACCTGATGTAATGTTGACAGGTGTGACAGGGAGTAGAATGAAGATTGTAAGCCAGGTGCCGTTGACATTGAGGGCAGATAAACGATCTCCTGTGTTACCTGCTACGTTTTATGTGGTTGAGGATTTTCCTCTGCCAGCTGATGGGCTGTTACGAGTAGGCTTTGAAATCATGGAGGAGTATGATATAGTAATACACCCTCAAAGACACTCCATTTCCTTTAATGGGAAAGAGTTTGTAGGCCTTAATCCCTCAGCAACACGAACTGGAACTGGCATCCAATCAGGAGCCGTCCAACCAGTTGTGACCCCGACAAGTGAAGCGTCAAGAGAGTCCCCGGATGCACACGAAGCGGAGGGTATGGACTGGAAGAAAGTCAGGGCTATAGTGAGTGGTAATCACCACTTACCCAGTCGAACTGTCTGTAAAATTCCTGTCCGAGTACCTGACGTGTCGGTGGGAACTGATGTAGCATGCTTAACTGAGACTGTAAAACATAAGGCATTGTCGCTGGAATCGACTCTGACTAGCGTTGGCCAAGACCAGAAGACGCCCCTCTTCATCGCAAATATGAGTGGTGGCACAGTTAAGCTCAGAGATGGTTGTTATATAGGCGACTTGATGTGCTATGGTGCCTCCATAAAGGAAGTCGACGACGTGCCGGTGATCTCTCCTGTAGTTACATCTCAAGCAAGGACTCAGTCGGAACCCGTACGTCTGGCTAAGGAAAAACAGCTGGAGCAATATGTGAAGGTCACGGATAATGTAGACCATAAAACACGACTCCTAGCCCTCCTTAGAGAATTTTCCGACGTAGTAGCACTTCCAGGAGAAGCGCTGGGTAGGACGGATAGGGTGAAGCATCATATTGGTTTGTGACCGGGTACAAATCCAGTTTATGTGCCCGCATACCGTCTACCGCACAGCCAAAGGGAAGCAGTGGATGAGGAAGTTGAAAGGATGCTTCGTGATGAAGTTATCCAGCCTTCCTCCTCGCCTTGGAATGCACCACTCTTTCTAGTGCCTAAGAAGGACGGTGGTGTGAGACCTGTTGTGGATTTTCGGCAAGTGAACAAGGTAACAGTACCGGATCGTTACCCGATTCCGCATCTGCGAGACTTACTTCAATCATTAGGTAACGGAAATACTGTGTTTACTTGTCTGGATCTAGCGTCAGGGTATTGGCAGGTGGAGCTGACCGAAGAGTCGCGTCCCATTACTGCTTTTAGCACTCACCGTGGGCACTTTGAATTTCTCCGGATGCCTTTTGGACTGAGTAATGCTCCTTTAACATTTCAGCGGATGATAAACCAATTGTTTGGCGAGATGTTAGGGCAAGACGTCTTAGCGTATCTAGATGACCTAATCATCGTGAGTAACAATGTTAACAGTCATTTTAACAAGTTAAAACGAGTGATGGAAACCTTGAGATCCGCAGGTCTGAAAATTAAGCTGTCTAAGTGTGAATTTCTGAAATCCAGTATTAGATTTTTAGGACACCTAGTTGATGGTAATGGCATCAAGACTGTGCCGGACAAGGTAAGGCCAATGTTAAATTTTCCTACACCACAGAACAAGGATCAGATAAGATCGTTCCTAGGCCTCACTGGCTTTTATAGGAGTTTTGTCCACAGGTATGCCATCATAGCATCACCTTTAACAACGCTACTTAAGAAGGACGCTGCATGGAAATGGGGACCCTCGGAAGAGAAAAGCTTCAATGAGCTCAAACAAGCCATGTCAGCAGCACCCGTATTAGCGTTTCCTGATTATACTCAACCTTTCTATCTGTGCATGGACGCCTCAGGTCTGGGTCTGGAAGCGGTGTTACAGCAGAAGGATGAGCAAGGTAAGACGCATACCATAGCGTATGCTAGTAGGGCACTAAGACCCCCAGAGAAGAACTATTCGACGACACATTTGGAGACATTAGCAGTCGTGTGGGCGTTAGGACATTTCCGGGATATTATCTTTGGCTAACGGATAATTGTTTTAACTGACCATGCACCCATACGCGACTTGTTTAAAGGAAAAAACTTGCACGGTAAGGTTGCGCGTTGGTTTGGCAAGGTAATGGAGTTTGATCCAGAGGTCAGATATTTACCAGGCCGTCAAAATGTTGTAGCCGACGCATTGAGTAGAAACACTGCTGCTACCATAGCCGAGGATGTTGCTCTTGCTGAGTATTCCTCAGACATGGTAAAAGCGGAACAACGTAATGATGCGATGTGGTCTCAAGTCATCTATGCCTTGGAGTCTGGCGACGAGACTTGTCTACCTGAACTCCCAGTACCAATGACTCACTTCCATCTTCAACAGGGTCTTTTGTATAAGCAACCCCAGGGAAGGACACTGCATATCAGTTGGTTGTTCCTGCTACCTTACAGCAAGCCGTGCTACAGTTAGTTCATGACGTACCTCAAGCGGGTCATCCCGGTCGCGATAGATGCATACGTGAGGCGAGAAAGAAATACTATTGGCCGACCATGAGGAAGGACATAGAAGCCCACGTCAGTCAATGTGTCAAATGCGTGGAAATACGAGGAACGACGGGACTTCCGACTCCCATCTTAGAGTATCCTCTACCGGAAAAACCCTGGGATACAGTCTCCATTGATCTCTTAGCGTTGCCGAGAAGTCGTCAAGGTTCAAGTTATGTACTGGTGGCAGTGGACCATTTCTCACGATTCACTGTTTTAGCACCTTTACAGACGAAAACTTCAGAGGAGGTGGCGCACGCTTTTGTGACTTCAGTGATTTGTCCATACTCTACACCCAAGGTATTGCTCAGCGATAATGGCAGTGAATTTTGTAACCAGGTGTTACAAGAAATCTGTCGTATGTATGGAGTAAAGCAAGTTTTTGTAACGCCTTACAGTCCTAAGAGCAATGGCCTGGTGGAGAGAACAAACAGGAAGATACTGGAAGTCTTGAGACCAGTAATAACCTCAAATCAAGAGGATAACTGGGAAGACTGGTTACCACATGTAGCGGTGACCATCAACTCCTCAGAAAAATTCATCAACTGGGAAGTCTCCTCATTATATCCTTTATGGAGAAGAGAAAGTGTTACCCTACGATTTGTTGGCTGGACCTCCTACTCCAGTATACAACGAAGAAGACTACGCAAAGGTACAGTTGTTGAAATTCCAACGTATACACAGTGAAGTACGGAAAAGATTAAAAGCCTCAAGAGCGGAGATGATGGCGAAACAACACAAAGGTAGTCAAGAAAAGACGTTACAGGCAGGCCAGAAGGTCATGATCCACAACCCTGAGAGAATTTCCAAGCTCAGACCTAAGTTCCGCGGACCATATACCGTTGTGGAACGAGTACGTGGAAATACTTATAGAATAAAGGATGAAGCTAATGGAACTCAGGAGGTAGTATATGCTGATAGGATCAAACTAGTAAGTCAAGAGCTAGGCCTAACTAACCCTGCGTCTGATGTGTTGTCCCCTCTGTCTTCGTCGCAGTCTATGTCGTCGTCTGTACCTGTCCCTAACCAAGAGCATCGCAGCAAGCTACGATCCCACAACAAGAGTGATTAAGGGAGTATCTTCTCTTGCAGAAAAAAATGTGGCTGTGGCTCATACTCCTCGTGAGTTGCTTGGGGTGGACCTATGGAAAGACGTCGGACACGGACACGACTGCGTTAATGCCAGGAGCACTGAAGAGCCCACTTGGAGAAGTCGTAGTAGTGGAAGATGCAGTATGCGTCCACTATCCAATGGAAGGCTATCTCCAAACGCCAGATATTGTCAAGGAGGTCTCCAAGGGCTTGTCGAATCTCAGACAGCAACTATTGGAAGTGGGAAAGATGTTTAATTGAAACCCACGATTGACGAACTCTGACACTGAAGCTTTGGAACGAACCTTGCATGGAATTGTTGAGCTTCAGACTAGGCATAAAGACAGGCTCACCGACAGGCTCACTAACTTGCATGTTGCTTTACCTAACGTACACTCTGATTTTTCCAAGCACGTCCATGCACGTACTAAGAGAGGACTTGTGGATTTTCTAGGAATCCTGTCTCAACAACTCTTTGGCACGGCATTAGATAAGGATGTAGTGCAATTGGGTAGACAGATGCATGACTTGACACTGGCCGCTAAAGCCAATAATAGATTAATCATGCATGTGTATAAACAGTTAGATGAGTTCACTAACAAAGCTAATGAGATAATTAGGACTACCAACCATCTAGTAGAGCTTGTGAACAACATCCAAATTAACCTGGGAACCCTAGCTAACTTGGTGTTGTTCGCTGAGTACTTACATGCTCTCGACGAGTCAACCACTGCTTTGGAGAAGCATGCAGCCAATATGGTGGACGGCTTAATCGATGCAAGTTTGAACAAGGTTAATGCTTTATTGCTGCCTACTAATATACTACCAAATGCACTTGATATAGCAATGTGGAAGCATGGACTTATGCCACTCTTTGATCTGAGTCAACTGGAATATTATTACCCATTGTTAGAGGCCCAGTTGACCCATGAAGGCATCCTGATATTGGTACCTATGAGGAATGCTGTAACATACCAGGCATGGCGGTTCATTTCCTTCCCTTTTGCTACTACTAATAATACACTTGTTGTTATTGAAGAGGGTCCAGAGGTGCTAGTTGTCTCAGATGACAAGAAATATGTAGCAGAAACGACTGTGGATGAATCTGAGAAGTGTAAGGCCTCATTTCTTGATCTCCATGTATGTCCTGCTTTCCATTTTGTCTTCGTACCATTAAAGGTAGAGGAGTGTAAGAGGGCCTTGTTGGACACAAATACTTCCTCTGCTCTGCAACGTTGCACCTTCCAACCCATTCAGTTGAAGTCAGTTTTCCATGCTCATATTCATGCGAAACAGTACTTTTACTTTCCTGAGACAGAGGATGTAACTGTGATTTGTGCCTCACAGAATCAATTCCTTACAGTAAAGGGGTACTATGTTGCACCTGATTTTTGTGAGTTACACAGTAAAGAGATAGCAGTTCTGCCTAGCAAGCATCATCTAGCTTTGACAGTGAACTTCTCATCCCAGTTACGACCCTTTTTACCTTCATTCAATGTTACTTCCTTGAATGTGAACAGGCTGTCTCATGTATTAAAGGAGCTTACCTTCCTCTCCCACCTGAACAGGACTGATTTAGAGCCTTATGTACTGTCCTATCTTCCTTCATACCTTTCTCCTTCCTATTTTGGTCCTGGTGTTGGTCTTCTACTTATTGTGGTCTTGTCCTGTGTTTGTGGTTTAGGCTACTATTTAAGGCGCCAATTAGGGAACCCACTGAGACCACGTGTCCGTACTCGCGGATTGCAAGTGGATGTTCCTGAATAGTTAGCTACCCTACACTCTGGTTAGGCTACACGGTAGTTAGGACAACAATGTCGACGAGGATGTCAATGGTGAGGCCGAGCGATGTTCTGGTGTCAACATCTTTTTCCATATGAAGTTGTAGTATCACACATTGTACATAATTTTTAAAGCTGTTTAATCATAATTAACAGTGTGTAATGAAGTGTGAATGATGAACAACCAAATATCATTTCGCTGTTAGCTGTGGTATAGAAGAAGGTGGATGGCAGACCACAAGTGCCACCCTGTTTCAATTATAAAAAGAAGGTTAGGAGAAATGAAAAGATATCTGAATAGTGTAAGTGTAAAGTCCTGGGGAACCGTTTATTATGTTGGTATATGTGAATGTACTTAATACCATTTTATAGAGGTGTATAATGTGCTAGTAGAGTTGTCTTTTATCTCTACTTTTTGCATAAGCCCAGAGTATATGTAAATGCTCGGCACCTCACTTTTTAGCTGACCTCAGCACCGCGCCCTAGTCGGCTCGGTGAGTGTACAGCGTCAGAAGCCGTTTTATAGTTACAAAGGGAGGTGGTATCGCTCTTACATATCTCTCGGGTCGCAGTTATATTATTCTGTACCCAATAAAGAGAGATTTAATCTGCTCATTTCTGTCACCTTACACTACCACTTAATAACAGACCAGCTTCCACCTTCTCGTGGCAGAGGACCTTTGGTGGGAAGTGTCGGGCAGTGACGGCGAGTAGCTGACGTGTACTACAGACGGTGTCGTCGATCTCCAACATGGTGGTCTAGTTATACTATAACAGCAGAACACATATATTTATTGGTGCTAGCGGTGGCACGATATTTAGTGCTAGCCGTGTACCGATACATTAAATTGGTGCTAGTGGTGGCACGATATTTAGTGCTAGCCGTGTACCGATACATTAAATTGGTGCTAGCAGTGGCACGATATTTAGTGCTAGCTGTGTACCGATACAAATTCTCTGGTGTAATTCAGTCAATCCCCTCGCCTGACATTGCATCAGTACCCCCAATCAGCTATCCATTCAGTGCTGATTCAGATAGTGTGTCACTACAATAAGCTATTTGTCTCAATCCTCTATCCGAAAAACTTTCCTACGATATTATCCACGAGTAAAAGATTTGAATCACAAATAAAATACAACAGAGTATTGATACTGTATGCTCATGAGCACTAATTTCTGCCCAAGGGTGCCCTCTTCCCACCCCTCAATACCCAGGGAAGAGGGAAGGTGGGAATGGAACGAGGTCCACCCACCTCTACCCCAACTCCCAACCCCCCCCTATACCCCTACCCAACCCCCTTCCACCCATTATTCTTAACTGGCAGTTACACCTCAAGCTGATATCGTACTTAACACTCTTGGCCACAGTACTATTACACAAACGTAAAATGCTAAGATATGTAAAATGTATATAACTATCAACATGCTGAAGCAAAAAATTAATGCATTATTAATGTTGACAGTAAAACAGAAATGTTAACAACAGCCATCCCAGGCCTCATGCATGCATTAGATGCACTGCTTTGAACACACACACACACACACACACAC
Source organism: Coenobita brevimanus (assembly GCF_032717465.1). Classification (NCBI taxonomy): domain Eukaryota; kingdom Metazoa; phylum Arthropoda; class Malacostraca; order Decapoda; family Coenobitidae; genus Coenobita; species Coenobita brevimanus. Next base: position 10,742,580 of record NC_136956.1, read on the forward strand.
ACACACACACACACACGTAGAGGGATTCAACCAAGCCGGACATGCTACATCAGCGCTCCGTACCGAACCAACACGGCCAGTGGCATTACCTAAATTAGTATCTTTATATGACTCAAGCTCTGTACCAGGTTAGACTAAATGATTTTTCATTATTAAAAGAAAAAAAAAAAAGAAAAATAAGTTTAAACAAGACTTGTTCAAACAGAAAAGAGAACCAAGAGGCAAAAGAATGCGCTCAGTCAGCTGAGGTTTGTTTAGACTACAATTGCCCCAGGGAATGTACATTAAGTACACTGTGCTTTTAGTATTCCAAAATGGACATATACTTTAGTAAAGCAAATTTGGAAAAGAAAAGGGATAAAGGTAGAAAGCAAAATGATGATTTCTACCAAGAACTGGTTGAAGTGGAGACTCACAATAGACTGGTTGAACGTGTACACAAACTAGAAATGGCTTTCAAAAATGAAATTGATGAAATAAAGAAGCAGATGCACTTGCAAAAGGAAGAAATAGAAAAACTAGGAAGGGAGGCCAACAAGAAAGACACAACCATCAGTGAACTAACAGTGGAATTGAGAACACTTAGGAAGAAAATGAGTGAAATGGCAAGTACAGTAGTCAATCACGAGAGTGTTATGGAAGAGTTCAAAAATGATACAGAGACAATTAGGCAAGTAAGCAGCCTGATAGACCAAAGCAGTGATATTGAGGAAACGATAACACAGGTGAATGAAGCTGTGCAAAGCTACAAAAATGATGTGGAAACCATGTATGCAGAAATCGTGAAAGTAAAGAAAGACTTAGAAACAAGGGTGGAGGAAAAAAGCATTAAACAGGATGTGAAAAGAATAATCCACAACAATCCAAAGTCAGTCAGAGATTCAGTAGATATAAACAAATCTATAGTAATCACTGGTATAGAAGAGGAAGAAGTAAAAAACAAGATCACAAGAGACAAAAAGGAGATGGCAAATGTAATGAGCTTACTGAAAGAAGTATCAGAGGAAATCTGTAGTAAAGACATAGAGGAACACAATATGTTAGGGAAATATGAGAAAAGCAAGACAAGACCCCTAAAGGTGACTTTTCCAGAGTGTAAACACTGTGGAGGAGATACTAAAAAATGCAAAGAATCTTATGGAAAAAGAGGAGTTCAAAAATGTATGGATAAAAAGATGCCTAACACAAGAGGAACTGGAATTACTGAAAGAGAAGAGGGAGGAAGCAAAAACAAAAAATGAGGGAAGATCAGCAGAGGAGAAGAACAATTTTTTTTACAAAGTAATAGGATTGCAGGTACGAAAGTGGTACACAAAGAGAATGGAATAAAAAGGAGGAAGGTAGTAGAACCATGTCACGACAAGTATATAAACAAGATGATAAACTTGATGTACTCAAATGTGGATGGAATGGTATCTAAATTACTAGAGATGCATGATTATGTCAGAGAAAATGAACCACAAATAATATGCCTAACTGAAACGCAATTAACACCAAGAATATCCAATGACATACTAAACTTAGAGGAATACAATATATGGAGAAGAGACAGAAATTTAAAAAAGGGAGGAGGAATTATAATATTAACTAAGAAAAATCTAAAAGTCAATGAAATAAAACTACATATACCATCACAAGTAGAACTGATTGCAGTAGAGATCAACACATCTGAAGGGAAAGTAATTGTAGCCAATTTGTACATGCCACCCAGATCAAACACATGGGAAAGAGACGAATATAAGGACCTGGCAGAGAGTACAATTCAGAGTTTAAGATCATTACTACATAAAATGGAAGAGATATCGGAAAGAATTATACTAACCGGATATTTTAATACAAATATAAATTGGAATACTCTAGACATAATTAGCCAAGAAAGCTGTTGGGACCAAAAGCTCCTCGATCTCGTGCAAGAGTTTTTCCTAACGCAACATGTGAGGGAAACCACCAGAAAAAGAGGACTCGATGTACAGTCGCCAAACTTTCCACCTGGGCCACCTAGCCGCGAGAGGTGGGCAACGGGTGCTGGCAACAGTGTATATGTTTGTTCGTGTGTACATGCTCGACGAAAGTTCGGATCATCAACTCTCTTCGTCCGTAGTGAACCTCAGTCAGAGTCAGAGTTCATCCCATAAATGGCTGGGTACGGAGTTGGCTGGGGAGAAAAATGTCTCAGGAGTAAGGCGGCTCTCCCATCGGCTCAGCCAGTTGCATAAAACTGGTCGCACGGGAAACTGTTGTGTGCCACAGGTGGCGCAGACCAAGGCCAATAAAATTAGACTATATTAATTTTATAAGGAGGTACCATATATACTGTATATTATGGTATAAATATATACCTTTATATATAGTACAATAACATATACTATGCTTATTTGGCCTTAGTCCGTGCAACCTGTGACACGCAACAATTCCATGCAACCAGTTTCCTGCAACTGGTGGAGCCGGTGGGAGAGCTGCTTAAGGGGAAAGCTTGGCATGGTGAATGCCAGGGTAGGCGCCGGACGGGGGGGGGGGGTTACGTTATTCATACCGCCAGTGATAATAATTGCCGAACTAGTTTTTGAGATCCATTAGCATTCTACTGAATATTTGCATTCTTAACAATACTAAACATTTTATTTTCTATAACATGTTAATGCACTAAATACTTGAATCGCTCCAAGCCTCTCTCTCTCTCTCTCTCTCTCTCTCTCTCTCTCTCTCCTTATATCAGTAATTCCATACCATAGGGTTATCGCTTGATACCATTATCAGTACAGGTTGAAGAGGAATGCATTTACATAACATCGCGTCCAGTTACAAGTAAGATTACCTGTCATTCACATCATGAATGACACTGACCAATAAACATTAGGATGATGTTCAGACACTGGTAACGGTTGCTTACATCCTCGTTGGTAGTACTTCAAGTAAGTGTTTTTATGTGTTCTGTGGTGCACCACGAAGAGGTAGGAGGCTAAAATACTGTCACCTCAACAGGCAAAGAGTTTATGCATATTGTACTCTTGTCGAAGTGGCTATTACATCAGCTATGATAATGACTTACCGTATCATATTTCATATGACTATGGTCATTACAGCACACCTTTGTAGTCCATTCATCTAACGAATGACTGAATTACACATTAGAAGGAAAATTGATTGTGAGCTGTGCCGCTTATGTGTGAAGTCACACATTTACATGCTCATCGATTATGCACTGAACAACATTATCTCACATTACAGCAAGATGAAGACACCACCTCTCCATCACAGTATGCAAAAGCTTCCAGTCATTTTAAGCACAAATGCTATTGATTCATGAATTATTGGGACATTTATATTACAGTACTATTGCCTGTGATATTACTTATGTGATTGGTAAATGCAACATAAAGAACATGAAATTATCATTACAGGCTGTAACACTGATTTTATTTTTTTAAATCCCACGAACCTAGGCGCTTTAGCGCCCGTCGACTTATGACTAACTGACTCAAGGCAGCCTTAACGAACGAGTTTCAGCCTCCGATGTCAACAGTTCCTTATTTCTCCTACTTAGCTTAAATTAATATCCGCTCAGTGAGTAATCCTGTAACGATTAATGACCTCACTTATCTAATCATGTCTCAGATCAAGAATGGTATTTCAATAGGTGTAATCGTGACCGGCCCAGGACTGGCGAAATGCGAACAGACACCGGTATCTATTTTTCTAGCGTAAGGGTCGGTCACACGACGATTCTTCCCCCCAATATTCAGTAGACAATTTTTAGCCATGGGTTGTCATGTAATAATGAAAAAGAATATGTTTATAAATATGTAATATATGTAAAGATGCGGTCTTTTAGGTTATTTTACTTATTGTTTTCAATACTCGTATTATCCAGTACTTTCAAGAAGTTCCTTTGAAATTCTATCGACTAAAATTGTAGACTGAATATTGGGATGAACTCTGACTGGGGTTCAGTACGGAAGACGAGAGCTGATGATCCGAACTTTCGTCGAGCATGTACACACGAACAAACATTACACTGTTGCCAGCACCCTTTGCCCACCTCTCGCGGCTAGGTGGCCCAGGCGGAAAGTTTGGCGACTGTACCTTCAGTGCTAGATCTAATATTTATCAGGCAAGAAAATGATATTGACAGTTTAATATATCACCCTCCACTCGGCAAAAGCGATCATGCAGTACTAAATTACAACTTCAGGATAGCATATGACATAGTTAACAGCAATGAAAGTTACAAAAAGAGCCTAAACTATAAAATGGGAAATTATCAAGACCTAAAGAAGTATTTCTTAGAAGTTGATTGGGAAAATAAGCTTAGAGGACAAGATTTAAATGTTGTATATAAAAAATTCTGTGAATTTTATGAAATAGGAGTTCAAAAGTACATCCCACAGCACAAAGAAGCAGATTGAAAATACAGAAATGGTTCAAAACAGAATGTAAAAAACCAAAAGAAAGAAGAGATTTGTTGTGGAATAGATACAGAAGACACAATAGTGAAAGGGCGTATAATAATTACAAACAGGCAAGAAACGATTACACAAGAATGAGGAGGGAAGCCCAAAAACACTTTGAGGAGGATATAATAAATAAAAGTAGTGATCAACCAAAGCTGTTTTAAAGCTACCTCAGAAGCAAAACCAAAGTAAAAGACATAATACAATCCATTACGGACGAGGGAATCACTTATACGCAAGAGAAAGATATTTGTGAAGCACTAAATAAGAATTTCCAATTAGTTTTTACAGAAGAAAAAAATTTTGAGAGGGACTATGTGGAACATGAATGTCCACACATACTACCAGATATACAAATAGCAGAAAAAGTAATACAGGAGGAGTTAAGTAGATTAGATAGAGGAAAAGCAAGTGGTCCTGATGAAATTTCATGTTGGGTACTACGAGAATGTGAAAATGAGTTAAGTAAAAATTTCATGTTGGGTACTACGAGAATGTGAAAATGAGTTAAGTAAACCATTATTTTTAATTTTCAAGAAATCCTTGAGTCAAGGTAAACTACCTGATATTTGGAAGAAAGCAAATATTGTCCTCTTATTCAAGAAAGGAAATAGACAAAATCCACTCAACTATCGACCAGTATCACTGACCAGTGTTGTAAGCAAGGTACTGTATTAGAAAAGCTTATAAGAAAAGCTTGGGTAAATCATCTAGAAGAACACAGTATGATAACAGAAAGACAGTTTGGTTTCAGAAAAGGAAAATCATGTGTTACTAATCTGTTGAGCTACTATGACAGAGTAACAAACACAATACAGGAAAGGGAAGGATGGGTGGACAGTATCTATTTAGATTTCAAGAAAGCTTTTGACACAGTACCACACCAAAGACTTTTATAGAAACTGTACCATCAAGGAGGAATTCGAGGCAAACTGTTTTGTTGGATGCAAGATTTTCTCAGAAAAAGAGAAATGAGAACAGTACTAAGAGGAAACTACTCATCATGCAAAGAAATGACTAGTGGAGTACCACAGGGTTCAGTGCTGGCACCAATCATGTTTTTAGTGTATATAAATGATATAAACAGGAACACTGGAAATGAGAGCTATCTGAATATGTTTGCAGATGATGCAAAAATACAAAGGAGAATTACTAACACAGATTCTTGTAAAGAGCTACAAGAAGAATTAAATAAACTTCATGAATGGAGTAATAAATGGCAAATGGAATTCAATGTGGACAAGTGTCATGTAATCATGTTTGGTAAGTGTGGAAAAAGACCTGATTGGGATTATAAGTTAGGAAATAAAACCCTATACACATCAGAAAGACAGAAGGACCTAGGTGTGATTATCAATTTACAGACTATCTCCGGCTGACCACATCAGCGAGAAGGTACGGAACATGTATACATTCATTCATTCATTCATCGCCAGACGCCATGTATCCCAAACGGGATATGAGAATAGCATTCACATACATAAATGAAGACATGCTAAGAAGGATAATAACATCATTCATTAGACCAACCCTGGAATATGCATCAGTAGTCTGGAGTCCTCAACTCAAAAAACACATAGACAAAATTGAAAAAGTTCAAAGGGCCACTACAAGATGGATACCAAGCTTAAGGGATCTAAGCTACGAAGAAAGACAAAATAAACTGAATCTACCAACACTACAGGAGAGAAGGAAAAGAGGTGACATGATAATGCTATATAAGTGCATATCAGGGAAGGAGAAAATAGACATAAATGATTACTTAACTTATGGAGAAGCATCAGGAAGAGGACACTGCAAAAAACTGCAGAAGAAGAGAGGTGATAAAGACGTAAGGAAATTCAGTTTCCCAAACAGAGCAATTGATCAATGGAATGCACTACCGAATGAAATAGTGTGTGCCAAAACAATTCACAAATTTAAGGATATGTACAATAAATATGGTTTAAGACACGGGACAGTACGAGTTTGACTCATTCCTGTAAAGATACAATTAGGTAAGAACACACACACACACACACATGAAATAGGAGTCCAGAAGTACATCCCACGGGACAAAGAAGCAGATAAGAAAGTACAGAAATGGTTCAATACAGAATGTAAAAAATCAAAAGAAAGAAGAGATTTGTTGTGGAATAGATACAGAAGACATAATAGTGAAAGGGCTTATAATAATTACAAACAGGCAAGAAACGATTATATAAGAATAAGGAGGGAAGCCCAAAAGCAGTTTGAGGAGGTTATAATAAATAAAAGTTGTGATCAACCAAAGCTGTTTTACAGCTACATCAGAAGCAAAACCAAAGTAAAAGATATAATACAATCCATTACGGATGAGGGAATCACTTATACACAAGAGAAAGATATTTGTGAAGCACTAAACAAGAATTTCGAATTAGTTTTTACAGAAGAAAAAAAATTTTGAGAGGGACTATGTGGAACATGCATGTTCACACATACTACCAGATATACAAATAGCAGAAAAAGTAATACAGGAGGAGTTAAGTAGATTAGACAGAGGAAAAGCAAGTGGTCCTGATGAAATTTCATGCTGGGTACTACGAGAATGTGCAAAGGAGTTAAGTAAACCATTATTTTTAATTTTCAAGAAATCCTTGAGTCAAGGTAAACTACCTGATATTTGGAAGAAAGCAAATATTGTCCCCTTATTCAAGAAAGGAAATAGACAAAATCCACTCAACTACCGACCAGTATCACTGACCAGTATTGTAAGCAAGGTACAGTAAAAGTCCAATTCTTTGGCATCCAATTCCCCGGCAAATCTGATATTTCGGCAGTTTTGAGAAATAGTCCCATTTATGAAAATCTCTGATCGTTCGGCAGATTTTCCGATTTTTTTCGTCAGTCTTGAAATTCTCCATGAGGACCCTCTACTGCTGGGGACTTCTTCCAGCAGTAGCAGAGTCCAATCAACCCCTTCTATTGTACATATGTAATTAAGGAACCTACTATAAGTTTAGGTAAGTGCATGTGAACTTGTAGGCCTACTGTACCATTACATTTATATACAGTATGTTCACTAATTTCTTTATTTTTCATATTCATGTATAGTACTGTATTCATTACAGTATTGTACAGTATCAAACAGTATACAGTACTCTCTCCAAGCACATTTGTAATGATATGAGTAGTGATGATAGTGTTCACCGAAACGTAAAAGGTATTGAGTGGGTAGGGTTTTTGATAATTCGGCAATTTTGATTTTTCAGCACTAGCCTGGTCCCATAGATGCCGAAAAATAGGACTTCTACTGTATTAGAAAAGCTTATAAGAAAAGCTTGGGTAAATCATCTAGAAGGGCACAGTATGATAACAGAAAGACACTTTGGTTTCAGAAAAGGAAAATCATGTGTTACTAATCTGCTGAGCTACTATGACAGAGTAACAAACACAATACAGGAAAGGGAAGGATGGGTGGACAGTATCTATTTAGATTTCAAGAAAGCTTTTGACACAGTACCACACCAAAGACTTTTATAGAAACTGTACCATCAAGGAGGAATTCGAGGCAAACTGTTTTGTTGGATGCAAGACTTTCTCATAAAAAGAGAAATGAGAACAGTACTAAGAGGAAACTACTCATCATGGAAAGAAGTGACTAGTGGAGTACCACAGGGTTCAGTGCTGGCACCAATCATGTTTTTAGTGTATATAAATGATATAAACAGTAACACTGGAAATGAGAGCTATCTGAATATGTTTGCAGATGATGCAAAAATACAAAGGAGAATTACTAACACAGACTCTTGTAAAGAGCTACAAGAAGAATTAAATAAACTTCATGAATGGAGTAGTACATGGCAAATGGAATTCAATGTGGACAAGTGTCATGTAATCAAGTTTGGTAAAAGTGAAAAAAGACCTGATTGGGATTATAAGTTAGGAAATAAAACCCTATACACATCAGAAAGAGAGAAAGATCTAGGTGTGATTATCAATAACAGACTATCTCCGGCTGACCACATCAGCGAGAAGGTACGGAACATGTATACACTGCTTGCAAATATGAGAATAGCATTCACATACATAAATGAAGACATGCTAAGAAGGATAATAACATCATTCACTAGACCAGCCCTGGAATATGCATCAGTAGTCTGGAGTCCTCATCTCAAAAAGCACATAGACAAGATTGAAAAAGTTCAAAGGGCCGCTACAAGATGGATACCAAGCTTAAGGGACCTAAGCTACAAAGAAAGACTAAATAAACTGAATCTACCAACACTACAGGAGAGAAGAAAAAAAGGTGACATGATAATGCTATATAAGTGCATATCAGGGAAGGAAAAAATAGACATACATGATTACTTAACATATGGAGAAGCATCAGCAAGAGGACACTGCAAAAAACTGCAGAAGAGAGGTGATAAAGACGTAAGGAAATTCAGTTTCCCAAACAGAGCAACTGATCAATGGAATGCACTACCGAATGAAATAGTGTGTGTCAAAACAATTCACAAATTTAAGGATATGTACGATAACTATGGTTTAAGACACGGGACAGTAAGAGCTTGACTCATTCCTGTAAAGATACAATTAGGTAAGAACAATTAGGTAAGGTAAGAACCAATGTGGTACCAATTTATAAAGGAGGGAATAAAGAGGAGCCCCTGAATTACAGACCAGTGTCCCTGACCATCATGGTTACAAAATTGTGCGAGAGAATCTAGAAAGACAGGTGGATAAAATATGTGGAGGAGATGGACATTTTGGCAGAAAGTCGGTTTTGGATTCAGAAATGGAAGGTCGTGGGTCTCTAATCTGTTGAATTTCTACTCAAGGGCAATTGATGTGCTACAGGAGAGAGATAGTTGGGTGGATTAGGTGTATTTAAATCTGGACATTGGAGCACATAGGAGGACTGAAAAGGAACCTCTTGGAGTGGATGACAACTTCATGAGAGACCGATGGATGAGGACATTATTAAAGGACAAGATGTCAGGATGGAGGGAAGTAACAAGTAAAGCCCCACAGAGCACAGTGCTGGTGCCCGTAATGTTCCTGATTTACGTAAACAATATGGTGGATGGAATGAACAATTATGCAAGTCTGTTTGCAGATGATGAGAAGATCATGTGGAGACCAGAAATTGATCAGGACTGTAAAATGGTGCAGGAAGATCTAGAGAGGATTTACAAGTGGAACCGGGTATGGAAAATGAAATTCTGTGCAAAAAAATGCACAGTATTGGAAATCGGTAAAATTACAAAGAGGCTATCACTGAATTATTCAATGGGAAAGGAACCAATCACAAAAACAAGAAATAAGGACCTAAGAGTGTTGGTCCAGGATCATTTGTCACCCAAAAAACACATTAACAAGATTGTCAGAGAGACATATTATAATATCTTGACAAACACAAGAGTGGCATTTCAATTCATGGATGAGATGATGATGAAAAAATTGATAGTGGCTATGATTTGCCCCAGGTTGGAATATGCAACACAGATGTGGTCCCCACATAAAAAGATATAAACATGATCAAGAGAATACATAAGACAGCAACAAAGATGGTCCCTATCCTGGATAGACTAGAAATGCTGGGTCTGCCTTCCTTAGAAGAAGGAAGAGAGAGGGGTGACATGACTGCAGCTTTCAGGGCCATGACAGGAGCAGAAACTGACAGAGAAGATCTGTTTGTATGGGATGGAAAAGCAATGAGATGATATGGAAAGAAATTGAAAAAGAAAAGTTGCCCGAAAGATATCATGAAATACAGATTTCCATATAGATGCACTGACCTATGGAATAGCCTGGACAAAGAAATTGTCCAGTCCAGAAATCTGAATGAGTTTAAAGCAAAATCTGACTGGCTGAGATATTGAGACAGGACCCCATGAGCATAGCTCAATTCCTGTATATCACAACTGGGTAAACACACACACACACACACACACACACACACACACACACACACACACACACACACACACACAGACTGAGGCACCGAGAGAAAGCAGATGCACGTCGCCACTGCTCTATACCTGGCCAACTTGGCCAGCGGCATTACCTAAATAAGTATCTTTATATGAGTCAAGCTCTGTACAAGGTTAGACTAAATGGTGTTCTAATATAAAAAAGAAGAAGTTTTAAGTAAGACTTGGTCAAACAGAAAAGTAAACAAGCAGCGCAAGAATGCCCACAATCAGCTGATTGTTGTTTAGTCTACAATCTGCCCCAGGGAATGTAAGTACTATATGCGCTTTTAGTACTGCAAAATGACCACATACTTTAGTAAAGCAAATTTGGAAAAGAAAAGGGATAAAGGTAAAAAGCAGGATGATGATTTCTACCAAGAACTGGTTGAAATGGAGACTCACAATAAACTGGTGGAACGAGTACACAGGTTAGAGACGGCTTTTCAAAATGAGATTGATGAAATTAAGAAACAGATGCACTTGCAAAAGGAAGAAATAGAAAAATTAGGAAAGGAAGTCAACAAGAAAGACACAACCATAGATGAGCTAACAGTTGAAGTGGGTACACTTAGGAGGAAAATTAGTGAAATGGCAAGTACTGTAGTCAACCACGACAGTATGGACCTGGAGCGGTGGTGTCTTCGAGGTGGGTCTACCCCCCAGAGGCTGTCAAAGAGAAGAGGAGGACAGCATGGGGGCCAAACCACTGCAAACCCCCCCAGCCCCTCACGGGGCTCGAGTACCTGGGAGTGGCTTCAGTCGCCTGGGCAAGTACCACATCTCCCAACACAACACACACAACAACAACGTTTTTTCTACACTGAGAAATGACTCCCCGGCTGTCATTTCTCGACGACTTCTTCTAGCCGAGGACATTGAGAGCAATCCAGGACCCACCAACAAATACATATGTTCAACATGCTCAAAACCTATCACGTCGAGCCGACAGACAAAGGAGTCAGTTCAATGCAACTCCTGCAAGAACTGGACCCATTACACCTGCACAACACTTGCATCCAGGAAACATTACACAAACACCTGGACTTGCTCCTTATGCTCCTTCCCCCCACCCATCAACCCCCCTTCCAATCCTACCCCTACTTCCTTCACACCTCCACAGCCAAACCCACTGACCCTTCCCACACCATCCAGTCCCCCAACTCCTCCCATTCCAACTCATCTTAATCCACCTCAACCTTTACCTCCATCACAACCTCCTCCTACCCCTTCCCCTCCACTCACACCACCTCCCCCCCGTGCTGCAGCAGCCAACACACATCGCACACACAACATAAACATCCTTCAGTTAAACATAGATGGCATAAACACTAAAAAACATGAACTCACACAATTCATCAAACAACAGAACATACACATTGCCATCTTACAAGAAACAAAACTACACAGAGCACAGAAAACAACGACATTTCATAACTTCACCACCATTCGACAAGACCGGGCCGACGGCGGTGGCGGTGGACTCATCACCCTGGTACACAAATCCATCAACTTTGCAGATATCAGTGCACACACAAAGTCACTTCTCCCCCCACATGACACCACAACAGAAATACAATCAATTAAAATACGCACTGGTAACAAATAACACATAACAATCGCTAACACATACATTCCCCCCCAATCGTCCCCCACAGTACCACACAATTACTCTCCACAGATACACCACATCACTAACAATCGCTAACACATACATTCCCCCCCCAGTCGTCCCCCACAGTATCACACAATTACTCTCCACAGATACACCACATCACTGACATACCCAACATCATCCTGGGTGGTGATTTCAACGCCAAGTCGTCGGCCTGGCATGTCAACAACCCTGACACAGACAGAGGGCTGGTACTACAATCCCAGACAGATCATCTTTTCATACTAAACAGTCTAGACCAACATACCCATATCCCACACCAAGCCCTCTTCCTCCCATCATCTCCAGACATCATCTTCTGCTCCCCAAACCTCGCTCCCACCACATTATGGAGAGTGGTCAAAACCCTAGGTTCTGATCACCTCCCAATCATCATCACTACCAAAACCAGAATCACCCCAGCTGGCCACAAACACACATACACTAATTATAAGAGAGCCAACTGGGAGGCCTTTGTAACTGAAACAGAACATTTCGAAACACTAAACAGTATACCCATCACAAACATCAACACCGCTGTGCACACTTTCAATATAATCATACAAAATGCAGACAAAAGACACATCCCTAGAGGCAACAGAAAGAGACACAACCCCAACTTCACACCAGAAATTCAAGGCCTCATCAGACAACGGGACACACTGCGACACTCCCCAACACCCCATACACAAGACACCATACAACAAATACAAGAACTCAACACTCAGATAAACAGTAAAATATCAGAACAGCAAACACTAAACTGGAAAAATTACCTCCAAACACTTGACCACAAAACAAACATCAGCAAACTCTACAAAACGACTGAACAGCATCACACTTTCCAACAGCAACACCACACAATCACACACTGCCATCACAACAACAGACACCATACCCTCAAACAAACAACAAGCAAACACTCTCATCAATCACTTTTCACAAGTCAGCCATCTAACCCCCCATCCGGAAGACCGACGTATCATCAGACATAAGAGACAGTTCCCCACAGACCCAGACTAAGCACCTTTCACTTACAACCAGACGAAGCACATCATTAACAACCTCAAGCACTCATCTGCCTGTGGACCAGACAACATAAGCAACATTCACCTTAAACACCTAGGAGACCACATGGCATATAAGCACTCACCAATATATCAAACTACAGCTACTCACACAACATAATACCCAACATCTGGAAGCATGGCATTATCATCACTATCCCTAAACCCAACAAAGACCCCACGTTACCCTCCTCACATCGCCCCATCACACTCCTCTGCACCCCCTCTAAAGTCACTGAACGACTGATACTACAACTATAGTCACACCTCACATTCCCCTAGCCCAGTCACAACATGGCTTTAGGCCACTGCACTCCACAAACACCCTTCTTACAGACCTTGCACAGAGAGTTTTCGATGGCATGAATTCAGCTAGGCCATCACACAGAACACTCCTAGTCACACTAGACATTAGCAAAGCTTTTGATGCCATCCCCCGCCACAACCTCATAAACAAAATACTCAACACAAACATGCACAGTAACACAAAAGGATGGCTGGCAAACTACTTAGCAGGCAGATGTGCACACGTAACATTTGCCGGTCAGTCTTCTAACATCAGAAACTTCACAAACGGTGTCCCCCAAGGATCTGTTTTGTCTCCTACACTCTTTAATCTATACATGCACGACGTACCCACACCTCACACACCACAGATACACATAGCTTCCTATGCAGATGATATAACACTTACATGTACACACCAAAATGCAAACACAGCTGCACACATCATTCAACCTTACCTCAACACACTACACGAATGGTTCACAACAAACAGGCTCAAAATAGCCCCAACCAAATCTACAGTGACTCTTCTCACAAACTGGACAGCAGAACACAGACACATCCCACACCTCACCATAAACAACACTCCCCTACCCCCCCCCAAAAAAAAATCCTTGGTGTAACATACATCAATGTCATTTAAACAACACATGACAAACATTAAAAATAAAATAACACCAAGACTCAATGCTTTGAGGTCACTTGCCCATACAACATTCGGACACAACAAAGAAACCACCACCACAGTATACAAACAATACATACATTCAGTGATGAATTATGCAAGCCCTGCCTGGGCTTCTAACCTGACCCAAACACACTACAACACTCTACAAACCATACAGAACAAGGCCCTAAAAATAATCACAGGCTGCACAGCTACTACGCCCACAGACCACCTATATCAAGAAACCAAAGTCCTCAAAGTCAAGTATCACCTAGACATGAGAGGCACCCAGTTTCTTGCTGCAGCCTCCACAAACCCACAACATCCACTACAGTACATGGCAGATCCACCCACACCAAGGAACATCAAAACAACATCCAGCACACGATACCATACACAAATACTGTCATCTCTCCCACCCTCGCCCACCTCAGACCAGCTTCCAGAAGCATATCCACGCTCAGATCACTCGCCGCTCCATTCTTTCATTTAAAGACAACACACAGCTGCATGCACGGCTTCCTGACATCCACCCTTTTGAATCCTATCTTCCTCGTGAGGACAGGGTCCATCTGGCCAGGCTGAGATGTGGGCACCATCCAGCCCTCTTAAGCTAGAAGAAGAGGCTGGATGACTCTGTCGCTGATGCCTGTCCAGGATGCAACACAGCACCCCATACTATTAAGCACATAATGGAAGACTGCATTGCACACAATCACCAACGCCAACAACACAACATACACTCTTTGAGAGCTCTGTGGGAAAGCCCGGTCTTGGCCATGGCCTTCATAAGGGACTCGGGACTGTTCGGCCAGACTGCCTAGGGAACAACTACTACTACTACTACCACAACAGTACTATAGAAGAGTTCAGAAATAATACAGAGACAATTAGGCAAGTAAGCAGTCTGACAGATCAGAGCAGTGATACTGAGGAGAAGATAACACAGGTGAATGAAGCTGTGCAAAGCTACAAAATGATGTGGAAACCACTTATGCTAAAATGGTGAAAGTAAAGAAAGACTTGGAAACAAGGGTGTAAGAGAAAAGCATTAAAAAGGAAGTGAAAAGAATAATCCAAAACAATCCTAAGTTAGTCAGAGATTCAGTAGATATTAACAAATCTATAGTAATCACTGGTATATAAGAGGAAGAAGTAAAAAACAAGATCTCAAGAGACAAAAAGATGGCAAATGTAATGGGCATATTGAAACTTCACAAACGGCGTCCCCCAAGAATCTGTTTTGTCCCCTACCCCCACCCCGTAAAAAGAACTAACTAAAAAAGTGAATAAAGTGCCTCGGACCCAGACGGACCATACGTTGAACGACTAAGGAACGGACAAAGGACATTCTTAGGGTGGGAACGTGGAATGTGAGAGGAGTGAATGATGAAGTGAAAGAGAGATTGTTCAGGTGCTTGAGGATGCAAAAGTGGATATATGTAGATTGACTGAAACTAAGTGGAAAGGTGAAAGGGTGAGAGAATGGGAATATGGTTTAGGTATATGTGCGGGAGTCAATGAAAATGAGAGGGCAAGAGAGGGAGTATGTCTGATGATAAGCACGAAGTGGAAGGAAAATATAAGAGAGTATGGAACAGTGGGTGCAAGGATTGTATGGGTGAGGATGAAAGTAGGTATACAAGCATGGGTGATTGTATGTGTGTATGCTCCAACAGAAGATCGAGTGGCAAGAGTGAAAGATGAGTTTTCGGCGAGAGTAGAAGCGTGTATGGACAAGTTTGAGAGGAGCGAGAGAGTGCTGTTGATTGGAGACATGAATGGCAAAGTTGGGAATGTGCGAGTGGATGGAGAGGTTGGTCAGTGGGGTGTGCCAGCTGACGTGGATGGGAATGGAAGTGCTTTGGTGGACATCTGTGCTTGTAAGGGGTTGGCAATAGCCAACACCTACTTTCGTCATAAGATGATCCACCGGTATACATGGAGAGTAATAAGGAGGATGGATGGTGAACTTGTCGAACGAAAGGCAATGATAGACTACGTGTGTGTGGATAAGCGAATGACAAGACAAGTGTTGGATGCAAGAGTGTGGAGAGGGTGGGGGAATGGAGTATCGGACCATCACTTAGTGATGGCCAAGGTAGAGTTGCAAAGAAAGTGGTTGAGGAGACGAAGGGGAAGACAGGGGGAAGCAGCTCCTGTGAGAAGAGTGGAGAAATTGCAAGATAGTAAGAAAATGACAGAGTATAAGAGCATAGTGGAAGAAAGATTGGGAAGGTATGAGCTAGAGCAGATGGAAGGGGTAGATGTATGTAAGATATTCACGGAAGAGATAGGTGCAGCGTGTGAGGCGGTTTGTGGAGTGAGGAGGAGATGCAAGGGTGTGCAAGGGACGGCATGGTGGAATGATGAGGTGAAACGAGCTGTGGAACAAAAGAAGAAGGAATATAGTGAATGGTTAGCGAGTAGAGGTAGGGGAGAAGATGAGAGAGAGAGAAGAGAGAGGTATATGTGAGCAGGAGAAGGGAGGTTAAGAGACTGGTGAAGGAGAGTAAGAAGAAAGTGGATGAAGAGTTTGGGAGGAATCTGAGTGTGAAATGGAGGGAGAGTAAGAAATTGTTTTGGAAGAAGGTAAAGAAAGTACGGCAGTGTGAAAGGGGTAATAGTAAGGAAGTGGAAGATAGGAATAATAGATTGTTGGTGGAGAAGAGAGAGAAATTGAGGAGATGGAAGGAGCACTTTGAGGATTTGTTGAATGTAGATCGAGAGCAGTGCGAGTATAAGTGGTTGGGGAATGGCTGGGAGAAGAAGAGATGAGACGAAGGAGGATGAGATCAGTAGCGCGGAAGTAGTGGACGCGATGAAGAAGATTAAGTTGGGAAAGGCCCAAGGAATTGATGGAATGTTTGGTGAAATGCTTAGGTATGGGGGTGAGATTGTTGTGGAGTGGATATGGAAGTTGTGTCGATTGGCTTGGGAAGAGGGAAGGGTTCCAGAGGACTGGAAATCAGGTATAATTGTTCCTTTATACAAAGGAAAAGAGGAGAGAGAAGTATGTGGTAACCATAGGGGTATTTGCCTTCTTAGTGTGACTGGTAAAATATATGGTAGAATACTCACTGACAGGGTTAGGCATATGACAGAAGAGCTAGTTGAAGAACAAGGGGGATTTAGGAAGGGAAAAGGGTGTGTAGATCAAATATTTGTTCTAAGATGTTTAGTGGAGAAGTATCTAGAGAAGGGAAGGAAAGTGTATGCTGCCTTCATGGACTTGGAGAAAGCTTATGACAGAATAGATAGGCAAGGTATGTGGAAGGTATTAAGAATATATGGAGTGGAGGGGAAATTGCTGAGTGCTGTGAAGAGTATGTACGAGGGAGCTAGTGCTACGGTGCGAGTGGATAGCGAGCTGATTGAGTTCTTTGATCTCAATGTGGGACTGAAACAGAGATGTGTGATGTCTCCATGGCTGTTTAATATATACATGGATGGGGTTGTGAAGGAGGTGCAGGGTAGGGCAGTGGATGTGGGGGTGGCTCTAATGAATGAGGGCGAGATTTGGAAGCTTCCAGTGCTGCTGTTTGCTGATGATACAGTACTGTTGAGTGAAGATGAATGGGAGTTGCAAGGTTTGGTGAATGAATTTGAGACAGTGTGTAGGAGGAGGAATCTGAAAGTTAATGTAAACAAAAGTAAAGTTATGGTGTTTGAGAGGAATGAAGTCACAGAGTGTGCAGTGAGGTTAGATGGTGAGGATATGGAGAATGTGAGTGCATTCAAGTACTTGGGTAGTCTGATGAGTAAGGATGGAACTTTGGGGGATGAAGTGCGTGAAAGGGTACAGCAGGGAAGGAAGGTTGTTGGTACACTGAAAGCAGTGATGAGAAATAGGGAGGTGAGTATGGAAGTTAAGAAGTCACTGCATGATAGTATTGTGATCCCTACCCTGACGTATGGAAGCGAGGCATGGACCTTGCAAGAGGGGAACAAGTCAAGAGTGAGAGCAGTGGAAATGAGTTACTTGAGAGGAGCATGTGCAGTGACGTGGAGGGACAGGCTGACGAATGAAGACGTAAAGGAACGCTGTGGGGTGGATGTGGATGTGGTTGAGAAGATTAGGAGAAATACACTGAGGTGGTTTGGACATGTGAAGAGAATGGAGAATGAAAGACTGACTAAGAGGGTGTATGTAGGTAGGGTGGAGGGAGGGAGAGGGAGAAGTAGACTGAAGATGAGGTGGAGGGATGGAGTTGAGAGGTATATGAGGGAGGGGGGGGGTGAGTTGGGGAAAGGGTAGTCAAGTGGTGGGTGACAGAGCGACTTGGAGGTGTTTTGTCTGCGGCCACCCTCTGCGGGATTAGGGCGTCGGGCTATAGATAGATAGATAGATAGATACTGAAAGAAATATCAGAGGAAATCTGTAGTAAAGACATAGAGAAAATAACAAAATGGTTCAATACAGAATGTAAAAAATAAAGAGAAAAAAGAGATTTGTTGTGGAATAGATACAGAAGACACAATAGTAAAAGGGCATATAATAATTACAAACAGATAAGAAATGATTATACAAGAATAAGGAGGGAAGCCCAAAAACAGCTTGAGGAAGATATAAATAAAAGTAGTGATCAACCAAAGCTATTTTACAGCTATATCAGAAGCAAAACCAAAGTAAAATATAAAATACAATCCATTACGGATGATGGAATCACCTATACACAGGAGAAGGATATTTGTGAAGCACTAAACAAGAATTTCCAATCAGTTCTTACAGAGGAAAAAAATTTTGAGAGGGATTATGTGGAACATGCATGCCCACACATACTACCAGATATACAAACATCAGAAAAGGAAATACAGGAGGAGCTAAGTAAATTAGACAAAGGAAAAGCAAATGGTACTGATGATAATTCATATTGGGTGCTACGTGAATGTCCAAAGGAGTTAAGTAAACCATTATTTTTAATTTTCAAGAAATTCTTGAGTCAAGGTAAACTACCTGATATTTGGAAGAAAGCAAACATTGTTCCCTTATTCAAGAAAGGGAATAGACAAAATCCACTTAACTACCGTCCAGTATCACTAAACAGTTGTTGTAAGCAAGGTATTAGAAAAGCTTATAAGAAAAGCTTGGGTAAATCACCTAGAAGAACACAGTATGATAACAGAAAGACAGTTTGGTTTCAGAAAAGGAAAATCATGTGTTACTAATCAGTTGAGCTATGACAGAGTAATAGACACGTTACAGGAAAGAGAAGGATGGGTGGACAGTATCTATTTAGATTTCAAGAAAGCATTTGACACAGTACCACACCAAATACTTTTATGGAAACTGTACCATCAAGGAGGAATTCGAGGCAAACTGTATTGTTGGATGCAAGATTTTCTCATGAAAAGAAAAATGAGAACAGTACTAAGGGGAAATTACTCATCATGGAAAGAAGAGACTAGTGGAGTACCACAGGGCTCAGTGCTGGCACCAATCATGTTTTTAGTGTATATAAATGATATAGACAGTAACACTAGAAATGAAAGCTATCTAACTATGTTCGCAGATGATGCAAAAATACAATGGAGAATTACTAACACAGACTCTTGTAAAGAGCTACATGAAGAATTAAATAAACTTCATGAATGGAGTAATACATGGCAAATGGAATTCAATGTGGACAAGTGTCATGTAATCAAGTTTGGTAAAAGTGGAAAAAGACCTGATTGGGATTATACATTAGGAAATAAATCCCTACACAAATCAGAAAGAGAGAAGGACCTAGGTGTGATTGTCAATAACAGACTATCTCCAGCTGACCACATCAGTGAGAAGGTACGGAACATGTATACATTGCTTGCCAAAATGAGAATAGCATTTACATACATAAATGAAGACATCCTAAAAAAGATAATAACATCATTCATCAGACCAACCATGGAGTATGCATCAGTAGTCTGGAGTCCTCATCTCAAAAAACACATAGACAAGATTGAAAAAGTTCAAAGGGCCACTACAGGATGGGTACCAAGCATAAGGGTTCTAAGCTATGAAGAAAAACTAAATAAACTGAATTTACCAACACTACTGGAGAGAAGGAAAAGAGGTGACATGATTATGCTATATAAATGCATATCAGGGAAGGAGAAAATTGACATAAATGATTACTTAACCTATGGGGAAGCATCAGCAAGAGGACACTGCAAAAAACTGCATAAAAAGAGAGGTGATAAAGACGTAAGGAAATTTAGTTTCCCAAATAAAGCAATTGATCAGTGGAATGCACTACCGAATGAAATAGTGTGTGCCAAAACAATTCACAAAGTTAAGGATATGTACGATAAATATGGTTTAAGACATGGGACAGTATGAGCTTGACTCATTCCTGTAAAGATACAATTAGGTAAGAACACACGCACACACACACACACACACACTGAGAGAGAGCAGACATACGTCGCCACCACTCTATACCTGGCCAACTTGGCCAGCGGCATTACCTAAATAAGTATCTTTATATGAGTCAAGCTCTGTACAAGGTTAGACTAAATGGTGTTCTAATATAAAAAAGAAGAAGTTCTAAGTATGACTTGGTCAAACAAAAAAGTAAATAAGCAGCGCAAGACTGTGCACAATCAGCTGATTGTTGTTTAGTCTACAATCTGCCCCAGGGAATGTAAGTACTATATGCATTTTTAGTACTGCAAAATGACCACATACTTTAGTAAAGCAAATTTGGAAAAGAAAGGGGATAAAAGTAGAAAGCAGGATGATGATTTCTACCAAGAACTGGTTGAAATGGAGACTCACAATAAACTGGTGGAACAAGTACACAGGTTAGCTTTTCAAAATGAGATTGATGAAATTAAGAAACAGATGCACTTGCAAAAGGAAGAAATAGAAAAATTAGGAAAGGAAGTCAACAAGAAAGACACAACCATAGATGAGCTAACAGTTGAAGTGGGTAGGTACACTTAGGAGGAAAATTAGTGAAATGTCAAGTACAGTAGCCAACCATGAGAGTATTATGGAAGAGTTCAAAAATGATACAGAGACAATTAGGCATGTAAGCAGTCTGATAGACCAGAGCAGTGATATTGAGGAAAAGATAACACATGTGAATGAAGCTGTGCAAAGCTACAAAAATGATGTGGAAACCACTTATGCTGAAATGGTGAAAGTAATGAAAAACTTGGAAACAAGGGTGGAAGAAAAAGGCAGTAAAAAGGAAGTGAAAAGAATAATTCAAAACAATCCTAAGTTAGTCAGAAATTCAGTAGATATCAAAAAATCTATATTAATCACTGGTATAAAAGAGGAAGAAGTAAAAAACAAGATCTCAAGAGACAAAAAGGAGATGGCAAATGTAATGGGCATATTGAAGAAGTATCAGAGGAAATCTGTAGTAAAGACACAGAGGAACACAAAAGGTTAGGGAAATACGAGAAAAGCAAGTCAAGACCCCTAAAGGTAACCTTCCAAAGTGTAAACACCGTGGAGGAGATACTAAAAAATGCAAAGAATCTTATGGAAAAAGAGGAGTTCAAAAATGTATGGATAAAAAGATGCCTAACACAAGAGGAACTGGAATTACTGAAAGAGAAGAGGGAGGAAGCAAAAACAAAAAATGAGGGAAGATCAGAAGAGGAGAATACATTTTTTACAAAGTAATTGGATTGCAGGTACGAAAGTGGTACATAAACAGGAGGGAATAAAAAGGAGGAAGGTAGTAGAATCAAATCATGACAAGTATATAAACAAGATGATTAAGTTGATGTACTCAAATGTGGAAGGAATGGTATCTAAATTATTAGAGATGAATGATTATGTCTGAGAAAATGAACTACATATAATATGCCTAACGGAAACAAAATTAACACCAAGGATATCGAATGACATCCTAAACTTAGAGGAATATAATATATGAAGAAGAGATAGGAACTAAAAAAAAGGAGGAGGAATTATAATATTAACTAAGAAAAATCTAAAAGTCAAAGAAATAGAATTAGATATACCCTCACAAGTAGAAATGATTGCAGTAGCGATAAATACATCTGAAGGGAAAGTAATTGTAGCCAATTTGTACATGCCACCCAGATCAAACACATGGGAAAGAGACGAATATGAGGACCTGGCGGAGAGTACAATTCAGAGTTTAAGAGTATTACTACATAAAATGGAAGAGAAATCGAAAATAAATTATACTAACTGGAGATTTTAATATAAATATAAATTGGAATACTCTAGATATAATAAGCCAAGAAAGCTGTTGGGACCAAAAGCTCCTGGATCTTGTGCAAGAGTTTATCCTAACGCAACATGGAAGGGAAAGCACCAGAAAAAGAGAACTCGATGTGCCCTCAATGCTAGATCTCATATTTACTAGGCAAGAAAACGATACTGACAATTTAATATATCACTCTCCATTTGGCAACAGCGACCATGCAGTACTAAATTGCAATTTCAGGATTGCATATGACACAGATAACAGCAATGAAAGTTACAAAATGAGCCTAAACTATAAAAAGTGAAAGTATCAAGACCTAAAGAAGTACTTCTTAGAAACTGCTTCGGAAAAGGAGCTTAGAGGACAAGATTTAAACGCTATATATGAAAAATTTTATGAACTTTATGAAATAGGGCTCCAGAAGTACATCCCACAGCACAACGAAGCAGAGAAGAAAAGAAAGAAATGGTTCAATACAGAATGTAAAAAATCAAAAGAAAAAAGAGATTTGTTGTGGAATAGATACAGAAGACACAATAGTGAAAGGGCATATAATAATCACAAACAGGCAAGAAACGATTATACAAGAATGAGGAGGAAAGCCCAAAAACAGTTTGAGGAGGATATCATAAATAAAAGTAGTGATCAACCAAAGCTATTTTACAGCTACATCAGAAGCAAAACCAAAGTAAAAGATAAAATACAATCCATTACGGATGATGGAATCACCTATACACAAGAGAAGGATATTTGTGAAGCAATAAACAAGAATTTCCAATCAGTTTTTACAGAGGAAAAAAATTTTGAGAGGGATTATGTGGAACATGCATCCCCACACATGCTACTAGATATACAAACATCAGAAAAAGAAATACAGGAGGAGCTAAGTAACTTAGACAAAGGAAAAGCAAATGGTCCTGATGAAATTTCATGTTGGGTGCTAAGTGAATGTGCAAAGGAGTTAAGTAAACCATTATTATCAATTTTCAAGAAATCCTTGAGTCAAAGTAAACTACCTGATATTTGGAAGGAAGCAAACATTGTTCCCTTATTCAAGAAAGGGAATAGACAAAATCCACTTAACTACCGACCAGTATCACTAACCAGTGTTGTAAGCATGGTAATAGAAAAGCTTATAAGAAAAGCTTGGGTAAATCACCTAGAAGAACACAGTATGATAACAGAAAGACAGTTTGGTTTCAGAAAAGGAAAATCATGTGTTACTAATCTGTTGAGCTACTATGACAGAGTAACAGACACAATACAGGAAAGAGAAGGATGGGTGGACAGTATCTATTTAGATTTCAAGAAAGCATTTGACACAGTACCACACCAAAGACTTTTATGGAAACTGTACCATCAAGGAGGAATTCGAGGCAATCTGTATTGTTGGATGCAAGATTTTTTCATGAAAAGAAAAATGAGAATAGTACCAAGAGGAAATTACTCATCATACAAAGACGTGACTAGTGGAGTACCACAGGGCTCAGTGCTGGCAACAATCATGTTTTTAGTGTATATAAATGATACAGACAGTAACACTGGAAATGAAAGTTATCTAAATATGTTTGCAGATGATGCAAAAATATAAAGGAAAATTACTAACACAGACTCTTGTAAAGAGCTACAAGAAGAATCAGAGAAACTTCATGAATGGAGTAATACATGGCAAAAGGAATTCAATCAAGACAAGTGTCATGTAATCAAGTTTGGTAAAGGTGGAAAAAGACCTGATTGGGATTATACATTAGGAAATAAAACCCTACACACATCAGAAGAGAGAAGGACCTAGGTGTGATTGTCAATAACAGACTATCTCCGGCTGACCACATCAGTGAGCAGGTACGGAACATGTATACACTGCTTGCCAATATGAGAATAGCGTTTACATACATAAATGAAGACATGCTAAGAAAGATAATAACATCATTCATCAGACCAACCATGGAGTATGCATCAGTAGTATGAAGTCCTCATCTCAAAAAACACATAGACAAGATCGAAAAGTTCAAAGGGCCACTACAAGACGAGTACCAAGCTTAAGGGATCTAAGCTACGAAGAAAGACTAAATAACCTGAATCTACCAACAGTACAGTAGAGAAGGAAAAGAGGTGACATGACTATGCTATATAAATGCATATCAGGGAAGCAGAAAATAGACATACTGTAAATAATTACTTAACATATGGGGATGCATCAGCAAGAGGACACTGCAAAAAACTGCATAAAAAGAGAGGTGATAAAGACGTACAGAAATTTAGTTTCCCAAACATAGCAATTGATCAATGGAATGCACTACCGAATGAAATAGTGTGTGCCAAAACAATTCACAAATTTAAGGATATGTATGATAAATATGGTTTAAGACACGGGACAGTACGAGCTTGACTCATTCCTGTAAAGATACAATTAGGTAAGAACACACACACACACACACAGACGATGCAAAAATACAAAGGAGAATTACTAATACACATTCTTGTAAAGAGCTACAAGAAGAATTAAATAAACTTCATGAATGGAGTAATACATGGCAAATGGAATTCAATGTGGACAAGTGTCATGTAATCAAGTTTGGTAAAGGCGG
Source organism: Coenobita brevimanus (assembly GCF_032717465.1). Taxonomy (NCBI): domain Eukaryota; kingdom Metazoa; phylum Arthropoda; class Malacostraca; order Decapoda; family Coenobitidae; genus Coenobita; species Coenobita brevimanus. The sequence goes on from NC_136956.1 coordinate 10,767,402, forward strand.
AAAAAGACCTGATTGGGATTATACGTTAGGAAATAAAACCTTACACACATCAGAAAGAGAGAAGGACCTAGGTGTGATTATCAATAACAGACTATCTCCAGCTGACCAAATCAGTGAAAAGGTATGGAACATGTATACACTGCTTGCAAATATGAGAATAGCATTCACATACATAAATGAAAACATGCTAATAAGGATAAGAACATCATTCATCAGACCAACCATGGAGTATGCATCAGTAGTCTGGAGTCCTCATCTCAAAAAACACATAGACAAGATCGAAAAGTTCAAAGGGCCACTACAAGACGAGTACCAAGCTTAAGGGATCTAAGCTACGAAGAAAGACTAAATAACCTGAATCTACCAACACTACAGTAGAGAAGGAAAAGAGGTGACATGACTATGCTATATAAATGCATATCAGGGAAGCAGAAAATAGACATAAATGATTACTTAACATATGGAGAAGCATCAGCAAGAGGACACTGCAAAAAAACTACATAAGAAGAAAGGTGATAATGACGTAAGGAAATTCAGTTTCCCAAACATAGCAATTGATCAGTGGAATGCACTACCGAATGAAATAGTGTGTGCCAAAACAATTCACAAATTTAAGGATATGTACAATAAATATGGTTTAAGACACGGGACAGTACGAGCTTGACTCATTCCTGTAAAGATACAATGAGGTAAGAACAATTAGGTACATATTAGGTAAGAACACACAAACACACACACACACACACACACAAGAGCATGGAATGATGATGAATACGGTACCAGGAGATGTTGTCAGACATGGCTAGTTATTCAGAGAAAATAATGGAGAAAAGCAGCAAGATAATTTTAAAGAGGTGAACTGGGAGCAATGGGACTCAGAAAGCACCGAAAATTCGTGGGGCACTATATTATTAAATATAACAATGAACAATGTGGTGATGGAATGGGTCAAAGAAGAGACACTGTTCCGAGGTGAGGACATACCAGCAAGATTAGACTTACTGTTTACCAAACAACCTGATGTAACAGTCTATCTATCTATCTATTGCCAGAATGCCTCAATCCCGTTTGGGGTGGCCACAAACAAATCGCCTCCAAGTCGCCCTGTCCCCTGCCATTTCACTGCCCTGCTCCCAACTCACACCCCCCCTTTCATATACCTCTCCACCCCATCCCTCCATCTCATCCTCGGCCTCCCCCTCCCTCTTCCCCCCTCCACCTCACTCACATACACTCTCTTCGTCAGTCTTTCACCCCCCATCCTCTCCACATGGCCAAACCACCTCAGTGTGTTCCTCATAACGCTTCCTATCACATCCACATCCACACCACAACGCTCCTTTATATCCTCATTCCTCAGCCTGTCTCTCCATGTGACTCCACAGGCTCCTCTTAAATAACTCATTTCCACTGCTCTCACTCTTGACTTGTGTCCTTCCAACAACGTCCAAGCTTCACTTCCGTACGTTAGAGTTGGTATCACAATACTGTCATGTAGTAACTTTTTCACTTCCATGCTCACTTCCCTGTTTCTTATCACTGCTTTCAAAGAACCAGCAACCTTTCTTCCCTGCTGTACCCTTTCAAGCACTTCACCCTCCAAACCTCCATCCTTACTCATCAGACTACCCAAGTACTTAAACGCACTCACATTTTCCAATTCCTCCCCATCCAACCTCGCTGTACATTCACTGACTTCACCTCTCTCAAAGACCATCACTTTACTCTTCCCTACATTCACCTTTAGATTCTGTTTCTTACACACTCTCCCAAACTCATCCACCAAGCCTTGCAGCTCCCCTTCGTCTTCACTCAACAACACAGTATCATCTGCAAACAACAGTACAGGGAGTTTCCAAACACTATCCTCTCTCACCAGGGTCACTCCAACATCCACTACCCTACCTTGTACCTCTTTTATTACCCCATCCATGTACATATTGAACAACCATGGAGACATGACACATCCCTGTTTCAACCCAACTTTCAAAGAGAAAAATTCACTTAGTTCACCATCCACACGCTCTGCAGCCTTCGCACCATCGTACATACTCTTCACAGCATTCAACAACTTCCCATCTACTCCATATATTCTTAACACTTTCCACAATCCTTGTCTATCCACCCTGTCATATGCTTTCTCCAAATCCATGAAAGCCGCATACAACTTCTTTCCCTTCTCTAGAAACTTTTCCACTAAAGATCTAAGGATGAATAACTGATCTATACAACCTCTTCCCTTCCTAAAGCCTCCCTACCATACACTTTTCCTATTATACTAAGAAGACAAATGCCCCTATGATTACCACACACTTCTTTTTCCCCTTTTCCCTTGTATAAGGGAATAATTATACCTGACTTCCAATCCTCCAGGACTCTACCTTCCTCCCACGCCAATCTGCACATCTTCCACATCCATTCTACTACTATCTCTCCTCCATGCTTCAGCATTTCACCACACACTCCATCAATTCCTGGGGCTTTCCCCAACTTAACTTTCTTCATTGCTTCCACAACTTCTATCCTACTGATTTCTTCCTGTCTTCTCACCTCCCTCCTCCTCCCAGCCATTCCCCAGCCACTTATACTAGCATTACTTCCATCCTCTATGTTCAACAATTCCTTAAAGTGTTTCCTCCATCTGCTCACTTTTTCTCCCTTCTCCACTAGTAATCTACCATTTTTATCTTTCACTCCCCTGCTAACTTCACTTCCACCCTGTCTTACTCTTTTCACCTCTTTCCAGAACATTTTCTTACAGTCCCTCCATTTTACATTCAAATTCCTTCCAAATTCCTCATCCACTCTCTTCTTACTCTCTCTTACTAATCTTTTCACCTCTCTCTTTCTTTCTACATATAACTCTCTCTTCCACCTCTCAACTTCTTCCATGCCCCTATTTCTCATCCATTCATTGTATGCTTCCTTCTTTTGTGCCACAGCCTGTCTCACCTCTTCAGTCCACCACGCTGTTCCTTGCACCCCCCTCTGTCTTCTCTTCCTTCCACACACCACCTCACATGCTGCACATATTTCTTCTGTAAATATCCTACACACACCTTCCACGTCTCCCATCTGCTCCAATTCATATTTGCCCAATCGTTCCTCCACTTCTCTCTTATACTCTGCCTTTTTCTCATCCTCTTGTAACCTTTCTACTCTCCTTGCAACTACTCTTTCCTCTCGTCTTTCCCTTCTTCTATTCCTCCATCTTACTTGAATTCTAATTCTGGCCACCACCAAGTAGTGGTCAGAAAGTCCACTCCCCCAACCTCTATAAGCTCTTGCATCCATTACACATCTTCGCATCCTTTCATCCACACACACATAATAAATCATTGCCTTCCTTTCATTCAGTTCACCACCCACCCTTCTCATCACTTGCCATGTATACCTGTGGATCATTTTACGCCTGAAGAGGGTATTGGCTATCACCAACCCCCTCCCAGCACAAATGTCCACTAACGCACTCCCATTCTCATCTATCTCAGCAGGCACACCCCACTCACCAACTATTCCATCCACCTTCACATTCCCAACTTTACCATTCATATCACCGATCAAAAACAGTCTCTCATTCCTTCCAAACTTTTCCATGTACACTTCTACATTTGTCCAGAACTCTTCTCTCACTCTTCTAGCACGATCTTGCGTTGGCACATACACACACACAATCGCCCACATTTGTATTCCAACTTTCAACTTTACCCACACAATCCTTGAACCAACTGATCCATACTGTCTTAAGCTCTTCTTCCATCTTTTACTCACAACTATACATACTCCTTCCTTTGCCCTCTCATTCTCACCTACTCCTGCACATATACCCCATCCATACTCCCATTCTCTCACACTTTCTCCTCTCCATTTTGTTTCAGTTATTCCACATACATCCACTTTTGCACCCTCAAGCACCTGGACAATCTCTCATGGGGAAAAGTGATCATGTGGTCATTGAGTTCCAGATGTTAATAGGGAACGTGGAGCCAAGAGACGAGCTTTATAGGCAGGGAAGATACACCTTTGGGAAAGCAAACTTTACAGGATTGAGAAAATTTTTTGAAAATGCGGATTGGAGAAAATTCAGAGAAACGAGAGATACAGAGGAAATGGGATATCTTTCTAGACCTCTATAATTCAGGAGTAGAAAAATTTGTACCAAGAGTAAGGGAGAAAGAAAACAGGAAAAAGGAGTGGCTTAACAGAAGGTGTATGATAACAAAAAAAGGGAGACACACGGCATGGAACAACTGGAGAAAGCGAGGTAACAAGAGAACACAGGAAATATATAAAAGAACTAGATATGAATACACAAGAATACGTAGAGAGGAAGAAAGGAATTTTGAAAAAAGTATAATAGAATATTGTAAGGATGAACCCAAACTGTTTTATAAATCTGTCAATGGCAAACTGAAACAAAAGGAAGGAACCACCAAACTGAAAGTAGAAGGAGAGGTCTATAAAGATGCGGTAATGCAAGCTGAAATAATGAACAAATGTTTCCAATTGGTTTTCACTAATGAAAGGCAGTTTGTGGAATGGGAGGGAGTGACTAGAAATGTAGTGATAAAAGATATAAAAGTGGAAGTACAGGAACTGTATAAATTACTGGAAACTCAAGATGTAAGGAAAGCCCCAGGACCAGATGGAATCTCTAATTGGGTACTGAAGGAATGCAGAGAACAACTGGCGGATAAGATTCAAGGTTCGATTGTGTGTTCTCTGGAAGAGGGAAAAATGCCTCGAGAATGGAAGAGGGCAAATGTGGTACCAATTTATAAGAGAGGAAACAGAGAAGAACCCCTGAATTATAGACCAGCGTCCCTAACAAGCACAGTCGCAAAATTGTGCGAGAGAATTCTGAAAGATAGATGGATATAATATCTGGTAGAGATGTATATTTTGGTTGAAAGTCAGTTTGGATTCAGAAGTGGAAGGTCATGTGTCTCCAACTTGTTAAGCTTTTACTCAAGAGCAACTGATCCACAGGTATACATGGCGAGTGATGAGAAGGGTGGGTGGCGAACTGAATGAAAGGAAGGCAATGATTGATTATGTGTGTGTGGATGAAAGGATGCGAAGATGTGTAATGGATGCAAGAGCTCATAGAGGCTGGGGGAGTGGACTTTCTGACCATTACTTGGTGGTGGCCAGAATTAGAATTCAAGTAAGATGGAGGAATAGAAGAAGAAAAAGACGAGAGGAAGGAGTAGTTGCAAGGAGAGTGGGTAGAAGGGTTTCAAGAATAGTCCCCCAGTATCCTTGTTTGTCGTACGAGGCGACTAAAAGGGTTGGTGGTGGGTTAGTGCCCCACCCCGTAAAAAGAACTAACTAAAAAAGCGAACAAAGCGCCTCGGACCCAGAAGGACCATACGTTGACGACCAAGGAACAGACGAAGGACATTCTTAGGGTGGGAACGTGGAATGTGAGAGGAGTGAATGATGAAGTGAAAGAGAGAGAGATTGTTCAGGTGCTTGAGGATGCAAAAGTGGATATATGTGGATTGACTGAAACTAAGTGGTAAGGTGAAAGGGTGAGAGAATGGGAATATGGTTTAGGTATATGTGCGGGAGTCAATGAAAATGAGAGGGCAAGAGAGGGAGTATGTCTGATGATAAGCAAGAAGTGGAAGGAGAATATAAGAGAGTATGGAACAGTGGGTGCAAGGATTGTATGGGTGAGGATGAAAGTAGGTATACAAGCGTGGGCGATTGTATGTGTGTATGCCCCGACAGAGGATCGAGTGGCAAGAGTGAAAGATGAGTTTTGGGCGAGTGTAGAAGTGTGTATGGACAAGTTTGAGAGGAGCGAGAGAGTGCTGTTGATTGGAGACATGAATGGCAAAGTTGGGAATGTACGAGTGGATGGAGTGGTTGGTCAGTGGGGTGTGCCAGCTGACATAGATGGGAATGGTAGTGCTTTGGTGGACATCTGTGCTTGTAAGGGGTTGGCAATTGCCAACACCTACTTTCGGCATAAGATGATCCACCGGTATACATGGAGAGTAATGAGGAGGATGGATGGTGAACTTGTTGAACGAAAGGCAATGATAGACTACGTGTGTGTGGATGAGCGAATGAGAAGACAAGTGTTGGATGCAAGAGTGTGGAGAGGGTGGGGGAATGGAGTCTCGGACCATCACTTGGTGATGGTCAAGGTAGAGCTGCAAAGAAAGTGGTTGAGGAGACGAAGGGGAAGACAGGAGGAAGCAGCTCCTGTGAGAAGAGTGGAGAAATTGCAAGATAGTGTGAAAATGACAGAGTATAAGAGCATAGTGGAAGAAAGACTGGGAAGGTATGAGCTAGAGCAGATGGAAGGGGTGGAAGACGTATGTAAGATATTCACGGAAGAGATAGGCGCAGCGTGTGAGGCGGTTTGTGGAGTAAGGAGGAGATGCAAGGGTGTGCAAGGGACAGCATGGTGGAATGATGAGGTGAAACGAGCTGTGGAACAAAAGAAGAAGGCATATAGTGAATGGTTAGTGAGTAGAGGTAGGGAAGGAGATGAGAGAGAGAAGAGAGAGGTATATGTGAGCAGGAGAAGGGAGGTTAAGAGACTGGTGAAGGAGAGTAAAAAGAAAGTGGATGAAGAGTTTGGGAGGAATCTGAGTGTGAAATGGAGGGAGAGTAAGAAATTGTTTTGGAAGGAGGTAAAGAAAGTAAGGCAGTGTGAAAGGGGAAATAGTAGGGGAGTGAAAGATAGGAATAATAGATTGTTGATGGAGAAGAGAGAGAAACTGAGGAGATGGAAGGAGGACTTTGAGGATTTGTTGAATGTGGAGAGTGAGAGCAGTGCGAGTATAAGTGGTTGGGGAATGGCTGGGAGAAGAAGAGATGAGAGGAGGGAGGAAGAGATCAGTAGGGCGGAAGTAGTGGAAGCGATGAAGAATATTAAGTTGGGAAAGGCCCCAGGAATTGATGGAGTGTGTGGTGAAATGCTTAGGTATGGGGGTGAGATTGTTGTGGAGTGGATATGGAAGTTGTGTAGTTTGGCTTGGGATGAGGGAAGGGTTCCAGAGGACTGGAAATCAGGTATAATTGTTCCTTTATACAAAGGAAAAGGAGAGAGAGAAGTATATGGTAACCATAGGAGTATTTGCCTACTTAGTGTGACTGGAAAAATATATGGTAGAATACTCATTGATAGGGTTAGGCATATGACAAAGGAGCTAGTTGGAGAAGAACAAAGGGGATTTAGGAAGGGAAAAAGGTGTGTAGATCAGATATTTGTTCTAAGATGTTTAGTGGAGAAGTATCTAGAGAAGGGAACGAAAGTGTATGCTGCTTTCATGGACTTGGAGAAAGCTTATGACAGAATAGATAGGCAAGGTATGTGGAAGGTATTAAGAATATATGGAGTGGAGGGGAAATTGTTGAGTGCTGTGAAGAGTATGTACGAGGGAGCTAGGGTTACGGTGCGAGTGGATGGTGAGCTGAGTGAGTTCTTTGATCTCAATGTGGGACTGAAACAGGGTTGTGTGATGTCTCCATGGCTGTTTAATATATACAACGATGGGGTTGTAAAGGAGGTGCAGGGTAGGGCAGTGGATGTGGGGGTGGCTCTAATGAATGACGGTGAGATTTGGAAGTTTCCGGTGTTGCTGTTTGCTGATGATACAGTACTGTTGAGTGAAGATGAATGGGAGTTGCAAAGGTTTGGTGAATAAAATTGGGACAGTGTGTAGGAGGAGGAATCTGAAAATTAATGTAAACAAAAGTAAAGTTATGGTGTTTGAGAGGAATGAACTCACAGAGTGTGCAGTGAGGGTGGATGGTGAGGATATGGAGAATGTGAGTGCATTCAAGTACTTGGGTAGTGTGATGAGTAAGGATGGAACTTTGGGGGATGAAGTGCGTGAAAGGGTACAGCAGGGAAGGAAGGTTGTTGGTACACTGTAAGCAGTGATGAGAAGTAGGGAGGTGAGTATAGAAGTTAAGAAGTCACTGCATGATAGTATTGTGATCCCTACCCTGACGTATGGAAGTGAGGCATGGATCTTGTAAGAGGGGAACAAGTCAAGAGAGCAGTGGAAATGAGTTACTTGAGAGGAGCACGTGGAGTGACAGGTTGACGAATGAAGAAGTGAAGGAACGCTGTGGGGTGGATGTGGATGTGGTTGAGAAGATTAGGAGAAATACACTGAGGTGGTTTGGACATGTGAAGAGAATGGAGAATGAAAAACTGACTAAGAGGGTGTATGTAGGTGAGGTGGAGGGATTGAGAGGGAGAGGTAGACCGAGGATGAGGTGGAGGGATGGAGTTGAGAGGTATATGAGGGAGGGGGGGGGGTGAGTTGGGGGGAGGGTAGTCAAATGGTGGGTGACAGAGCGACTTGGAGGCGTTTTGTCTGCGGCCACCCTTTGCGGGATTAGGGTGTCGGGCTATAGATAGATAGATAGATAAATGTGAGGTGGTGTTTGGAAGGAAGAGAAGACGGAGGGGGGTGCAAGGAACAGCGTGGTGGACTGAAGAGGTGAGACAGGCTGCGGCACAAAAGAAGGAAGCATACAATGAATGGATGAGAAATAGGGGTGTGGAAGAAGTTGAGAGGCGGAAGAGAGAGTTATATGTAGAAAGAAAGAGAGAGGTGAAAAGATTAGTAAGAGAGAGTAAGAAGAGAGTGGATGAGGAATTTGGAAGGAATTTGAGTGTAAAGTGGAGGGAAAGTAAGAAAATGTTCAGGAAAGAGGTGAAAAGAGTAAGACAGGGTGGAAGTGAGGTTAGCAGGGGAGTGAAAGATAAAAATGGTAGATTACTAGTGGAGAAGGGAGAAAAAGTGAGCAGATGGAGAGAACACTTTCAGGAATTGTTGAACATAGAGGATGGAAGTAATGCTAGTATAAGTGGCTGGGGAATGGCTGGGAGGAGGAGGGATGTGAGAAGACAAGAAGAAATCAGTAGGATAGAAGTTGTGGAAGCACTGAAGAAAGTTAAATCGGAGAAAGCCCCAGGAATTGATGGAGTGTGTGGTGAAATGCTGAAGCATGGGGGAGAGATAGTAGTAGAATGGATGTGGAAGATGTGCAGATTGGCCTGGGAGGAAGGTAGAGTCCCAGAGGATTGGAAGTCAGGTATAATTATTCCCTTGTACAAAGGAAAAGGGGAAAAAGAAGTGTGTGGTAATCATAGGGGCATTTGTCTTCTTAGTATAATAGGAAAAGTGTATGGTAGGATACTTATTGACAGAGTTAGAGAAAGAATAGAGAAATTAGTTGGAGAAGAATAGGGAGGCTTTAGAAAGGGAAGAGGTTGTGTAGATCAGATATTCATTCTTAGAACTTTAGTGGAAAAGTTTCTAGAGAAGGGAAAGAAGTTGTATGCGGCTTTCATGGATATGGAGAAAGCATATGACAGGGTGGATAGACAAGGATTGTGGAAAGTGTTAAGAATATATGGAGTAGATGGGAAGTTGTTGAATGCTGTGAAGAGTATGTACGATGGTGCGAAGGCTGCAGTGCGTGTGGATGGTGAACTAAGTGAATTTTTCTCTTTGAAAGTTGGGTTGAAACATGGATGTGTCATGTCTCCATGGTTGTTCAATCTTTACATGGATGGGGTAATAAAAGAGGTACAAGGTAGGGTAGTGGATGTTGGAGTGGCCCTGGTGAGAGAGGATAGTGTTTGGAAACTCCCTGAACTGTTGTTTGCAGATGATACTGTGTTGTTGAGTGAAGACGAAGGGGAGTTGCAAGGCTTGGTGGATGAGTTTGGGAGAGTGTGTAAGAAACGGAATCTAAAGATGAATGTAGGGAAGAGTAAAGTGATGGTCTTTGAAAGAGGTGAAGTCAGTGAATGTACGGCGAGGTTGGATGGGGAGGAACTGGAAAATGTGAGTACATTTAAGTACTTGGGTAGTGTGATGAGTAAGGATGGAGGTTTGGAGGGTGAAGTGCTTGAAAGGGTACAGCAGGGAAGAAAGGTTGCTGGTTCTTTGAAAGCAGTGATAAGAAACAGGGAAGTGAGCACGGAAGTGAAAAAGTTCCTAAATGACAGTATTGTGATACCAACTCTAACGTACGGAAGTGAAGCTTGGACATTGTTGGATGAACACAAGTCAAGAGTGAGAGCAGTGGAAATGAGTTATTTAAGAGGAGCCTGTGGAGTCACATGGAGAGACAGGCTGACGAATGAGGATATAAAGGAGCATTGTGGTGTGGATGTGGATGTGATAGGAAGCGTTATGAGGAACACACTGAGGTGGTTTGGCCATGTGGAGAGGATGGAGGGTGAAAGACTGACGAAGAGAGTGTATGTGAATGAGGTGGAGGGGGGAAGAGGGAGGGGGAGGCCGAGGATGAGATGGAGGGATGGGGTGGAGAGGTATATGAGAGAGGGGTGTGTGAGTTGGGAGCAGGGCAGTGAGATGGTGGGGGACAGGGCGACTTGGAGGTGATTTGTTTGTGGCAACCCCAAACGGGATTGAGGCGTCTGGCAATAGATAGATAGATAGAACTGACGTGCTACAGGAGAGAGACGCTTGGGTGGATTGTGTTTATTTAGATTTGGAGAACGCCTTCGACAAGGTGCCTCATAAGAGGCTGATGTGGAAACTAGAGCATATAGGAAGACTGAAGGGGAACCTCCTGGAATGGATGAGACTTTTTGAGAGACAGACAAACGAGGACAGTAATAAAGGATAGGATGTCTGGATGGAGGGAAGTAACAAGTGGAGTCCCACAAGGCTCGGTGTTGGTGCCAGTAATGTTCCTGATTTACGTAAATGATGTGGTAGATGGAGCGAACAGCTATGCAAGTCTGTTTGCTGATGATGCAAAGATCTTGAGGAAGGTAGAGGTTGAGGAGGATTGTAAAATGCTGCAGGAGGATCCGGATAGGATACATGGTTGGAGCCGGATGTGGGAAATTAAGTTCAACGCAAAGAAATATTGGAAATGGGTAAAAGTACCAAGAGGCCATCACTGAATTATTTGATGGGTAATGAACCAATCACAAAAGCTAGAGAAGAGAAAGATTTCGGAGTGCTGGTCCAGGATAGTTTGTCACCTGAAAAGCATATTAACAAGATAGTTAGAGAGATGTATAAACTTTTGACTAACATAAGAGTAGCATTTCATTATATGGATGAGATGATGATGAAAAAATTGATAGTGGCCATGATCCACCCCAGGTAAGTTATATGCAGCAGTAGTGTGGTCCCCACACAAAAAGAATGATATAAACAAGACTGAGAGAATAAAAAGAACAGCAACGAAGATGGTCCCCAGTCTGGCAGATTTGTCATAGAGTGAGAGGCTGGAAAGGCTGGATTTGCCTTCCTTAGAGGAAAGGAGAAAGAGGGGCGACATGATTGCAGTGTTCAGGATCATGATGGGAGTAGATAAAATTGACAAAGAAGATCTGTTTGTATGGGATAAGAGAGTAACAAGAGGACGTGGAATGAAATTAAAGAAGCCAAGCTGCGTGAAGGATATCAAGAAATATAGTTTTCCTTATAGATGTATAGACCTGTGGAATAGCCTGGACAAAAAGATCGTCCAGTCTAAAAACTTAAACGAGTTTAAAGCAAAATTTGACTTACTGGGAAACAGAGATGGAACCCCGTGAGCGTAGCTCATTTCCTGTATATCACAATTAGGTAAATACACACACACACACATGCACTCTCTCTCTCTCTCTCTCTCTCTAAGTATGTGTGAGTGTGTATTCTTACCTAACTGCATCTTTACAGGAATAAGTCAAGTTCGTACTGTCCCGTGTTTTGACCCATTTTTATCATACATATCCTTAAATTTACGAATAGTTTTGGCACACACCATTTCATTCAGTAGTGCATTCCAATGATCAATTGCTCTATTTGGGAAACCAGATTTCCTTACATCTTCATCACCTCTCTTTTTATGCAGTTTTTTGCAGTCCCCTCTTGCTATTGCTTCCCCACACGTTATATACTCATTTATGTCTACAGTATTTTCTCTTTTCCTATGATCCATTTATATGGCATAAATATGTCTCCTCTTTTCCTTCTCTCTTGTAATGTTGATAGGTTTAATTTTTCTAGTCTTACATCATAGCTTAGATCCCTTAGGCTTGGTGCCCATCTTGTGGCAACTGTTTGCACCTTTTCAGTCTTATCTAAGTGCTTTTACAAACGTGGATTCTAGGCTACTGATGCATACGCCAGGGTTGGTCTAATGCAGTGTTTCCCAAGCTGGGGGGCATTTAAGATTACTGGGGGGGGGGGGGACAAGGTAATCAATGTTCAACATAGGGCTAGGCCATTCAAACGCATACAGGGTATTCCCAAAGATATTTATGAATAAGAAACTGATAGGAAACCTTCACAACCATCATTTCGAGCAACCACATGTAATGTTACCGTAACATATGATCATCAGTCTGTTGTAATCCTTGCAGGCAGAGTTGTTAATTTCGCTTAATATTGAAAATGACATGCAGTGTGCTCTATCTAAATCTGCTCTAAGAATCAAGTTGCTCGCAGAGAAGAAACAATGCCAATCTTCCCACTAACTTTCCTTCTATCCAAGTGTTCAGCAGCTTAAGTCAATTAAATATTGCAAAAGTGCATCCAGGTTTAATGTTTTTTTATTTTCTTTTTCATAGAAATGAAAAATAATAAACTTATGTTTTTGCATCCAGGTTTAATGCTATTTGTTTTTGTTTTTATTCAGAGGAATAAAAATTTATAGACATATGAGCTTTGTTTTCATTATTAATCCTACAAGTATCTCTAGCATCCACTCACTTGATGTAGTGCTGCCTACTTCTTCCTTAGCCTTTATCATTCTTTTTCTGTGCCAGCCCTCCTCTCTTCCAATTTCTTCCACCTTTCCTGTCACTTCTTATTGCATTTCTTTCCTTTACAGTGGCTTTACATTGAGTGACAAGCAAAATGGTTTCCTGTACGCCAAGAAACCATTTACAACACTGGATGGTAACCATATAACCAAACCATACGTGCTACCTATGTGTCAACAAAGTGGGTTGGTGGAGGGTTAGTGTCCCTCCCCGTAAAACAAATAACTCGAAGTCAAATGGCCACCCCTTACGGGATTATCGCGCCTGGTGATAGATAGATTGTCTTAAGCATACATATGGAATGGATCAAAACACCATTGTTTAGGCATCAGATGGGAGGGGGTAGAGGTGGCATCAAGAATACAGTCCTGACCAGAGGGAGGCACAGTGCTAAAAAAGTTGGGAGCCCCTCGTCTAATGAATGAGTGCAGGCATGGGGCGCAGTGCTAGAAAAGTTGGGAACCCCTCATCTAATGAATGAGTGCAAGCATGCATGCGCCAAGCATGAGAGAGGGAAGGAAAGTTAGCATTACAGACACGTAGTGACATTAAAAGTGAGTGACAGATAAACAGATGCATATGCATGAGAGAGAGAGAGAGAGAGCATGCGTGTGTGTGTGTGCAGAAGGTATGAAGTGTAAGGAGGATAAGTTAGAGGGTGAGAACGTTGCATCATTAGTAATTATGAGATCAAGGTTGGGTTCGGCAGGCGTGGTAAAGAGTGTGAAGGCTTCAGGCAAAGAGACAGATGCTGGGGAGGTACAGGATGATCATTATGACTCTGGTGCTAATTGTACTGTCCATCAGTGATGGGCATCAGCACTGGACTGGCAACCTAATTTTCCAGAATTCCCTCATACTGTAGAATTGGAAGAAGGTTGTGGTGATTCACAGCACTGCACTCAGAACTCCAAATGAAGGATATAATCACAATAAATAAGAAAAAGTATCAGCAAATTATTAATAACAATGGGCCAGGTGACGGTTTGGACGGTTCTTGGGCATAACTTCAGGAAGGACTGGATGCAAACAGCACCCACTGACCTGGCAACACTGTGCCAGTGTGTCCAAACATCAGGGTGAGTGGGCTGCATCACAGATGCTGGCAGCATACAAGTACACTCCGTCATTCTAGTCTTTTGGATACTTTTTAAAAATACATATTGAGTTTGAGTTTATTGTAACCCAACATCTAAATATTATGTTGACTGGTGGTATTTTTAGTATACAAGTATTGGTGAGAAATAAGGTTATATAGTACTGTACTATACAAAGCTGATGGAGGAATGAGTTAATACAGTTAACAAGCCTGCAAAAGAAATGCCATGTGAACTTCACCTCCTTTATTCAAAAAAGCTTTGTGAATTAAGTATACTGTATTCTACTGTTCTATTTTTTCCTTTTTTTAAGTTTAGGAATGATTTAGTGAGTGTTAAGTGGAGTGTTTTGGCTATACATGATTTATGGTTCTAAGCAAGGCCTTGGGAATACAACCCTCATTTAAGTTGCAACATGGCTGTACCAAAACAGGTCTCCCTCGTTGTACGATGTTTCATTTTACAGTACAGTATTTCGCATTTACGATCGTTCTTCTTTAGTACCAATCGTTTGTTTTACGATTGAGCTCCCCCGCATTTATGACTGGTAATGTGGAGAAATCCCGCGCTCACAGGTAGATCATCTGAGAGTTGCGTGGCATACCCATCCCACGCACACAGTTTCCTGTGCTTCCGCCAACCAAGCATCACTGGTTCCGAGACAATTCGCCTTCAAGTCAATTCTCCGTCAGACAATTCGCCCTCAAAACATGGACAATTCCCTGTCAGGACAATTCACATTCTGGACAATTCCCTGTCATTCTATAAATGTACTTATTATTAATTAATCAATACATTAATACTGTAGCTGTATTTCAGGGGGATCCATCAAAATCTATGTTCAATAGCACATGCTTTGGATATTAATTATTAGTTGCACCTTTAGTCAATAATTAACTTGTTTCTTCCTCGCTGCAGTTGCTTTTGAATTATATTCTAGCGTCACCCATAGCTGTCTTCATAAATGACGACGAATTATCTTGTTACTTTTGTGACGGCGAATTGACTTGACGGCCAATTGTCCCAAAACCAGATCACTGCCCAGTCTCACCCACACACTTGTTCACCTTACAACCTCCGTGTGTCTGTGTGCATCAGTGCCCAGGAAACTGTATTACTGTACTATTTTTCCTGTTCTTCATACTGTATTTTTTGTTGTTTATGCTATTTCATGTCTTTATGTTTGCAAATGTACATTCATATGTGATTCAGATGCATTACCATACATAAAGCATCATTACTATTGCATATTAGATCACTTGTATGGGTGTAAGGATTCTTATATACGAGTCCAGGAATGCATCCCTACTTTTCCCATTAAACCTTAAGTTTGCTATACGACATTTTGGTATAAGACTGCCTTTCTAGGAATGCATAACGATCGTAAAGTGAGGAAGACCTGTAAATCCATTCCATGCTACTAAAGCTGCTTGCATGAGGATGCACTGTACTGCTTGAGTCATTTTCTATTCAGTTACACTAAATACAATGAGTCCTTGATATACAAAAGGGATGGCTCAGTGGGTTAGAGCGCTCCGCTCTGAACGAAGGGTCGGAGGATCGAATCCACCCAAGGGTCATTGGTAGACATCAGGAAGGGCATCTGGTCATAAAATGCTACACGCTCCAGTCCAAAGTCCTCTACCCAGGGGCAACACCTTAGCCCTTCGGGGATACTTGGCGTAAAACCAAATTATTATTATTTTTTTTTTATAGGGACCAAAAAAAAAAAACTTTCATAATTTGAAATTTCATATATCGGAACAATTTTCCCCATTGAAATATACA
Organism: Coenobita brevimanus; assembly: GCF_032717465.1. Classification (NCBI taxonomy): domain Eukaryota; kingdom Metazoa; phylum Arthropoda; class Malacostraca; order Decapoda; family Coenobitidae; genus Coenobita; species Coenobita brevimanus. The sequence continues at coordinate 10,783,065 of NC_136956.1, forward strand.
TATAAATGGGCCCCTATTAAGAAGTAAGAAATACCTGTATACAATTGTAGAGAAGGAGGTGGCCATATTCTTGTACATCGTTCCCAATGTTGGAAACAGCAAGGCCTAAAGCATGCCCAATCTCCGAGACTCCCTGCCCCTCCTCATGGGGTCTTATAATTTCCAATTTCCTTTCCAGAATTAGAGTACGGTGCTGCTGCTTCTTTGTAGCGGGCTCTCCCAGTGCTGGAGATGATGCAGGGCACTTGGGAGGCATGGCAAAACAATACAAAAAGGTGAAGGGCTGCAAAAATATCCTCACGTACAACAAGGCTGTGAGGAGAGGAGGGACGTGAACTTAACTGAGAAGTGCGCGAAAATTTGTTTACCAGAGAGGGGTTAGTTCGTTTTCTCTTGGCAAGCGAGTGCGGCGCTATGCACCGCGCCCATTTTGAATTTTTCATACAGTATTCCATTAACTCCGTCATGGCTGCTGGCCATGAACAACACTTCACTGTTTAGGTGTCAGTGACATTGAGTTAGGACATTATAAAAAACTGCAAACAATTACGGGAAGGGAACGAAGGTCACTGGTGTGTGTACAAGACCCTACTCTACCATCCTATCAGTCAGGCATTCTCATCACTCCAGATATATTCGCCGATGTTTACATGCTTATGTTACATGCGCCCTAATTTTGAGTAAGTTTCTTTCAGCAAGAGAACATAATTTACTATCTATCTATAGCCCGACGCCCTAATCCCGCAAAGGGTGGCCGCAGACAAAACGCCTCCAAGTCACTCTGTCACCCACCATTAGACTCCCCTCCCCCCAACTCACCCCCCCCTCCCTCATATACCTCTCAACTCCATCCCTCCACCTCATCCTCGGTCTACCCCTCCCTCTCCCTCCCTCCACCTCACCTACATACACCCTCTTAGTCAGTCTTTCATTCTCCATCCTCTCCACATGTCCAAACCACCTCAGTGTATTTCTACTAATCTTTTCAACCACATCCACATCTACCCCACAACGTTCCTTCACTTCTTCATTCGTCAACCTGTCCCTCCATGTCACTCCACATGCTCCTCTCAAGTAACTCATTTCCACTGCTCTCACTCTTGACTTGTTCCCCTCTTGCAAGGTCCACGCCTCGCTTCCATATGTCAGGGTAGGGATCACAATACCATCATGCAGTGACTTCTTAACTTCCATACTCACCTCCCTATTTCTCATCACTGCTTTCAGTGTGCCAACAACCTTCCTTCCCTGCTGTACCCTTTCACGTACTTCATCCCCCAAAGTTCCATCCTTACTCATCACACTACCCAAGTACTTGAATGCACTCACATTCTCCATATCCTCACCATCCAACCTCACTGCACACTCTGTGACTTCATTCCTCTCAAACACCATAACTTTTTGTTTACATTAACTTTCAGCTTCCTCCTCCTACACACTGTCCCAAATTCATTCACCAAACCTTGCAACTCCCATTCATCTTCACTCAACAATACTGTATCATCAGCAAACAGCAACACCGGAAGCTTCCAAATCTCACCCTCATTCATTAGGGCCACCCCCACGTCCACTGCCCTACCTTGTACCTCCTTTACGACCCCATCCATATATATATTAAACAGCCATGGAGACATTACACACCCCTGTTTCAGTCCCACATTGAGATCAAAGAACTCACTCAGCTCACCATCCACTCGCACCGTAGCCCTAGCTCCCTCGTACATACTCTTCACAGCACTCAACAATTTCCCCTCCACTCCATATATTCTTAATACCTTCCACATACCTTTCCTATCTATTCTGTCATAAGCTTTCTCCAAGTCCATGAAGGCAGCGTACACTTTCCTTCCCTTCTCTAGATACTTCTCCACTAAACATCTTAGAACAAATATCTGATCTACACACCCTTTTCCCTTCCTAAATCCCCCTTGTTCTTCTCCAACTAGCTCCTCTGTCATATGCCTAACCCTATCAATGAGTATTCTACCATATATTTTACCAGTCACACTAAGAAGGCAAATACCCCTATGGTTACCACATACTTCTCTCTCCCCTTTTCCTTTGTACAGAGGAACAATTATACCTGATTTCCAGTCCTCTGGAACCCTTCCCTCTTCCCAAGCCAATCTACACAACTTCCATATCCACTCCACAACAATCTCACCCCCATACCTAAGCATTTCACCACACACTCCATCAATTCCTGGGGCCTTTCCCAGCTTAATCTTCTTCATCGCTTCCACTACTTCCGACCTACTGATCTCTTCCTCCCTCCTCTCATCTCTTCTTCTCCCAGCCATTCCCCAACCACTTATACTCACACTGCTCTCACTCTCTACATTCAACAAATCCTCAAAGTACTCCTTCCATCTCCTCAATTTCTCTCTCTTCTCCACCAACAATCTATTATTCCTATCTTTCACTCCCCTACTATTTCCCCTTTCACACTGCCTTACTTTCTTTACCTCCTTCCAAAACAATTTCTTACTCTCCCTCCATTTCACACTCAGATTCCTCCCAAACTCTTCATCCACTTTCTTCTTACTCTCCTTCACCAGTCTCTTAACCTCCCTTCTCCTGCTCACATATACCTCTCTCTTCTCTCTCTCATCTTCTCCCCTACCTCTACTCGCCAACCATTCACCATATGCCTTCTTCTTTTGTTCCACAGCTCGTTTCACCTCATCATTCCACCATGCTGTCCCTTGCACACCCTTGCATCTCCTCCTCACTCCACAAACCGCCTCACACGCTGCGCTTATCTCTTCCGTGAATATCTTACATACGTCTTCCACCCCTTCCATCTGCTCTAGCTCATACCTTCCCAATCTTTCTTCCACTATGCTCTTATACTCTGTCCTCTTCTCACTATCTTGCAATTTCTCCACTCTTCTCACAGGAGCTGCTTCCTCCTGTCTTCCCCTTCGCCTCCTCAACCACTTTCTTTGCAGCTCTACCTTGGCCATCACTAAGTGATGGTCCGAGACTCCATTCCCCCACCCTCTCCACACCCTTGCATCCAACACTTGTCTTCTCATTCGCTCATCCACACACACGTAGTCTATCATTGCCTTTCGTTCAACAAGTTCACCATCCATCCTCCTCATTACTCTCCATGTATACCGGTGGATCATCTTATGACGAAAGTAGGTGTTGGCTATTGCCAACCCCTTACCAGCACAGATGTCCACCAAAGCACTACCATTCCCATCTACTTCCGCTGGCACACCCCACTGACCAACCACTCCATCCACTCGTACATTCCCAACTTTGCCATTCATGTCTCCAATCAACAGCACTCTCTCGCTCCTCTCAAACTTGTCCATACATGCTTCTACTCTCGCCCAAAACTCATCTTTCACTCTTGCCTCTCGATCCTCTGTTGGAGCATACACACATACAATCGCCCATGCTTGTATACCTACTTTCATCCTCACCCATACAATCCTTGCACCCACTGTTCCATACTCTCTTATATTCTCCTTCCACTTCTTGCTTATCATCAGACATACTCCCTCTCTTGCCCTCTCATTCTCACTGACTCCCGCACATATGCCTACACCGTATTCCCATTCTCTCATCCTTTCACCTTTCCATTTAGTTTCAGTCAATCCACATATATCCACTTTTGCATCCTCAAGCACCTGGACAATCTCTCTCTCTTTCACTTCATCATTCACTCCTCTCACATTCCACGTTCCTACTCTCAGAATGTCCTTTGTCCGTCCCTTAGTCGTCAACGTATGGTCCGTCCGGGTCCGAGGCGCTTTATTTGCTTTTTTAGTTAGTTCTTTTTACGGGGTGGGGCACTAACCCACCACCAACCCTTTTAGTCGCCTCGTACGACAAGCAGGGATACTGGGGGAGTATTCTTGAAACCCCCCCACCCTCAAAATAGTCAGAAAAATATAGAAGACAAACTAGAGGAATATGAACTGAATTGGTAAGGTATTTAGGCTGTATGCTTACATGAAAGTTATGGGTTTTACAATTTTAAGAGACGATATGGAACAAAAATGTTTGCTAATCAGAAAAAAATTACTCTTTCATCCCACATATTCTCGTAGGTTAGCATTCAGTTCCACATTCTTCGTTCGGTATCACTCTTCCCAATATATTTCAGACAGACTGGGCACAGTTATTTCTGCTCCAAAGAGTTAGTGTACATTCACTGCTCATTCTTTCGTTTGCTCTCATGTGTATGTGTGAAAGAGAGAGGACTGATACAAACAATAATGTATTTCATTATCACTTTCATAGCTGCTGGCCCTGAAGAACGCCTTACTGTACTGGTGTCAGTGACGTTGAGTTAGGGTGAGCTAAAAAACGCTGCGAGCAATTATGGGAAGGGAACGAGGGTCACTGGTGTGTTTACATGACCCTACTCTACCATTTCAAGCAGTCTGGCATTCACAGTTCACTTCGTCCCAGATGTTTTCGGCCGATGTATACATGCTGATGTAACACGCATCCTAATTTTATTAATTCTTACACGAATCACAGCAAATCACAGGATGAGTTTAGAAAAAAAAGAAAAAAAAGACAGGTGTGCCAGACGAGTCTTTTCACATATGTAAGGAAAAGAAATTGATTCTAGAACTTTGAAAAAATGGTCCCAAGGCTGACCATGGGAGCATGCAAATATATGAACCCACAGCCACTGAGGGGGCTAAACATACGTTTTACTTTAAGCAGTAAAAGCACCTTACCAAATCAGTTCTTCCTGATAGTCTGTTATATTTTTCAGATAATTTCTGGGTTGGTAAATACAGTACACGTTTCTTATTAAATCTGTTTCCCCATCATTTTTAGCTGTTCTGGTATGGCAACTCTTGTTTAGTTCGTTAACATAATAGCAGAAAGAACTGTTCTTCTCTAAGTGTTTAACTAAACCTGGCCTAACTGAGCTTATCTGTACCTAATAATTTTAACCTAACCTAACCTCCAGTTGGGAAATTGGGAAACGATATCCACCTTTAAGCATGTTGAGTTTCTTCCACTGCGCTGGAAACGATCGTAGGGGAAAGTGACGATAACAACAGAGAGGAAATTTTTCAGCAAGAAAAAGTAATTTGCCAAACTGACAGTTGTCAGAAAATTACAGAAACAAGCTGGAGGATTATGAATTGAACTGGTAAGGTCTTTCTGCTCCTTCAAGTGTACAATGAAAGACAAGTATCTTCCCAAAGTCTGACGAATATAGCGGGGAAAAATCGAACCATTTGAAACACGCACTAGTAGAAACAGGGTTTTCATTGTATATTGCCTGGTGTAAATTTTCTTCAGACTGAACTGGGAAGATAGTTGTGTCTTTCACTGTACATTTACCAGTATAGAAATCAATCTAACAGTACTTGTGTTTTGTTTCTACCAGATTAACCCCTTAACCGCGGGGCGTCACTTTCGTGACGCTTGGGAGCAAGGGATCACACCGCGGGGCGTCACTGTTTATGATTCTGTGTTATTTTGAATTAGCCCGGGCTTTCAAGTGGTGGCTTGTATCATCTATCAGTACTGCCAATGTCCAACACTAGTCAGCACTCCTAATCTCATCTGTACTCCCATCCATTGTTGACAATTTAGCCATTTCTCCCAGTTCTTGACTCCCCTCCCTACCTCCCGTCCATTACCCTATCCTCTCGCCTGCCCAGCCATGCTACGCTAAGTAAATCTTCCCTGGAATTTTTCACTGACTTCATCCATTGAAATAAGCCCTATGCCCTATTCTTATACTAAATAATATATACAAGAAAGAAATAAGGTAAGTGAGAGTGCCATACACCTAAAATTGGCTAATTATCACCTGACAACACCTCACGTGCACTCGTTCGCTAATTTTCGCTGTTTATTTCCCCTTGAAATATGCCGTATAATCTATTTTCGTAATAAAAATATATATAAGAAAGGAAGGGAGAAGCCTAAGTGATATTTACATTCACCTGGAACTACCTAATTTATTATGTATTGTCTTGGTTTCCTGCCAATCATTTCATTGCTATATATTAGCAGATCTCACAAGGCTGAAGTTGGCAGTATTGCACACACACTAGCCAGACGGCAGGAGGCCACCACTATCAGTTCACTGTCATCTTTCAAGGTGAAAGTATGTTGGATTCGCTCCTGCTAACTTTCGCCGTTTTTTACCCCCATGCAAAGGGTCCTGTGACCTTTATCCCCTACTAAACCTCGTGTGGAAATAGCTAAAGGCCTGACAATTGAAAGAGAGTGACTACGATCTTTCTGTTGAGTAAAACAGTGCAAGTGGAATTGTAAATAATGTGTAAACAGCAAGTGAAAGCAATGAATGTAAATATAAGTGAACAGTGGAAAATAGTTTTATAAGTTACTTCAAGTGACAGTGCATAACACAGTGTAAATAAAATAGAAATGGAAATAATGTAAATAAAATAGAGAACGTAAATAGAAATGTAAATGAGTAGTATTATAAGAATATGAGTATATATACTAGGAGTAATGAAAGTGAAAGTTTCACTCTAGCATGTATGAATACTATGAGTTATGAGAGTGAAGGTGAAAGTGACATTCACTCTCAATGCTAGTATACAGGATGAGAAAGTGAATGCTACGTATTTTACTGAAAGAAAACCCTACAGTGACAATAAACTACTATTGCTGAAGGAAACTTATGGATAAAGGCTGTAGATATATATAAGTGTTATATAGTAATAGAAATATAAACTGTGAGTGTTTTTATGAATAATAAATGACACCACCAGCGGCGAACGATTGGAAGTGGGATGGTCATACGCCCTCGTAATTTTCATTGCTTTCACAGTTTTCTTTTTTTTTTTTGAAGTATGGATTCCAAACTATTTAAGAATCATAGAATAGTGTTTCTGGTGATAATATCACGCTGTGGTAATCATATTATGAGCTGTCGGGAAGTGTAAAGTGGAGACTTCGTTACCCAACTTCAGAGATTTCCACAAGTCCTACGGTACTTGACGAAGGCTCAACGAACACCCCAGGAGAAAGCTGAAGGTATGTGGCATAAGCATATGTGATTTTAATATTCTAGGACTAATGCATGATTTTTGGCAAATATTTTTAGAGAGTCTGTGAGAGCGCGTATATGCCCGCGGGAGCCGCAAGTCAAGCAAAACAAGCCCACGGTTTAAGGGTTAATCATGATTTCAGACCATTCAGGCACTTCTTCACATCATATAGTCTGGATAACTGGGATATCTTTGCATTTCCTTTCATATCAAGTATCGATTTTCGTAAAATTGACAAATTTTCGTACAGTGGAATTTGTCCTATATTAATCGATTTCGTACCATCGAAAATTCGTACTTCGGGTTTTCGTATTTCGAGGACTCACTGTATTTACAGTACAAGAAGGCGGAGGGTATGGTGGATGAACGTGCGAGGAAGAGGGATAAGGAAGTTGGTGAGGCTATGGGTCTAACAAGTGACCGAGCTGACTGGATGAACTTTGTGCAGAGAAGTGTACAACCAGTGATTTGGCACCCCTTTCTAACATGACAGTGTTCAGATTGACTCTATCAGATAGGTATATGTGAAGCTACAGAATGTGGTGAAATCTGGGGGGGCCTATCTGATGGAGCCAGAATTCTGTGGGCTTGAACGATGAATGAATGGAGGCATGGCCCACTGAACTAGGCAAACTTAGGCTGTCGGGACGTTGATACTCCTCACCCTGCCCTACGGTGTGAAAGGAGGCCTGGATCATGATGATGATGATGATGATAAAATACTAAATGCCAAAATACCAACTACCAAATGACACAGTGTGAAAGTAATACAGAGGGTTGTGTTGGCAGATGCAGATCTTATGTACTATGGAAAAACAGATGAACAATACATTAAAAAAAGAGTGGGAAGAGGAGTGTTTGAGTTAGTCAGAAAGGTGTGTGAGGAAAGGTAATCTGGAGGCGCTTCAGTCAGAGCCATCCTCTGAGCAAGGTGTTGGAGATGATGATGATGATGAAAATACCAATCAGCTTGGGACATACCGAGTTGTTGTGATCATTTCAGATAACACTGGAGCCTCCTCCATGAAGCTTAATTTATCCATTGTACATCAGCCTTCCTATGCCACCCACAATGCACAGCCAAGAGTGGTTGACTAACCGGCTGGAGTTACACCAAGCCTCCTATGCCACCCAGAATATACAGCCAAGAGGTGATGACTAACCGGCACTGTGGGGACATTAGGTGGTGGTGGCTGGTTATGAAGGCAATGGAGATACACCAGGTCATTCTCCAGGGTAATCTTGGCTGAGCGTGGACGACTGAGGGAGGCACGGGTGAGACGACCTGCATGTTCTTGGACGGCTACCACACCACTTTCTAGCAGCCTCCTTATTGGCTCACCCATCTGACGCAGCTCCTCAATCTGTGGAAGGTGATACTTCATTATTACACTAGTGGTAGGTGATGGAAACCATCACCCATTCCCTTGATGTAAAGCCACCTACTTCTTCCTTCCCTTTTATTCTCCGTCTCCTCTCCTCTCCTCTCCTTTTCCTCCCATCCTTACTGTTACTTTTCATTACTCTTCTTTCAACTTCAGGTGGGTCTACACTGGGTGACAAATCTAATGTTTTATAATACCCAGGATGCCACATGCAATACTGTGTACACCATATAACCAAACAACAGGGTAATGTTGATTCTACTGTGATTCCTCGTCATGAATTCGCCACATTGTGTTTTTATACAAATTCATGACATTATATTATTATGGGAACTCAAGAACATAACCGAAACCCAGTGTAGTTCACTCAGCTAACCGTCCTGTGACAGCACTCCAGTTGGAAGACATTTTCAAAACATCTGTCATTGTTTCAGGAGTGGCTGCCTTTAATGCACGACCTTGGTACATTGGTGAGTGAATTATTGTGTATAGTAACCCCTCTAAGACCTTGATGCCCAAGACCCGAACACCCAAAGTCCTGGACATTTTGGGCTTTGGTCCATTAGTCCAAGTCTCGGATATTCCCTAAGGTATCCGGACAAAAAGCCATCTAGACAAATGTCCGAAACAATCCGGGACACCAAAAAAAAAAAAAAAAAAAAAAAAAAAAAAAAAACTGATATGTGTTCATCCCTATACTAAATTTGTCGTGCAGTGAGGAACAGTTGTGTTCTGGTGTGTAGTTCCGGTGACATACGCTAGAGCGCCCCTGCATTCTCCCCATTTCCCGTCTACCCACTGTCGTGACTGCACGCTCGTCGCCATAGCTGCCCACATGCTCGCTTTTGTTAATAAACAGTGAATAAACTGCAATTACTCAGGGCTCTGTCCTATCGCCAACTCTCTTCCTTTTATTCATCAATAACCTTCTAAGCTGTACATCTAACCCTATCCACTCATACGCTGATGACTCCACCCTTCACCATTCTATTTGGTTCCCACAATGCCCATCTCAGCAGTTACTTCAAGAAACAAGGGATGAGGCTATGGCACACCTAATGTCTGACTTGGCTCGTATCTCTGACTGGGGTTAAAATAATATTGTTGTTTTTAATGCATCAAAGACTCAGCTCTTACACCTATCAACCCGATAAAATCTTCCCCAGGTGTACCCACTAATGTTTAATAATATTCAGCTTCATCCTGCATCATCTTTGAACATGCTTGGGGTTTCATTTACTCAGGACTTGTCTTGGAAAGATCATATTACATCTCTTGTAAAATCTGCTTCCAAGAGATTAAGTGTGCTAAGCCGACTCTGTACCTTCTTAACCCCTGCACAGTTGTCTTTATACATGTGTTTTATCTGCCCCTGTGTGGAGTACAACTCTCATGTGTGGGGAGGTTCCCCACATACAGCTCTTCTCAATAGGGTGGAGTCAAAGACTTTTTGTCTCATTAACTCTCCTCCTCTTACTGACTCCCTTCAACCACTGTCTCTTCGCCACACTGTTGCATCTTTATCTCTTTTCTATCGCTACTTCAATGGTCACTGCTCCTCTGAACTGTCTGCATGCATTCTTCCACCTCTACGACGGGCGCGCAGCACCTGTCTAGCAGCAAACTCTCATCCCTTTGATGTCCAACTCTCTAATGCAAGAGTTAACTGTTACTCCCAGTCCTTCATTTATGCAACAGGTCAGCTCTGGAACTGTCTCCCTCTGTCCGTATTTCCTGCTTCCTATGATCTCCAGTCTTTCAAACGCAGTGTGTCAAGGCACCTCAAAATGATCGGATTTTGAATTTGGCTCTCTCTTGTATTTTGTTTTTCTCTTGGAAGGAACAGTTATTGCAGGGTCATGGCCTTTAGTTCCTTCTTCCCCACATAAAAAAAAAAAAAAGAAAGAAAAAAAAAAAAACTACATGGAAATTTACAGTGCTGAGCAGTGTTTAGAAATTAGAAATCAGAGTGCAAAGGATTAAGTTCAGAGTGCAATACTGGCCTGTTGCAACTGGCGTGGCACAAGTAAGAACAGAATGTGCAGTGTTAAAAAATTATAATTCACAGTGCAAAGGATTAAGTGCAGTGTAACACTAGATTACTGTACGAGTACGTGCTTCAAGAGCACCTTCACCCCTGTGAAAGCCATAGAGGAGGCGGATTAATCTTCACGACGGCCACAGACGTGTCATAAGTACCCTGTATACTGCTAAATATTTTCCTTACTCACTTCTAATTTCTCATTCTCTGGTTCTTTTTTATTTTTTGGTTTCTGTCCCTTATATGTGTGACCAGGGTCTTAAATAGGTGCCGTGCATGTCCGATAGGGAGTTATTTAGGTGGCTTTCAAAGTTAGGTTCAGTTGGAGTCTATAAGTACTTGTCCAAGGGCATTTTGCCCAAGTCCCGGACGTTGCTTGGGCTCTATTACATCGGATCTTGGAGGGATTACTGTATATCATTCCTCTGCCCCTGTCTCTAGCCACTGAAGTTAAGTCACGCCCATTTCTCGTGCCTGAGCCTGCTGCCATGAGAAACTAGGCAACTAGAGAGGGACAGATGTGTGCCACGGTGATGATTCTCGGGGATCCATCTACTCCCAAGCTGTGGGCCTTAGCTTGGCATTGCCATGCCTCTCAGCTCACCGTAGTTAGTAATTAGTGATGGACGGCTAAGAGAGAGATGGATAGAGCGTATCTCAATCCGTGGATCATCTGTGGTTCCCCGAGATTGCCCATCTCTCCATCTGCAGCCCAGGGAGGTGGACTGCAGCCCAAGGAGGTGGACCCATGGCAATGGAGGAGCAGACAATAGGATCATCGAACCCATTGTCTGATGGTGTGTTAGCTGCAACTCCAGTCTTCAGCCCCGTGACTCCACACTGCCAATTAACACAGTATCTCCTTCTGTTTTCTAGGTTATGAGTACAGTAATCTTCCCAATATCCGACATAATACAGCCAAAGGCATGTCCAGAAACTGAGCCCGTCCGGATAATGGGTCCAGGCCTCCTGAACTGGTACTTATGGACCCTAACCCAGCCTAACTCAGAAAAACACCTACATCACTCCCTACCGGACATGCATAGCACCTATTCAAGACCCTATTCACACCAATAATGGAAATAAAGCATGAAATCAATGAAAAGGAACCAAAGAATGAGGAATTAGAAGTGAATATGGAAAATACTGTATTTAGCAATGTACAGGGTACTTACAGCACATCGGTGGCCACCTCCTCTAAGGCTCTGGCAGGGATGAAAATGGTCTTGAAGCATGTACAGTAATCCAGTGTTGTGCTGCATTTAATTCTTTGCACTGTTAGTTATAATTGTTTAACACTGCACATTCTGCTCTTAATTGTGCCACACCAGTTTCAACCACCAGTTTGCACTCCACACTTAATCCTTTGAACTCTAAATTCTAATTTCTGAACAATGCACAACACTGTAAATTCCAATGTGGTCTAGTGCCGAGGTCAATCTATCTTTCTATTGCCAGATGCCTCAATCCCGTTTGGGTTGGCCACAAACAAATCGCCTCCAAGTCGCCCTGTCCCCCGCCATTTCACTGCCCTACTCCCAACTCACACCCCCCTCTCTCATATACCTCTCCACCCCATCCCTCCATCTCATCCTCGGCCTCCCCCTCCCTCTTCCCCCCTCCACCTCACTCATATACACTCTCTTCGTCAGTCTTTCACCCTCCATCCTCTCCACATGGCACAAACCACTTCAGTGTGTTCCTCATAACGCTTCCTATCACATCCACATCCACACCACAACACTCCTTTATATCCTCATTCATCAGCCCGTCTCTCCATGTGACTCCACAGGCTCCTCTTAAATAACTCATTTCCACTGCTCTCACTCTTGACTTGTGTCCTTCCAACAACGTCCAAGCTTCACTTCCGTACATTAGAGTTGGTATCACAATACTGTCATGTAGTAACTTTTTCACTTCCATGCTCACTTCCCTGTTCTTATCACTGCTTTCAAAGAACCAGCAACCTTTCTTCCCTGCTGTACCGTTTCAAGCACTTCACCCTCCAAGCCTCCATCCTTACTCATCACACTAACAATGTACTTAAACGTACTCACATTTTCCAATTCCTCCCCATCCAACCTCGTTGTACATTCACTGACTTCACCTCTCTCAAAGACCATCACTTTACTCTTCCCTACATTCACCTTTAGATTCCGTTTCTTACACACTCTCCCAAACTCATCCACCAAGCCTTGCAGCTCCCCTTCGTCTTCACTCAACAACACAGTATCATCTGCAAACAACAGTACAGGGAGTTTCCAAACACTATCCTCTCTCAACGGGGCCACTCCAACATCCACTACCCTACCTTGTACCTCTTTTATTACCCAATCCATGTACAGATTGAACAACCATGGAGACATGACACATCCCTGTTTCAACCCAACTTTCAAAGAGAAAAATTCACTTAGTTCACCCTCCACACGCACTGCAGCCTTCGCACCATGATACATACTCTTCACAGCATTCGACAACTTCCCATCTACTCCATATATTCTTAACACTTTCCACAATCCTTGTCTATCCATCCTGTCATATGCTTTCTCCAAATCCATGAAAGCCGCATACAACTTATTTCCCTTCTCTAGAAACTTTTCCACTAAAGATCTAAGAATGAATATCTGATCTACACAACCTCTTCCCTTCCTAAAGCCTCCCTGTTCTTCTCCAACTAATTTCTCTGTTCTTTCTCTAACTCTGTCAATAAGTATCCAACCATACACTTTTCCTATTATAATAAGAAGACAAATGCCCCTATGATTACCACACACTTCTTTTTCCCCTTTTCCTTTGTACAAGGGAATAATTATACCTGACTTCCAATCCTCCGGGACTCTACCTTCCTCCCAGGCCAATCTGCACATCTTCCACATCCATTCTACTACTATCTATGCCCCATGTTTCAGCATTTCACCACATGCTCCATCAATTCCTGGGGCTTTCCCCGATTTTACTTTCTTCATTGCTTCCACAACTTCTATCCTACTGATTTCCTCCTGTCTTCTCACCTCCCTCCTTCTCCCAGCCATTCCCCAGCCACTTATACTCACATTACTTCCATCCTCTATGTTCAACAATTCCTTAAAGTGTTCCCTCCATCTGCTCACTTTTTCTCCCTTCTCCACTAGTAATCTACTATTTTTATCTTTCACTCCCCTGTTAACTTCACTTCCAACCTGTGCCGAGGTATTGCAGTTTATTCACTGTTTATTCACAAAAACGAGCACGTGCAGCATCCACTCACGATGGTAGTTGGGCGGGAACAGGGAAGGAGGGAGGAACAGCAAGGGGCCAGCAGCTGTGCATAAACATAGCTGTTTGACACCGTGCACGAATTTCAAATTACGCGTGGGAAAAAAAATTCAGATTTTTTTTTTTTTTTTCAGTTTTTTCGCCATTTTGGGGTTTCAAAGGCCCAGGCCCAAAATGTCCGGAAATTGGGCATCCGAATATTACAGAGCTTACTGTATTAGCTAGGTTGATTGAGTGAGAGAATTTACTTAATTAAGATTCTGGCTTTGTCATTCAAGATTCTTGTAACAGAAGAATATACCTTGCTGTATTAAATAAATTTACAGTTCTCTCTGAGCTCAATTAAATGTAATAATTGTGTTTCATTTCTCTATATTGTCTATCTATCTATCTATCTATCTATAGCCTGACACCCTAATCCCGCAAAGAGTGGCCGCAGACAAAACGTCTCCAAGTCGCTCTGTCACCCACCATTTGACTACCCTTTCCCCAACTCACCCCCCCCTCCCTCATATACCTCTCAACTCCATCCCTCCACCTCATCCTCAGTCTACCCCTCCCTCTCGCTCCCTCCACCTCACCTACATACACCCTCTTAGTCAGTCTTTCATTCTCCATTCTCTTCACATGGCCAAACCACCTCAGTGGATTTCTCCTAATCTTCTCAACCACATCCACATTCACCCCACAGCGTCCCTTCACTTCTTCATTCATCAACCTGTCCCTCTACGTCACTCCACATGCTCCTCTCAAGTAACTCATTTCCACTACTCTCACTCTTGACTTGTTCCCTTCTTGCAAGGTCCACGACTCGCTTCCATACGTCAGGGTAGGGATCACAATACTATCATGCAGTGACTTCTTAACTTCCATACTCACCTCCCTACTTCTCATCACTGCTTTCAGTGTACCAACAACCTTCCTTCCCTGCTGTACCCTTTCACGCACTTCATCCCCCAAAGTTCCATCCTTACTCGTCACACTACCCAAGTACTTGAATGCACTCACATTCTCCATATCCTCCCCATCCAACCTCACTGCACACTCTGTGACTTCATTCCTCTCAAACACCATAACTTTACTTTTGTTTACATTAACTTTCAGATTCCTCCTCCTACACACTGTCCCAAATTCAATCACCAAACCTTGCAATCCCATTCATCTTCACTCAACAATACTGTATCATCAGCAAACAGCAACACCAGAATCTTCCAAATCTCACCCTCATTAATTAGAGCCACCCCCACTTACACTGCCCTACCTTGCACCTCCTTTACAACCCCATCCATGTATATATTAAACAGCCATGGAGACATCACACAACCCTGTTTCAGTCCCACATTGAGATCAAAGAACTCATTCAGCTCACCATCCACTCGCACCATAGCCCTAGCTCCTTCGTACATACTCTTCACAGCACACAACAATTTCCCCTCCACTCCATATATTCTTAATATCTTCCACATACCTTGCCTATCTATTCTGTCATAAGCTTTCTCCAAGTCCATGAAGGCAGCATACACTTTCCTTCTCTTCTCTAGATACTTCTCCACTAAACATCTTGGAACAAATATCTGATCTACACACCCTTTTCCCTTCCTAAATCTCCCTTGTTCTTCTCCAACTAGCTCCTCTGTCATATGCCTAACCCTATAAATGAGTATTCTACCATATAATTTACCAGTCACACTGAGAAGGCAAATACCCTTATGGTTACCACATACTTCTCTCTCCCCTCTCCTTTGTATAATGGAACAATTATACCTGATTTCCAGTCCTCTGGAACCCTTCCCTCTTCCCAAGCCAATCTACACAACTTCCATATCCACTCCACAACAAACTCACCCCAATACCTAAGCATTTCACCACACACTCCAGGGGCATTTCCCAACTTAATCTTCTTCATCGCTTCCACTACTTCCACTCTACTGATCTCTAAATTGTGCTTACATTAAATTGCTTGCTGCCAGTATGCACAAACTTTTCTCACGCATGATGACACAAAACGTGTCAAAATATTGATATACAGTATGACCTCACTACAACAGACTTCACTAGACCAGAATTCGCTTCTTTCGGAGTCAAGGAGCCTACCGGAATTTTTTCTTATTTATCGGGAAAACTCCAAAAAAGCTAGAAGCAGTCCGGACTGCCAAACTTCAGGCCAGGGCAGCCATATTGTCCATGTGGTTTGTGTGTTTGTGCATTGGTTGGTGGTGGGCTGGTGGCGTCACTATTGTTCCCCCATGCTCTGGCCTCAGTCTGACCCATATCATTTCCCTGGAAGTCCCTGATAATCTGCTCGAGAGTGACGAGTGATAAGTGAAACATACAGACAAAGTGAACATTTTTAGTTTGTAAAATCGTAAAAAATAGTGTATAAAGTGCACAGTATTTGAAAAATGTTAAAATTAAGCACACCACACAGCATGCAAGGCAGAAGCAACACCTCCAATTCTGGTCCATGATTCATCTTCTACCAGTGAAGACAATCAGGAGGATAATTCACTGTTACTTGACAATGATCCTTCAGTTAATGGGTAATGATACTGAAGGATTTGCTCTCAAGGATCCTTCACCAGTGTTGAATGATGACTCAAGGATCCTTCACCAGTGTTGAATGATGACTCAAGGATCCTTCACCAGTGTTGACTGATGATAAACACTTGGCAAGGTGGGGGGGCAGAATAGGGTGAGCCAGATGAGTTGAAATGGTTATACAAGAATTTTTTTTATTATTATGAGTTTTATTGTGTCCAAGCCATGCTTTAATTTTACTGTGTTATGCAGTAAATTATTCATGGTGGCAGATGAGAAAAGTTATGAGGCAAATAGGATACTGCCTCGAGTTAGATGGAACTGGTGGGGGTGAAGCAGGATGGTGTCCATGATGCTTTTCGTGGATGAAAATATCTTCTTTTATATGTTACCTATAGCCTTTATCGAGTCCAAACCTTGCTAAAATTATGTGTGTCCTGCAACAAATTATTTTTAGTGGCACTTTAGAAAAGCTACAAGGCAAAAGGGATATTGCCACAAGCTAAAAGGAACTGGTGGGGTGAAGCAGGATGGAGGCCATGACACTTCACACATGTAAATATCTTCCCATGTGTCATATGGCCTTTGTCGAGTCTAAACCTTAATATAAATTATACTGTGTTATGCAATTAATTATTTATAGTGGCATTTGAGAAAGGTTAAGAGGCAAATGGGATTTTGCCCCTAGTTAGAAGGAACTGGTGGGGTAAAGAAGGATTGTGGCCATAACGCTTTCATGTATGAAAATATCTTTGCAGGGGGGAAGTCCATATGTCGTTTTTTTCGGAGTCTCGCTTTTTTCAGAATGGATTGAGCCCCAATTAGTCCGTTCTAGTGAGGTTTTACTGTATGTAACCAAGCGGACAGATTAGATGGAGAGATGAATGTAGATGTATCGTGATGAATGACGGCACTTGTATCACCAGTAGAGTGTGTGTGCTGCTCCAAGTAAAATGGTGTATCATTAAGTAGAGTAAAGGGAGCTCTCTCTCTCTATCTCACCTTCCTACTCTGTGTATTCTTTTATCTTAAGTGAAGTGAGTTACAGTTACTTCTTAGAGTTATGGAGTTTTATTGTACAATGTTATATGAAGATGTGCTTCACAAGGGAAAGTAATGTAATGTAACGTAACGTAACGTAGCATGACAGCGAGCCACCTTGTTATCCTACTCCAACCCTTTTTCTCCTTCTCTTTTAAATCTCTGGCTTATATATATATATATGTCGGCATCTTTCCAGGGGTAGTTTTCCATGACATTACATAATTGGCTCAAGTTGGTTATACTGTGTGCTCATGAAATATTTGCACTGCCTGGGCTGCACTCTTTGTGATACATCAACACAGAATATTTGTTTGACTTTCCTTGTCTTTGAATTATGGCATGACTTTTCCTTATACACCATACTGTACATGACTTATTGTGCAAGTGTTACCTATATTTTAATGTCTACAACTATTACACAGTGCCATAACATATTAATGCCTATGTATCGCTTGGTCATGCAAAGTTGTCGTACCAACAACAGTACTGTACATATTGTCATAACATATTAATGCATTATTTTCACATTATAATCAACTTCAGCTACTTTAAGTGAAATACATAATATTAAAAAAGCAACATAATTCTAGTAACACAGAATTGTAACATAATTTTACTAATGTTGTATCATAATTGCAGTTACATCATGTTAATGCAACTGGTACAATGTGCAGAGGATGGAAGTAATGCGAGTATAAGTGGCTGGGGAATGGCTGAGAGAAGGAGGGAGGTGAGCAGACAGGAAGAAATCAATAGGATAGAAGTTGTGGAAGCAATGAAGAAAGTTAAATTGGGGAAAGCCCCAGGAATTGATGGAGTGTGTGGTGAAATGCTGAAGCATGGGGGAGAGACAGTAGTAGAATGGATGTGGAAGATGTGCAGATTGGCCTGGGAGGAAGGTAGAGTCCCGGAGGATTGGAAGTCAGGTATAATTATTCCCTTGTACAAAGGTGGTGGGTTAGTGCCCCACCCCGTAAAAAGAACTAACTAAAAAAGCGAATAAAGCGCCTCGGACCCGGACGGACCATACGTTGACGACTAAGAAACGGACAAAGGACATTCTGAGGATGGGAACATGGAATGTGAGAGGAGTGAATGATGAAGTGAAAGAGAGAGAGATTGTCCAGGTGCTTGAGGATGCAAAAGTGGATATATGTGGATTGACTGAAACTAAATGGAAAGGTGAAAGGATGAGAGAATGGGAATATGGTGTAGGTATATGTGCGGGAGTCAGTGAGAATGAGAGGGCAAGAGAGGGAGTATGTCTGATGATAAGCAAGAAGTGGAAGGAGAATATAAGAGAGTATGGAACAGTGGGTGCAAGGATTGTATGGGTGAGGATGAAAGTAGGTATACAAGCATGGACGATTGTATGTGTGTATGCTCCAACAGAGGATCGAGTGGCAAGAGTGAAAGATGAGTTTTGGGCGAGAGTAGAAGCATGTATGGACAAGTTTGAGAGGAGCGAGAGAGTGCTGTTGATTGGAGACATGAATGGCAAAGTTAGGAATGTACGAGTGGATGGAGTGGTTGGTCAGTGGGGTGTGCCAGCTAAAGTAGATGGGAATGGTAGTGCTTTGGTGGACATCTGTGCTGGTAAGGGGTTGGCAATAGCCAACACCTACTTTTGTCATAAGATGATCCACTGGTATACATGGAGAGTAATGAGGAGGATGGATGGTGAACTTGTTGAACGAAAGGCAATGATAGACTACGTGTGTGTGGATGAGCGAATGAGAAGACAAGTGTTGGATGCAAGAGTGTGGAGAGGGTGGGGGAAAGGAGTATCGGACCATCACTTGGTGATGGCCAAGGTAGAGCTGCAAAGAAAGTGGTTGAGGAGACGAAGGGGAAGACAAGAGGAAGCAGCTCCTGTGAGAAGAGTGGAGAAATTGCAAGATAGTGAGAAAATGACAGAGTATAAGAGCATAGTGGAAGAAAGATTGGGAAGGTATGAGCTAGAGCAGATGGAAGGGGTGGAAGAAGTATGTAAGATATTCACGGAAGAGATAAGCGCAGCGTGTGAGGCGGTTTGTGGAATGAGGAGGAGATGCAAGGGTGTGCAAGGGACAGCATGGTGGAATGATGAGGTGTAACGAGCTGTGGAACAAAAGAAGAAGGCATATGGTGAATAGTTGGCGAGTAGAGGTAGGGGAGAAGATGAGAGAGAGAGAAGAGAGAGGTATATGTGAGCAGGAGAAGGGAGGTTAAGAGACTCATGAAGGAGAGTAAGAAGAAAGTGGATGAAGAGTTTGCGAGGAATCTGAGTGTGAAATGGAGGGAGAGTAAGAAATTGTTTTGGAAGGAGGTAAAGAAAGTAAGGCAGTGTGAAAGGGGAAATAGTAGGGGAGTGAAAGATAGGAATAATAGATTGCTGGTGGAGAAGAGAGAGAAATTGAGGAGATGGAAGGAGCACTTTGAGGATTTGTTGAATGTAGAGAGTGAGAGCAGTGTGAGTATAAGTGGCTGGGGAAAGGCTGGGAGAAGAAGAGATGAGAGGAGGGAGGAAGAGATCAGTAGGTCGGAAGTAGTGGAAGCGATGAAGAAGCTTAAGCTGGGAAAGGCCCCAGGAATTGATGGAGTGTGTGGTGAAATGCTTAGGTATGGGGGTGAGATTGTTGTGGAGTGGATATGGAAGTTGTGTAGATTGGCTTGGGAAGAGGGAAGGGTTCCAGAGCACTGGAAATCAGGTATAATTGTTCCTCTGTACAAAGGAAAAGGGGAGAGAGAAGTATGTGGTAACCATAGGGGTATTTGCCTTCTTAGTGTGACTGGTAAAATATATGGTAGAATACTCATTGAAAGGGTTAGGCTTATGACAGAGGAGCTAGTTGGAGAAGAACAAGGGGGATTTAGGAAGGGAAAAGGGTGTGTAGATCAGATATTTGCTCTAAGATGTTTAGTGGAGAAGTATCTAGAGAAGGGAAGGAAAGTGTATGCTGCCTTCATGGACTTGGAGAAAGCTTATGACAGAATAGATAGGAAAGGTATGTGGAAGGCATTAAGAATATATGGAGTGGAGGGGAAATTGTTGAGTGCTGTGAAGAGTATGTACGAGGGAGCTAGCGCTACGGTGCGAGTGGATGGTGAGCTGAGTGAGTTCTTTGATCTCAATGTGGGACTGAAACAGGGGTGTGTGATGTCTCCATGGCTGTTTAATATATATATGGATGGGGTTGTAAAGGAGGTGCAAGGTAGGGCAGTGGATGTGGGGGTGGCCCTAATGAATGAGGGTGAGATTTGGAAGCTTCCGGTGTTGCTGTCTGCTGATGATACAGTATTGCTGAGTGAAGATGAATGGGAGTTGCAAGGTTTGGTGAATGAATTTGGGACAGTGTGTAGGAGGAGGAAGCTGAAAGTTAATGTAAACAAAAGTAAAGTTATGGTGTTTGAGAGGAATGAAGTCACAGAGTGTGCAGTGAGGTTGGATGGTGAGGATATGGAGAATGTGAGTGTATTCAAGTACTTTGGTAGTGTGATGAGTAAGGATGGAACTTTGGGGGATGAAACAAGTGAAAGGGTACAGCAGGGAAGAAAGGTTGTTGGCACACTGAAAGCAGTGATGAGAAATAGGGAGGTGAGTATGGAGGTTAAGAAATCACTGCATGATGGTATTGTGATCCCTACCCTGACGTATGGAAGCGAGGCGTGGACCTTGCAAGAAGGGAACAAGTCAAGAGAGCAGTGGAAATGAGTTACTTGAGAGGAGCATGTGGAGTGACGTGGAGGGACAGGTTGACGAATGAAGAAGTGAAGGAACGTTGTGGGGTAGATGTGGATGTGGTTGAAAAGATTAGGAGAAATACACTGAGGTGGTTTGGACATGTGGAGAGGATGGAGAATGAAAGACTGACTAAGAGGGTGTATGTAGGTGAGGTGGAGGGAGGGAGAGGGAGGGGTAGACTGAGGATGAGGTGGAGGGATGGAGTTGAGAGGTATATGAGGGAGGGGGGGGTGAGTTGGGGGGAGGGTAGTCGAATGGTGGGTGACAGAGTGACTTGGAGGCGTTTTGTCTGCGGCCACCCTTTGCGGGATTAGGGCGTCGGGCTATAGATAGATAGATAGACAAAGGAAAACGGGAAAAAGAAGTGTGTGGTAATCATAGGGGCATTTGTCTTCTTAGTATAATAGGAAAAGTGTATGGTAGGATACTTATTGACAGAGTTAGAGAAAGAACAGAGAAATTAGTTGGAGAAGAACAGGGAGGCTTTAGGAAGGAAAGAGGTTGTATAGATCAGATATTCATTCTTAGATCTTTAGTGGAAAAGTTTCTAGAGAAGTGAAAGCAGTTGTATGTGGCTTTCATGGATTTGGAGAAAGCATATGACAGGGTGGATAGACAAGGATTGTGGAAAGTGTTAAGAATATATGGAGTAGATGGGAAGTTGTTGAATGCTGTGAAGAGTATGTACGATGGTGCGAAGGCTGCAGTGCGTGTGGAGGGTGAACTAAGTGAATTTTTCTCTTTGAAAGTTGGGTTGAAACAGGGATGTGTCATGTCTCCATGGTTGTTCAATCTGTACATGGATGGGGTAATAAAAGAGGTACAAGGTAGGGTAGTGGATGTTGGAGTGGCCCTGGTGAGAGAGGATAGTGTTTGGAAACTCCCTGTACTGTAGTTTGCAGATGATACTGTGTTATTGTGTGAAGATGATGGGAGCTGCAAGGCTTGGTGGATGAGTTTGGGAGAGTGTGTAAGAAACGGAATCTAAAGGTGAATGTAGGGAAGAGTAAAGTGATGGTCTTTGAGAGAAGTGAAGTCAGTGAATGTACAGCGAGGTTGGATGGGGAGGAATTGGAAAATGTGAGTACGTTTAAGTACTTGGGTAGTGTGATGAGTAAGGATGGAAATTTGGAGGGTGAAGTGCTTCAAAGGGTACAGCAGGGAAGAAAGGCTGCTGGTTCTTTGAAAGCAGTGATAAGAAACAGGGAAGTGAGCATGGAAGTGAAAAAGTTACTACATGACAGTATTGTGATACCAACTCTACCGTACGGAAGTGAAGCTTGGACGTTGTTGGAAGGACACAAGTCAAGAGTGAGAGCAGTGGAAATGAGTTATTTAAGAGGAGCCTGTGGAGTCATTTGGAGAGACAGGCTGACGAATGAGGATATAAAGGAGCGTTGTGGTGTTGATGTGGATGTAATAGGAAGCGTTATGAGGAACACACTGAAGTGGTTTGGCCATGTGGAGAGGATGGAGGGTGAAAGACTGACGAAGAGAGTGTATGTGAGTGAGGCGGAGGGGGGAAGAGGGAGGGGAGGGCCGAGGATAAGATGGAGGGATGGGGTGGAGAGGTATATGAGAGAGGGGGGTGTGAGTTGGGAGCAGGGCAGTGAAATGGGGGGGGACAGGGCGACTCGGAGGCGATTTGTTTGTGGCCACCCCAAACGGGATTGAGGCGTCTGGCAATAGATAGATAGACAATGTGTGGTTGCAACAAAATTGTAGTTGCACTGTGTTAATGCAACTGTTATACAAGTGTAGTTGTAAAAAAAAAAAAAACTGTAGTTACATCATGTTAATGCAACTTTTACACAAGAGTGCTTATAAGAAAACCGTAGTTATTTGTAGTTACACTGTGTTAATGCAGCTGTTACACAACTGCTGTAACATAATAATAGTTACATAATTGTAGCAACAGTAACATAATTGCAGTAATGCTTGTGTTTGTTGTTATATACTTGCAATATAATTGGTTACATAATTTTAGCAATTGTAACATAACAGCAGTAGTGGTAATGTTTGTAGTTATATAACTGTGATATAACTGTAGTTATACAACTGATGCACATGTATATAATTTATACAATAATGGCAATACAGTGGCAAGTCTACAGTTGTCAATAATATCATGCATCAGCCATATGTGATGTACTTGCTACCTGTTTTATGTGAGATACCATATGTGTACTGTATTGGCATAGTTATGTTGATGCTAGGAGCCGTCATGAGTTTTCATGATGGTAGTGACGCACATGTAGGAGGTAATGGGCATCTCCGTGAATGGTTCACGATCGGTGTGAGCGTGCGACAAGGTTGTGTGATGTCCCCACGGTTGTTCAATATATAATTATATGGATGGGTGATAAGTAAAAACACGAGTAATGGAGAGGGGGATGGCATTGGTAATGAATGGTGACAGATGGAATATCTCAAATTTGTTGTACGCTGATGATGCAATACTACTGTACTTGCAAATACCGGACAAGAACAGTAGGGCCCCTTGGATAGCGACCTTATTAGTCTGACAAAATGGCCACTATCGATGCAATCGCTATCTGGGGGGCAAACTTCTTACCTAAAAAAATTAATATGGTCCTTGACTCCTTCAGCTATACTCCTAATATCCTCCACTCACCATTAATATCCCGTCATATTTCTTCAGTACCATAATAAAATAAACATATATTACATATTCAAAGAAGATTAACAAACTTACCTTTAATTTGTTTTGAGTGCTACGTACTGATAAATATATTGTTATCAATTGAAGTTATCGTACCATGGCAACCTGATAGAGCCGCTAAAAAATAAATACTGCATGCACTCCAACTAAACCCTACTGTGAACACTAATATAATACACTTATACTTAACATACAAATGGATAAACAAGCTTTTAAATCACTTTTGCTATTTATTGTTAAAATTACTGTCGTGCTTGGTGTTTATTGTACTGCTGCAGCCCAGTGACCATGGCCCTGACTCTGCTCACTCTCCATCTCTCGTCCCTCACATTGTAACACACGCAAACGAACTTCATTCTCGATGCGATGGGCCTCTGTTTCCTCATCTTCCCAACCATCATATAGGTCCTCCTCAAGCTAAACAGGGGGCACGTCGACATTTTCCTCTTTGTCTAGCGAGGCATTCAAAATGGCTTGTCTTTGTGCCTCAAACCTTTCTTGCTGCTGACTTAAAAATCATGTGATCAGTGTCTGGCACCTTGCATTTATTTTGTTATTCAGGTTCTCGATGAAGATTTTCTTCAGATCTCGGAAATACACTAGGGCTTGGTCTCAACGGTTAAATTAGAAAAGGGTTACTTTGTCTTGAACTTCGGACAGTACAGCCAGGATTTCAGACAAATCCTTCATTGTTGGCTCATTTGGCTTCTTTTCTTCTTCCTTAACCTCTTGCATTTCCTCTTCTTCATCTTGGTTCAGCATCTCCTCAGCAGTTTCTCCTCGATTTTTACTTCCTACGAAATGCACAACATCTTTATCAGACACACACAAGAGTCCCGGCACAGTTCTGATGACGTCAGCAGTCTCATGTGCCACCACCTGTAGCTCCTGCCTGGCTGCCTCACCCGCCTGTTTCAAATGTGGAAGAAAGGGGGCCCAAGTGTGTGCAATGGTGGCTTGATTGATCTGGCCCCAAGCTTCACAGAATAAATCCACTGCATGCTTTATCTTAAAAGACTTCCAAGAGGCCTTGATAGTCATTTCCTCTTGATCCTTTTCCTCTTGACTTGCCTCTTGATCGGGTACACTGTCACTAGAATTAGCCTCTTGGATCTCCATCAGTTCTCGAAAGTTGTCAGTCTTTTCCCTCAGTTTGCTGTGGAGCAGCTTGCCTTAGAAGAGTTTAGTGTTACCAATTAACTCTTGATCTAAAGGTTGAATTTTGGTGGTAGTGCTGGGAGGCATAAAAACAACCTGTATACTAAGGTGGCGGTCCACCATGAAGCGAACGTGCCCAGGTGCATTATCCAGGAGCAACATTATTTTCTAGTCAATATTTTTCCTTTTACAATACTCGTGAATCTAGGGCATAAAAATCTCATCTAACCACTTAACAGAGAGGCTTGAGGTCATATATCCAGTGCTGTTTGAGTACCACACACAGTTGGGGAGCTTGTTCATATCACAGTGGTGGTTGGAATGTGGTTTGGCATATTTACAGACAATAACAGGTTTCATCAATGCAGGACCCTGAAGTGATCCTTGGCCATGTTGATTCCAGCAGCCTGACAAAGGTTTTTCTGGGCACAGGTGGCCTTGGGTGATTTCTTCCAGTACACCCCAGTCTCGTCACAATTAAAAACTTGATCTGGGGTGTACCCTCCTTCCTCCATAATAGCCTTACCAATTTGAGGAAATTCTTGTGCAGCTGTGGTGTCTACAGAAGCCACCTCGGCGACCTCACCCTGGTAGAAAGCCAGCTTTAACCCACTGTGTTCTTTAAACACCCATGTGAGGCATTGAAAGGAGCAGGATTTTGGATTTTTTTTTTTGCACATAGTCCCTGGTACACTGCTACTGCCCTTGCACAAATTTCTGGTCCATCAACACCTGCTCCTTTTCTTAACTGCCTTGCTAACCACTTCATTACATAATGTTCAGTCACCACTTGGAGTCGTGTTTTTTTTTTGGTAGTGTCACGCATGGCCTGTCTAGCTCCACCTGCACCACCCATAAAATACTTTGTTGTGGATTTTATTGCTGCCTTTATCTCATCCTTTTTCTTTCTTATGTTTCTTACACTCAATTCACGCACATTCAACAGTTTAACAATTTCACATGTCTTTGCACCGCCTTCAATCATGGGGATTATCTTTTTCTTCCTCCACGCTGTATTGTTTCTTTGGCTTACAACGCATGTATTCTCTAGCCTTTTCTGTCACTTTTACACTACCTCCACTTCCTGTTTTTTTTCCCTGGGCCACTGTCACCACTTGGGCCAGCCCCTAAAGTTGAAGCCATGATAATAGAACACTCAGTAGCCAGTCAATAAATGGAAGGTCACAAAAAACTTTAACAATGGTGAGACTGTGACAAATTGAATGAATGCACAGCACGTGCATAAACAATGGGTCAATGAACTGAATGAGGATAGATTATCACACTCACTGTCAGTGTTACCAGGGTCTGACCTTGGCAACTCTGCCCATCCACCCGCTACAAATGAAGGTTGGCTTGCGCACATCATCAGTGTTACCAGGTTCTGACCTTCGCAGCTCTGTCCACCTGCTCCCTACGTGTTAAATGCCTAAAAGATTTATGCTAACCGTGCAGGATTAATCGCTATGAAATAGTTTCTTTCCTGTCGCTATTCATGGATTCACTAACTAAAAAAATGCTATCTGAGGGGCTCCACTGAACTTGGTAGACTAGTGCAGAATTTTGCTGAAGTCTGTGAGCATCATGCCTTGAGAGAAAATGTAGAAAAGAGTAAAGTGATGGTTTTTGAGAGAGAAGATGACTGCCAGCGCGATTTTACAGTGAATGGAGAGAGACTGGAATTGGTGAGAGTTCAAATATATGGATACAATGATTGAAAAGAGAGGAAAATATGCAAAAGAAGTGGAAAATAAAGTGACACAAGGAAGGAAAGTAGCTGGTGCAATGAAGGCCTTGATAAAAAACAGAGGCTTGAGTGCCGCAGCTGCACGAGGCTTACATTAACCCCTTAACCGCGGGGCGTCACTTTCGTGACGCTTGGGAGCAAGGGATCATACCGCGGGGCGTCGCTTTTGTGATTCTGTGTTATTTTGAATTCACCCGGGCTTCCAAGTGGGGGCTTGTATCATCTATCAGTACTGCCAATGTCCAACACTAGTCAGCACTCCTAATCTCATCTGTACTCCCATCCATTGTTGACAATTTAGCCATTTCTCCCCGTTCTTGACTCCCCTCCCTACCCCCCCTCCATTACCCTATCCTCTCGCCTGCCCGGCCGTGCTACGCTAAGTAAATCTTCCCTGGAATTTTTCACTGATTTCATCCATTGAAATAAGCCCTATGTCCTATTCTTACACCAAATAATATATACAAGAAAGAAATAAGGTAAGTGAGAGTGCCAAACACCTGGAATTGGCTAATTATCACCTGACAACACCTCACGTGCACTCGTTCGCTAATTTTCGCTGTTTTTTTCCCCTTGAAATATGCCCTATAATCTATTTTCGTAATAAATATACATGTAAGGAGGGAAGGGAGAAGCCTAAGTGATATTTACATTCACCTGGAACTACCTAATTTATAATGTATTGTCTAGATTTCCTGCCAATCATATCAGTGCTAAACAAAGATGTTTCAAGATCTAACATTGGTAGCTCTGAAAATATATCTCCTAAGTAGGCCTCTAATCTATTTTCGAAATAAATATACATGTAAGGAGGGAAGGGAGAAGCCTAAGTGATATTTACATTCACCTGGAACTACCAAATTTATAATGTATTGTCTAGATTTCCTGCCAATCATATCAGTGCTAGACTTAGCTGTTTCAAGAAGTAATATTGGTAACCCTGAATAACCCCTTAGCAGGCCTCCCGCTAGCCCTCCGTTATCAGGTTACTCTCAACTTCCGAAGTGAGAGTACGTATGTTTCTTCTTGCTGACTTCAAGGCCTTTTTTCACCCCCATGCAAATGGCCCTGTGACCTTTACCCCTACTAAACCTCGTGTGGAAAGAGGTAAAGGGCTGACAATTGATAAAAGAGTGACTACGATCTTTCTATTGAGTAAAACAGTGCAAGTGGAATTGTAAATAATGTGTAAATAATGTGTAAACAGCAAGTGAAAGTAATGAATGTAAATATACGTGAACAATGGAAAACAGTTTTATAAGTTATTTCAAGTGACAGTGCATAACACAGTGTAAATAAAATAGAAATGTAAATAACGTAAATAAAATAGAGAACGTAAATAGAAATGTAAATGAGTAGTATTATAAGAATACGAGTATATACCCTAGGAGTAATGAAAGTGAAAGTTTCACTCTAGCATGTCTGAATGCTATGAGTTATGAAAGTGAAGATGAAAGTGACATTCACTCTCAATGCCAGTATACAGGACGAGAAAGTGAATGCTACGTATTTTACTGAAAGAAATTGAATCCCTACAGTGACAATAAACTAATACTACTGAAGGAAACTTATGAATAAAGACTGTAGATATATATAAGTGTTATATAGTAATAGAAATATAAAGTGTGAGGGGTTTTATGAATAATAAATGACAGACTACTAAGAGCGAACTAGTGCCAGTGCGACGATCAGACGCGCTCGTAATTTCCATTGCTTTCACAGTGTTTTTTTTTTTGAGTATGGATCCCAAACTACTTGAAAATTGTAGAATAGTGTTTATAGTGTTTGTATCTGGCTGTGGTAATCATATTACGGGTTGTCGGGAAGTGTAAAGTGGAGACTTCGTTACCCTACTTCAAAGGTCTCCACAAGTCCTACGGTAACTGACGAAGGCTCAACAATCATTCCAGGACAAAGCTGAATGTATGTGCCATAAGCATATGTAATTTTATTATTCTAGGACTAATAACTGATTTTTGGCAAATATTTTTTGAGAGTCTGTCGGAGCCCAAATAACCCCGCGGCACACGCAAGTCATTGGTAAACAAGCCCGCGGTGTAGGGGTTAAGGAGTGTTAGTGCCAACTTTAACATAAAGATGTAAGACTATGGTGTGGCAAGATAATGAAAAGTCAAGAGTGAAAGCAGTGGAGATAGGACTGCTGAGGAATGTATATGGAATACTGAGAGTGGATAGGATATGAAATACTGTAATGTGATTTATGAAAGATGTGGAGTGAGGAAGTCTGTGGACACCAGAATCGAAGAGAGTGTACTGAGAAGGTAAGGTCATGTGGAGAGAATGGATAACAACAGTGGTGAAAAAGGTCTATCTGAGCTAATTTGAAGGAGGAAGGAGGTGAAGCAGGCCAAGGAGAAGGTGGAGAGATATGGTGGATGAGTGTGTGAGGAGGAAAGGTCTGGAAGTCGGTGAGGCTAGGGAAGCGACAAGAGATCGAGCTGGCTGGATGAATATTGTACGAAGTGCATGATCAGGGACTTGGGACCCTTTTTTAACGTGACAGCGTCCGGACTGACTCTATCAGATATGTCTATGTGAAGCTACAGAACATGGTGAATGTTTGTGGTGTATCCGATAAGAGCCAGGATTCCGAGGGCTTGAATGATGAGTGATTGGAAGCGTGGCCCACTGGACTGGGCAAATTTGGGCCATCTGGATATTGCTACTCACCCTGCCCTAGGGTGGGAAAGGAGGTCCGGATGATGCTGATCAAGATGATGATAATCGAGAGGGAAGGTGACTCCCAGTGTGATGTTACAGTGAATGGAGAGAGACTGGAACTGGTGAGAGAGTTCAAGTACCTGAGTACAGTGATAGAAAAGAGGGGAAAATGTGCAAAAGATGTGGAAAGTAGAGTGACATTAGGAAGAAAGGGAGCTGGTGCTATGAAGGCCTTGATAAGAAACAGAGGCTTCATGAAGAAACAGAGGCTTTATGAAGGCCTTGATTAGATAATTAGATACAGAGGCTTGAGTGTTGCAGCTGTGTGTGGCTTGCATAAAGGAGTGTTAACCCATGGATTGCAAGCCACAGCTCAAGCTGGGAAGCATCGTATTGTGAGCCACAGCTCAAGCTAGGAAGCATCGCATTGCAAGCCACAGCTCAGGCTGTGCTAGCCTTCCAGTGGCCATGCATCACTGCTAACTACTCCACCCCTACCCAAACTTACGCATGGCACTACACAAAGACAGAGATTTTTTTTTTTTTTTTTCCCCCCCACCAGATGATGCCCTGGATGTTGATCTTCAAGTTTATAGTAAAAAAAAAAAAAAAGAAAAAAAAAGAAAAAAAAAAAACTTTTTTTCACGACTCCCCTACACAAAGCATGGCGCTACACAAAGATGGAGAGATTTTGGTTCTTCCCCCACCAGATGATGCCCTGGATGTTTATCTTCAAGTTTATAATAAACAAAAACTAAAAAAAGAAAATGCTTTTTTCATTTTTGCGCACCACAGGGTGGGATAAAAAAAGGTCATTGCGCAATCCACGGGATAATGCCAACGTTGACATGTGGATGTGAGACTATGGTGTGGCATGAAAATGAAAATTCAGAGTGTGAGCAGTGGAGATGGGACTGTTAAGGAATGTATGTGGAGTACAGAGAGTGGATAGGATACGAAATAATGTGATTCATGAAAGATGCAGTGAGAAAGGCTGTGGACACCAGAACTGAAGAGTGTACTGAGATGGTATGGTCCTGTGGACATAATGGATAACAACAGAGTGATGAAAAAGGTATATTTAAGTGAATATGAAAGAGGGAGGAGGCAAGGTAGGCCAAGGAGAAGGTGGAGGGATATAGTGGATAAGTGTGTGAGGAAGAGAGGTATAGAAGTCGGTGAAGCTAGGGGACTGACAAGAGACAGAGCTGGCTGGATGAATGCAGTGAGAAGAAGTGCTTGACCAGGGGTTTGGCACAGCTTTTTAATGTGATAGCGTTCGGATTGACTCTATCAGATATGTTTATGTAAAGCTAGAGAATGTGGTGAAAGTATTTGAAGTATCAGATAGATCCAGGATTCCAGGGCTTGAACGATGAGGGAATGGAGGCGTGGTCCATTGGAGTAGGCAAACTTGGGCTGTCGGGACGTTGCTACTCCTCACCCTACCCTAGGGTGGGAAAGGAGGTCCAGATAATGACGATGATGATGATGAATAAAATGGTTATGTAACCTATATTTTGTTATTTTATATAAATTTATATAGTAATTCCTCATTTATTTGGAGGTGCAGTATCCGGACCTGTTCATTATCTGGAAGCTGGACCTTGGCTCTATTAAACCATTATACGAATTTACTTGTTACTGTCTGGACATAAAAGTCCCGAGAACTTCGGCCAACCAGACAACATGTTCAAATATTTGGTATCATGGCCGTTGGTGTTAAGCCATGAGCAGGGAGTAGGCCGTATCCCACAACCTGAGCTAAAATGTCCGTCCGCCCCTGTACTGAATGATCAAAGTCGCGCATTCGTCCAATCCCTCCAAACGAACCTGCAGCACCCAAGTCATTCAACTGTAACCCACAAACGGTGTCACAACATCCGTACGCATCCCCACCGAATGTCCAAAGTCGCACAGCCACCAGAATAAGTCTTTCCTAACTGCCACCGACAGTGTAACACGGACCGCAAGCCACACTTACATGTTCGGTGGCAGCAGCCGTCTGCCTCTGAACCAAACGTCCAAAGTCACTCGGTAACCGGAAATTGTGTTTCCGCATGGTCACCAGGTGTCTAACAGACCGCCAGCCACGAGTAAATGTACGGTAGAAGCACCTGTCCACCTTGTGACAGAAGGGTGAGAATCCTGCCCACAGCCTCGCTTCTCCCCCCCTCCTGTAACTCCTCCATACCCTCCCAATCCCCCCCCCTCACTCCCTCAGTTCCCCCCCTCCTTTGTGTGGAAAGCACTGACTCATGATTTTTTTAACTATTTTTGCGATTTATTCAAATACAGTAAAACCTCAATATAACAGACTTCAATAGTCTGGATATTTGCTTTTATCGGACTCTTGGAGCTACTGGACTAAATTCCAATATATTGGAAAAAATCCGATAAAGCCAGAAGCAGTCCGGACTGCCTAACCACTTCAGCTATGTTCACCACAATAAAGTAAATAAAAGACAGTTTATCAGTGTACAGTACATTATTATCATACCATTTGATTAATGTAGTGAAGTTATAACACAGTACAGTACCACAACGGTAGCCAAAACAGTTTAAAAACCATTCATGCAATCCAGACTAATGTCTGATATTTTGGAAAAAGTCCGGATTAGCAGGAGGAAGTTCGGATGTCGTTTTTATAAGAAATGCACATTTTTCGGAATGGTTTGGGCCCCAATTAGTCCGTTATAGTGAGGTCTTCCTGGACTACTGGTCGAATTGAAATTCCGAAGTAACCACGAGAAAGCTCATGAAATTCTGCATCTAGACATATGCTTACCTCTTGGGGGGGTGCTGGCAAAATTTTGCACTAGGATGGTGGGAAGTTATATGAAGGTAAATTGTACTCCTTAAGACTATTCTCACCGCATTTCTGTACTTTTACTTATCATTTTAAGGGTTAAGGGACTGAATAGGGAGGCTGCAGTGGATCGTGCAGCGTGGAGAGCCGCCATTAGGTGACCAAGGCCGACACATGGAAGCATGTTGGAGCCTTTAAAAACGAAAACAAAATAAAAACGACTTTCTTTGTTTTTATTAGCTTATCTTATGGTATAAACACCAGCAAAAATGATGGTATACCATTTATACCAATGGTGATGGATGGAATATCTCAAATTTGTTGTATGCTGATAATGCAGTACTACTTGCAAATACTGGACAAGAACTTGGCAGACCAGTGCAAAGCTCTGCTGATGTCTGTTAGTGTCATGCCTTGAGAGAAAATGCTGAAAAGAGTAAAGTGACGGTTTTTGAGAGAGAAGGTGACTCCCAGTGCGATGTTACAGTGAATGGAGAGAGACTGGAATTAGTGATAGAGTTCAAATACCTGGGTACAGTGATTGAAAAGAGAGGAAAATGTGCAAAAGAAATGGAAAGTAAAGTGACACAAGGAAGGAAAGTAGCTGGTGCTATGAAGGCCTTGATGAGAAACAGTCTTGAGTGCTGCAGCTGCACGAGACTTACATGAAGGTGTGTTAGTGCCAACTTATAACATGTGGATGTGAGACTACGGTGTGGCATGAAAATGAAAAGTCTAGAGTGACAGCAGTGGAGATGGGACTGCTGAGGAATGTATGTGGAGTACAGAGAGTGGATAAGATACGAAACAATGTGATTCGTGAAAGATGTGGAGTGAGGAAGTCTGTGGACACCAGAATCGAAGAGAGTATAATAAGATGGTATGGTCATGTGGAGAGAATGGATAACAAATGAGTGGTGAATAGGGTATATCCGAGAGAATCTGAAGGAGGGAGGAGGCGAAGCAGACCAAGGAGAAGGTGCAGGGATATGGTGGATGACTGTGTGAGGAGGAGATATCTGGAAGTCGGTGCGGCTAGGAGACTGACAAGAAATCGGACTGGCCGGATGAATATCGTGAGGAGAAGCGCATGATCAGGGATCTGGCACCCCTCTTAATGTGACAGCGTCCGGACTGACTCTATCGGATACTTTTATGTGAAGCTACAGAACGTGATGAATGTTCTTGGTATATCAGACTGTGCCAGGATTCCGGGGGCTTAAATGAGTTAATGGAAGCATGGGCCACTGGAGTGGGCAGATTTGGGCTGTCTGGACATTGCTACTCCTCACCCTGCCTTAGGGTGGAAAAGGAAGTCCGGATGATGATGGTGATGACCAATTTAACCAATTTCCAGTGGCATATTTGGCCATGGAATTTTTTTTGTGGCCCAGGAACAGCTATCACTGGTGTCAGATAACTGATTTTCCAACCATCCTGAGGTTTGTTGTGGATGCTTGTTGTTTATGCATTGTTTCCTTGATGTCTGGCATTAATATGGATATTCCCATGTGTGTTTGGATGTCTAAATATGGCAGACTGACCTGAAAACAGTGCCAAAATTAGGAGGGGTACTGTACATACAGCAGTGTATAGGTAGGATGTTTTTTGGTTTTCAATGTTTTTTTTATTGGTTTTCTTGGTGTTTAGCATTACTTTGGATATTCCTATGTGTTTTGATGTTTACACATGGTAGATTGACAAAAAAACAGAGCCAAAATTAAGACGGGTACTGTACAAACAGTAGTGTACACTGCATTTGCAGGTGCATAGGGCGACTCTTGATGCTCATAAAAAAATGCCCAAAATTGAGGGTCATCCTAAACACCGGGTATAAAATCCTAACCTCTTCATCCTGTGGTTATGGGATCCATAGGCACGATAGGGAACAACTCCAAACACTCACCTTGACCCGTTTCCCTGGATATAAACTGCTGAAATTATTAACATCATCATTAAACACAACTTGTTTTCTATATAAAAGCAAATTTTTATAAAGAATATCTTCATGCATACAGCCATGAGGACATAAGGAAGATGAGTAACCTGCTGAGCCCATGCCATGAGCAACAAGTGTCTCGGTAGCAACTGGCTGGATTGTTTACCACCGAGTGCAGGGTTGCCTGATCTGAAGCAGGGCTCATTACCAGCAGTGACATTGCTGTTAATCCTGGTGGATTAACTTCAGTCCTACAACCACTTGATGTCTGTCTGAATAAATCATTCAAAGACTGCATCCATGAGCAATGGAACAAGTGGATGATCAGTGGTAAAAAGTCGTATACAAGTGGAGGGAATATGCGTACTTCAGGTCTGGATGAGCTGTGATTTTATTATCAAGGCATGGAATGATATTTCTGTGGAAACAGACATCAACTCTTTCAAGAAATGTGGAATATCAAATTCAGTGGATGGCACAGAAGATGACATTTTGCGGGTGAAAGAAGATGCCGATGCCGAAGTTACACCTTTGAATTCAGAGTTTGATCCTTACGACAAAGAACTGCAAACTTTAAACCAGGATGAAATTGATGAACTGATGAAGTCAGATGTAGATATACTGATTTTGAAGGTTTTTAATCACTGACTGTTGATGTGACAATTTTTTAAAAATTTAATTTTCCTTTAACCTATTGTATAAAATTCACGGTAACATGATTTTAAGTTTTTAATACGGTATGAGTTTATACTCGAATATTAAATGTGTAGCTCATTTTAATATCGGATGTGGCACATGCAGCCTAGATAGCCTGGTTTAGAATAAAACCTAACCAAAAGCAGTGTTCCTTTGCAACGTGTTAATACAGTAGTATCACTTCACTGGTCAGTGGGAAGAGTGATAAAGGACTAGGGTTACTGAGGCAGCAAGTCTAAAGAGTTGGAGCTTGTCTTGTGCACAGATTATACATCTAAACCCACATTTTGGATGGAAATATTGGGAGTAGTTTTATACACAGGTCAGCCTTATACACCAGCAAATATGATAGGTAGGGTAGGGTATTTTTTGCTTTTCAATGGCTTTTTTTGCATGGTTTCTTGGTGTTTAGCATTACTTTGGATATTCTTATGTGTGTTTTGACATCTAAATATGACTGAATGACTGGAAAACACTGCCAAAGTAAGCACAGATACTGTGCAAATAGGTTAGGTATAAGGAGGGTCTGGGCATTGTAGGGGGGATATTGTTCATTATCTGGACATTGCCACTACCCGGATATGCCTTTGGCTCTATTGTGTTGGATAACTGAGGGATTACTGTATATACAATACTTACAATATGTACTGCCCTAGGGTGGGAAAGGAGGTCCGGATGATGATGATGACAGTATTCACTTAGTTTCCTTTGTACCACACATCACTTAATACTATAGTTCTCCAATGGCTGTAAAGTCGACTTGATATGTGTACTCACTTTTAGGTATTGGTTGGAAGCATACTCATGTGTCTGGTTGAGTATACCATGGTAGTTTCATTTGTCTTAGCGATTTTTACTGTTTTAAATGTGAAGGATATATATGTACTCATATTTGAATTTTCTGGTCATACTAGATTTTCATATGTATTATACATTGATGTAAGGATACATATTGTCTATCACTGTGTAGTTGGTAATATCTGAGTTAACGATCTATCTATCTACCTATTGCCAGACATCATAATCCCTTAAGGGGTGGCCATTTGACTTTGAGTTATTTGTTTTACGGGGAGGGGCACTAACCCTCCACCAACCCACCTGCTGACACGTAGGGAGCACGTATGCTTTGGTTATATGGTTACCACCCAGCACTGTAAATGGTTTCTTGGCTTACAGGAAACCATTTGGCTTGTCACTCAATGTAAAGCCACCTGTAGGAGAAAGAAAAGCAATAAGAAGTGACAGGAAAGATGGGAGAAATAGGAAGAGAGGAGGCCAGGCACAGAAAAAGAATGATAAACACTAAGGAAGAAGTAGGCAGCACTACATCAAGTGAGTGGTTGATGGTTGCCACCACCTACCATCACACACAAAGAGAGAGAGAGAGAGAGAGAGAGAGAGAGAGAGAGAGACCTTCCCACGCTGGGTACAATATCAGTACAGTAATTTCTGTACCAATGCATATGATAGTATGGTAATGCACTGTTCACAGTACAATAATGTATGTGTGTATGTACAGTACAATACTGTACAATATACTTCCATTCGGTAGGGGTATTCGTTTCAATTCCAGTCACCCATCTTTGCCAAGCAGCTGTACTGGGATAGGTTAGGCTTGGGTAAGGTCAGGTAAAGCCAACCTATGTAATACTGCCTGGGAAACACTTTGAGCATATTTTTGAGAAAATCCTATGGTTATTTTTGAGAGGATGAGGCAAGCATGGTTCCTGGCTGAGGGGTACAGGTGACCATCGAGCGTATAACACAGACCACAACTCACGAGTGCATGTTCAGTGACAGCGCCCGTCCGCCTCTCTATCAAAGGTCAAAAATTGCGCGGCCACAGGTAGACACACAAGCACAACACACACACACACACACACACACACACACACACACACAGATTCCTTCACACACTATGCTTACAATAAGAGTGTCAGTACAGTAATTTCTGTACCAGTGTATATGATAGTATAGTACAGTATGTGTGTACAGTATACAAAACAATAGTATACTGTACAATACACTTTCATCCGGTATGGGTATTCATTTCAATACTAAAGTCGTCGACCTTAGCCAAGCAGCCCTATTAGGAAAGGGTCGGTTTGGTAAGGTTAGGTAAAGATATCCTATGTAATTTTGCCAGGGAAAGACATTGAATATATCTTTGAGAAAATTCTATGGTTATTTTTTAAGGGAGGAGGTGAGCTTTCTTCCTGTCTGAGAAGTACCGGTGGCCACTGCGCGTGTAACACAGACCACAGGCCACGAGTAAACATACATTAAAACCACCTGTCCGGCCCTACACCGAATGGCAGGAGTCCCCCAGCCTCCGGGATTAGTACGGAAACCCCTCATCACGTGAACCTGTCCGCTTACCTACCGAATGGTCAGAATCGCCTGGGAGGCCTCATTAGTCATACACTGCCTGAGGAGACAATCTATTGGTCATCCGCTGTTGCCGTCACATACTAACCCTTGCCTGGGCAAACAGAAGTGAATCTTATAGACAGATGTCAGTTTGCTGTAGGTGGGGGCGTTCACCATCCACTCACTCGATGTAGTGCTGCTCTGGGGTGTCTGCCCTTTCCTCTCCATCCTTTTTTCCTTCCATTCTCTTCTGTCTTTCTTTCCTTCATTCTTTCCTTGTCCTTCTGCCTACAGGTGACTTTACACTCCCTCTTCTGTCTTTCTTTCCTTCATTCTTTCCACTTCCTTCAGCCTGTGGGTGACTCTACACTGAGTGACAAGCCAAATGGTTTTCTGTGCACCAGGAAACCATTTACTATGCTGGGTGGTAACCACATAACCAAATTTTGGCACCTGGTGGTTTAATGGGTAATTATTGCGTTCCAATCGGATTGAGCCGGTAAAGGTTTATATCCAAGGGGTGGTTGGGGTTGATTGCTCATGTAATGCCACTCAGGGATGAGTGAGGCTGGTCACTCTCATCTTAAATGTCGGGACCAACTGCCTAGAACCGGGCTCCTACGCTCCTCATGGGGCAATGTAGGATTGGATGATGGATAGATGGATGGATGGCATGTTCGGTTATTACAGGAGAATGGGAGTATAGATTGGGTATATGTGCAGGACCAGGTGAGAATGAGAATGAATGGTATGTGCAAGAGATGCAGGAAAATATAAGAGAGTATGGATCAGTTGGTTCAAGGATTGTATGGGTAAGACTGAAAGTAGGAATACAAGCATGGGCGATTGTGTGCGTATTTGCATCTAAGGAAGGCTTTCCAAGCAGTGGAAATGAAGAGCTTTGAGCAAATGTGGAAGCGAACATGTAAAAGTTTGAGAGAAGCAAGTGTTTTTGACTGGTGATATGAATGAAAAAGTAGGGAATGTGAAGGTGGATGGAGTAGTTGGTGAGTGGGGTGGGCCTGCAGAGCATGGATGACAATGGTAGTGCTCTAGTAGACATTTGTGCAGGAAGAGGGTTGGTGATAGCCAATACCCTCTTCAGTCACAAAATGATCCACAGGTATACATGGCAATGATTGATTATGTGTGCGTGGATTAGAAAATACGAAGGTATGTACTGAATGCATGGGGGCACAGAGGTTGGGAAATGGACTTTCTGACCACCACTTGGTCGAGGTGAAAGTCATGGTACAAATGCACTGGATGAACAGAAGTAGAAAAGGGCAGGAGGAAGTAGTTCATACAAGGAGGGTGTAATGTGTGGGGAAAAAAAATATATATATATATGAAAGAAGTGGAGGAGAGATTAGGTAAATATGATTCAGACCAGATGGGGGAGGTGGAAGGTGCGTACAAGATATTTGCAGAAGAAATCTGTGCAGGATGTGAGGTGGTGCGTAGGGTGAGGGGAAGATGAACACATGGTGGAATGAAGAGGTGACACAAGCTGTGCTGCAAAAGAAAGTACAGTATATGGTGAGTGGAATAGGAAGCAAAGACATGGAGGAAGTTGAGAGAGAGAACAGAGAGTCATACATTAATTGATCGATCCGGACGCTCCGTATCTGAACATTAGGCCCTGGTTCCATTATGACTGTATTTGGATTTCTTTGTCCATATCTGAACATAAAATTTCATTGTTGGTTGGACGACCTACAAATTTTAAAAATCGGCTGGGCAGCTGGCCGGCCTCTCTGGCCATTTCCGGGTAATAGACTGCAACCCACCAGCTGTGCAAAAATGGCCGTCCACCTCCTCACCGAATGGTCATAGTCCCCTGGCCACCCAGATCACTTGGATGCTTTCGGTCACGCTCGAGTTATACAGATTCTAACCCACAAGCTGAGCAAAAATGGCTGCAAGCCTCCTCACCGACAGTCAAAGGCTCCCGGCTCGCCACATCACTCAGATGCTCTCAGCTGCATGCAAGTAATACAGACCCTAACCCACAAACTGAGTAAAACTGGCCATCCACCTCCTCACCAAAAAGTCACTCAGACGCTCATAGGCATGCGCGGCTGTCCGCTGTCACGAATCAAATTCGCGACATTTCCCTTTTGTGAGAAGCCACGAACTATTAGTGGAAAACTCACTGTTTATCGTTCAGTTAACCGCTCATTTGGACGGAAGCTTTGTCAAATCAATTTTTCATTGTCATACGTGATCGTCTTTGTGAGACATTAGCGCTTCCACTAAGCGATTTGTTTTGGGCGCGTTTCGCTCACTCGACCGTTAAAAAATGCGGCCTAGTGCTCCCCTTTTCTTTCCCACGACTTACTCAGTCGAGTGTTTGCTCTGACGGAGAGAGGTCCTGTGCCAGCAGTGTGAGAGGTCAGCTAGTACCCAAATTCCACTTCACAGTTCTCCAGTGCTCCCATCCTTAGTTCAGCTTTGGGTGATACACAGCATTCATTTACCAGTATTTCCTTTTTTGTATTTTCCTAGACTTAAGAGTTTAATTAAGGTGTTTTTCCTAGGCGTAAGTATTTAGCTTTTGTGTGAGTGAGTGGGTGCGATCTCATTAATTTGATTTTGAATTGTAACGTTAAATTTATTTTGTAATCAATAAATTTAACAGTTCTTTTTCTTGAGCTTAATGTAAAGTAAACTCTTGTTTCATTTCTCCACAATTAAGCTTATTTTCCATATAGCTCCTAGCTTGCATAAACATTTTGCCATTCATAACTGGTACTTAGGCCAGTCTTGTGTATTAAACTTAAAATCCGTTGTGCCTCCTAGGAGTTAAGCATCAGCAAGAACCTGATACTATTGTTAGTATTAGTTA
This sequence comes from Coenobita brevimanus, assembly GCF_032717465.1. Taxonomy (NCBI): domain Eukaryota; kingdom Metazoa; phylum Arthropoda; class Malacostraca; order Decapoda; family Coenobitidae; genus Coenobita; species Coenobita brevimanus. The sequence continues at coordinate 10,823,000 of NC_136956.1, forward strand.
TTTATTGTCAGGGGTGAAGTAACTTTCTCCAGAGGCTACAGTACTAATAAACAGCAACTGAGTGATTAGTCTCTGCTGTGTACTGTCGAGAAAGTTTATAAATTCTCGTTCTTAGAGAATCGTTGCTTGATTTAGCAAGACAATCATTGTCCCTGCTCTTTAATATTATTGAATATTATTATCAATTAAATAATATTTAAGCATTTATATTTAAAAACCCCGTGTTATATATCATAAAAACCCCGTGACAATTGGCGACCTCATTCCAGGATATTAACTCCTAGCTCTAAAGCTATTCATGAGATAGTGCTCACTCATTCATATTTAGGTATTTATAATTAAAGTTTATAGGCACAAGTTTACTGGTGTTTACCGTTAGTTTAGCAAGTGAATTTTTGCTTTATTAATCCATAGAGTACTTAACTATTTAGCATTTTATTTTTGGGAACGTTAGACGATTTTATTCGCTCCTGGGTAGCCGCCGTACCCATTGTGTTAATTATTGAGTTCTCAGTTATTTGCATTTTTGCTTTAATCTTTGCCAGTTAACTAGATAAGACTGGTCACCACTAGCTTGTGTCTGTATTCTTTATTTGTGTTATTAGCATTCGTTTGCGAAGCAGTCAGTACTCAGTTTCGGTTTGCTTAGTAAATTGAGCTAGCATCATGGCTACCGCTGTATTTTTACAGGAAGCCAAAGAAATGGGTCTTACAGACCCAACTGAAATTAAAGAGTACATACTCTCACGGCATAATATGGACCAGCAGCGCGAGAATGATGTCCATGAAGAGCGTAAGATTCAGCGCGAATACGAGCAAGAACAGCGTGAGGAACGCGAAACGGAGCGCGAATACGAGAGAGAACAACGGGAATACGAGCGGGAACAACGTGAATATGAATGTGCCGAACGAGAGGCACGAGAAAAACATGAACTTGAAGTGCTGAAGCTCAAGCGAGATTCCTTGGCTTCAGACACATCTGGTGCAGTTGGTCAAAGTTCCACGAGCGTTCTCCCTGCACATGTCCTGGCGACCCCACGCATCAAGCTTCCTTCATACAAGGATGGCGAGCGAATCGAGCCGTACATAGCTCGTTTTGAGGACATGGGAGACATGTATCAACTGGATGAGGCAGCTAAGCGGCTTCAGTTTCTTAGCCTATTTGAGGGCCCTGCCCTCGATATTCTCCACAGAATTCGTGGAGACAATCTCACATATGAGATGATGAGAGCTGCACTCATTAAGGCGTATGGTCTCACAGTGGACGACGCCAAAGTTCAGTTCATGCGAGCTCGTCTCCAAGACAAGGAGACAGCTGTTCAGTTCCTTGATCGTCTCACTGCTTACTTAAATGAGTGGATGGAGAAAGATGAAACTCCTTCCACGCGTGAGGGGATAATTGACCTTATGCTGCGTACACAGCTAGAGAGGTCGTGGCCTGCTGAGCTCATAGCACAGCTTAAGATCTGCCAGGTGAAAGATGCCAGCCAAATGGCAGAAAAGGCTGACGCATTCTTTACTGCATACGGGTATCAAACTCGTAAGCAAAACACCTGGAACAGAAAACCTGATAAATCTGGGAAATCGTCTCAGACTGAATCCCAGCACCAAGGCCGTTCTCAGAGTAATGGCCAAGGTCCAAGCAAACCGCAGAAGGACCAGGGGCAAAATACACAGCAGCCTGCTTGGAAGCGGTACAACAAGCACCCCAACCAGCAGCAGTTCCCCAAGCAGCAGCAGCAATACAAGGACAAGCCACGTAACCCTCAGTCAGGTCAATTAGTGTATCGGAGGCAGGAGGCAAATGCAGCCTTCATTCCACAAGTACCCGGTGGTGCCATCTCTACCAGTACAGGTACTTCCCAACAGTTCACAAGTCCCCCTCCGACCATGAACTCTCCTCAGACACCGAGTTCCCAGGGCGCCACGTTTGCTGCATCGGTTGTTCTGCAGTCTCATGAATGACTGGCTGCTACCTCCTCAGACCCTTCCACCAGCAACACTGCCTTTCTTGTTCAGCCAGGGTCTGTGGGAGGTGTTTCTGTAAATGTCCTGAGGGACAATGGTTCCTCAGGTTGCTCTGTTAAGCAAAGTTTAGTTCGGCCTGATGAGTATACAGGTCGACAGATCCAAGTTAGACTTATTGATGGATCAGTGAGATTGTTCCCTGAGGCACGTATCCAGATGGCATCTCCATTTTATACTGGTACGACACTTGCAGTTGTCATGCCAGAACCTCTATTTGACCTCATAGTAGGAAACATTCACGGAGTCAAAAATAGTTGCGCCGTAGATGTTGCTACTCAGACTTCGGCTGCTGCGATAACACGAGCCATGGCCAAGGCTCCAAATCGCGTCACTCCGTTGACCGTCGCAACGCCGCAAGATCTGATTCGTAGTCAAGATGTTGTCCAAGAGCAACAGACTGACTCGACACTTGCCTCAGTGCGCAAGAAGCTGGAGGGTAAAGTGATCAAGTATTCACGGGGAGGACAAGCCAGGTTCCTTCGTAAGCGAGGACGGGTGTACCGTGAGTCACAGACACCCCAGGGTGAGGTTCGACTGCAGTTTGTCGTTCCTGCAAAGTATTGCCGAGCAGTGTTTGAATTAGGTCATTGTTCAGCGATGGGAGGTCACATGGGTCAAAAGAAGACCTCTGACCGCATCCATGCTGACTTTTTCTGGCCAGGGATGGGACGAGACATAGATAGTTTTGTCCGTTCCTGCAGTGTGTGCCAAAGTATCACCACTAATCAGGGACATGCCCTTCCTGTGCCATTTGTAACCACACCATAATCTCTGAGACAGTTGAGAGACAGGGTAGTGGTGAAGTGGGTGCAGACCTGGCGTCTCGCCCATTGGCCCCACAGGACACATTATGTCCAGGGCCTGTACATACATATTATGTACTGCAGGTTAAGGGTGAAGTGAGAACTCCGCAGAGGCGACTTGAGGCTATGGAAGACCCGAGTTTGCACAAGGATTCTCAGCTCCCTGATACTAATATAAGTACTGTAGGTTAAGGGGGAAGTTCGAGAGAGAACTCCGCAGAGGCGACTCGAGGCCATGGAAGACCCGAGTTTGCACAAGGATTCTCAGCTCCCCGATATTAATATAAGTACTGTAGGTTGAGGGGGAAGTGAGAACTCCGCAGAGGCGACTTGAGGCTATGGAAGACCCGAGTTTGCACAAGGATTCTCAGCTCCCCGATACTAATATAAGTACTGTAGGTTAAGGGGGAAGTGAGAACTCCGCAGAGGCGACTTGAGGCTATGGAAGACCCGAGTGTGCACAAGGATTCTCAGCTCCCCGATACTAATATAAGTACTGTAGGTTAAGGGGGAAGTTCGAGAGAGAACTCCGCAGAGGCGACTCGTGGCTATGGAAGACCCGAGTTTGCACAAGGATTCTCAGCTTCCCGATATTAAAATAAGTACTGTAGGTTAAGGCACAGGTTGAGGACCCGTGTGCAGTTCGAGGCTATGGAAGACACGAGTTTGCACAAGGATTCACAACTTGCCGACCATAATCGTGTGCTATAATTAATGGCGACCTCGAATGTACGAAGCTTAGGCTGTCACTTGTATTTTTCAGCCAAAGCGTACTTTTCGTAGCATGTACTGATTGCTAGGCAGAGAGAGTAATTGTAACTTAATAAGAATTTTGTCTCATTGACACTTTTGATGCTCCACCTTAATTGGTTTTGCAGGTACAGCAATGGGTGTAGCAGTTTTGCTGTGCGGGCCAGCTGATCGTCTGCCGCACGCTGCCGCCTCTTCTCCTCTGCCTTTGTCGTCGCCCTATTATTTACTGTGTCATTTTACACGTAGGTACAGTTACACTACAACTGTCACACCTACACCGTGTATTACATACACCACACTACACAACAATTAGTTATTAATGTAAATGTAGCGACTTTTCGCTCAGTTTGACCTGAGTACAGGATTTTCACTGTCGTCACGGAGTTTTTCCCTCAAGCTTGCTTCTATTAACGTAAATACGAGGTTTTTTCGCTCACTGGCGACTGCGACTTTCTCCTGTAGCAGGATAGCACACACACCACAGTGTGAATCTTGTGTGACTGAGTTAGGATGTGTATATATATATATATATATATATATATATATATATATCCACAAATTTTTTCCCATAAGGAAAAAATTTAATTTTGTAGGGGCGTAATGTCACGAATCAAATTCGCGACATTTCCCTTTTGTGAGAAGCCATGAACTATTAGTGGAAAACTCACTGAGTATCGTTCAGTTAACCGCTCATTCGGACGGAAGCTTTGTCAAATCAATTTTTCATTGTCATACGTGATCGTCTTTGTGTGAGACATTAGCGCTTCCACTGAGCAATTTGTTTTGGGCACGTTTCGCTCACTTGACCATTAAAAAATGCGGCCTAGTGCTCCCCTTTTCTTTCCCACGACTTACTCAGTCGAGTGTTTGCTCTGACGGAGAGAGGTCCTGTGCCAGCAGTGTGAGAGGTCAGCTAGTACCCAAACTCCACTTCACAGTTCTCCAGTGCTCCCATCCTTAGTTCAGCTTTGGGTGATACACAGCATTCATTTACCAGTATTTCCTTTTTTGTATTTTCCTAGACTTAAGAGTTTAATTAAGGTGTTTTTCCTAGGCGTAAGTATTTAGCTTTTGTGTGAGTGAGTGGGTGCAATCTCATTAATTTGATTTTGAATTGTAACGTTCAATTTATTTTGTAATCAATAAATTTAACAGTTCTTTTTCTTGAGCTTAATGTAAAGTAAACTTTTGTTTCATTTCTCCACAATTAAGCTTATTTTCCATATAGCTCCTAGCTTGCATAAACGTTTTGCCATTCATAACTGGTACTTAGGCCAGTCTTGTGTATTAAACTTAAAATCCGTTGTGCCTCCTAAGAGTTAAGCATCAGCAAGAACCTGATACTATTGTTAGTATTATTTATTGTCAGGGGTGAAGTAACTTTCTCCAGAGGCTACAGTACTAATAAACAGCAATTGAGTGATTAGTCTCTGCTGTGTACTGTCGAGAAAGTTTATAAATTCTCGTTCTTAGAGACTCGTTGCTTGATTTAGCAAGACAATCATTGTCCCTGCTCTTTAATATTATTGAATATTATTATCAATCAAATAATATTTAAGCATTTATATTTAAAAACCCCGTGTTATATATATAAAAACCCCGTGACATCCGCCTCCCAACCGAAAGGTCAAAGTCGCCTGGACGGCCAGATTGCTCTGACGCTCCCTGAGGCCATGATGTAGTCGATCAAGTGTTGCTGCTGCGTGGCAACATTTGCCTGGCCGAGTGAAAATGACCCTTGTGCTCACAGGTCAGTTTGGCGCTTTTTACTTGTGTGCTCATAGCCAAGCCTGGGTAGAAGCATGGGAACACTGTGTTCACATAGCAGTACCGCACCTCAGTTCCCGCCTTTGTCTATCTCAAGTGTGAATGTGCTTAGCAGTGATGTAACCATGGCAGCATCCGCTGTTGCATTTGTGGTGGTTCCCTATCTTCTTCAGGCCTTGATTTTCCTCTGCAGCATTCTTGTGTGTGTGATGATGGCCCCACCACTATTAGGACAGCTTGTGGCTGATTTCAGAGTCTCCTCAAGTGGGTAGGCCTCCATCACCTCATTGCACGTCCCCACTCATCACCCAGCTCCAGCGGATGAAGGAGGAGGTGTTTAACATTAGTTAAGTGATTTCATTGGCCACTGAACCACATGGGATTACTGTACACCAGCTGGGGGATAGTGGGTTATGATGCCTGTCTGCCATTCACCAGATGGTAAGTGCTGAACAGTACACTACATTATTAAAATTCTTTTTACAACCTTCTTCTTCTTCATTTATTTATTTGTGGATTTTTATTATTTATGCAATGTTTTCTTAGTGTCCAGGATTACTGTATATTGGATATTTCCATGTGTCTTTTGATGTCCAAATAACTGAAAGATCGAAGAACACTGCCACAATTAGGAGGGGTACTGTACATATGGGATGGGTATAGGAAGGGTACAGACTATAGGTAGGTAGGGTATTGCTCCGTATCTGGAAGTGCCAATGGCTCTATTACTTTGGATAACTGGGGGATTACTGTATGAACAGAGGAAGAGACAGGTAAAAAATATTATAAGAGACAGTATGAAGAGAATGGATGAGAAATTTGGAAGGCTATTAAATGTAATGTAAACAGAATGTAAGAAAATGTTCTGGATGGAGGTAAAGACAGTTATACGGGGTGATAAAGAAGGTAGTAGAGGAGTGAAAGACAAAAATGGTAGATTGATTGTGGAAAAGGAAGAAAAAATTAGCAGATGGAGAGAACATTTTTAGTAACAGTTTAACATATACAATGAGTGTAATGCAAGTGGCTGGGGAATGGTTGGGAGAAGGAGGGACACGAGAAGGGAGAAAGAGATCAATATGACAGATGTAGTGGAAGCAATGATGAAAGCCCCAGAAATTGATGGAGTGTGTGGCGAAATGATGAAACACGGAGGAGCAATAGTAGTAGAATGGATATGGAAAATGTGCAGGCTGACCTGGAAGGAAAGTAGAGTCCTAGGGGATTGGAAGTCTAGTATAATTATTCCCCTGTACAAAGGAAAGGAGGAAAAAGAAGTGTGCTGTAATCATAGGGGCACCTGCCTTCTTTGTGTAACAGGAAAGGTGTCTGGTGGGATACTTACTGTCAGAGTTAGGGAAAGATAGAGAAATCAGTTGGAGAAGTACAGGGAGCTTTTAGGAATGGAAGAGGTTGTGTAGATTAGATACTTATCCCAAGGTGTTAAGTGGAAAAGCTTCCAGAGAAGTGAAAGAAGTGGCCTTCATGGATTTGGAAAAAGCATATGACAGGGTCAATAGGCAAGGAATGTAGAAAATAGTAAGAATATATGGAGTAAATGGAAAGTTGCTGAATGTCATGAAAAGTATGGATGAGGCTGCAAAGGCTGCTGTGTGTGTGGATGGTGAACTGAGTGAATTTTTCTATACAAATGTTGGACTGAAACACAGATGTGTTATGCCTCCATGGTTGCTGAATCTGTAAATGGATGGGGTTAAGAAGTACAAGGTAGAGCAGTGGATGCTGGAGCTGCCCTTATGAGAGAGGGCAGGGTTTGGAAACTTCCTGTTCTGTTGTTTGCAGATGATACTGTATTGTTAAGTGAAGACGAAGGGGAACTGCAAGGCTTGGTGAATGAGTTTGGCCCTGTGTGTAAAACATGGAATATAAAGGTGAATGTAGGGAGAAGTAAAGTTGTGTTCATTGAGATAAATGAAGTCACTAAATGCACAGTGAGGCTGGATGATGAGGAAATGGAAACTATGAAACCATTTAAGTGCTTCAATAGTGTGATAAGTAAGGATGGAAATTCTGAAGATGAAGTGCTTGAAAAAAAGCAACAAGGAAGAAAGGTCACTTGTTCTCTGAAAGGAGTGATATGAAATAGGGAAGTGAGCGTGGAATTAAAAACGTTACTACATGATAGTACTGTGATACCAACTCTAAAGTATAGAAGCAAAACTTGGACCTTGTTAGATGGACACAAGTCAAGAGTGAGAGCAGTGGGAATGAATTCTTTTGAGAGGAGCATGTGGAGTAACATGGACAGACAGACTGACAAATGAGGAGGTGAGGGAGCACTGAGGTGTGGATGTAATAGAGTGTATGAAAAACACTGATGTGGTTTGGCCAAGTGGAGAGGGTGGAGAGGGTGAGACAGTGGGGGGGGGGGATACCAGGGTTGTCATGGAGTGGAGAGGTATGTGAGAGAGGGAGGGCAGCGAAGCAGCGGGAGACAGGGTGAAATTGAGACAATTTATTTGTGGCTACCCCTTAAGGGATTAAGGCATCTGGAGACAGAAAGAATAACCAAACCCTTCACATCAATAAAAGCATATCAATAACCAAACCATTCACATCAATAAAAGCATACCAGTATCAATGACTATCTATCTATATATTGCCAGATGCCTTAATCCCGTAACGGGTGGCCACATACAAATAGCCTCCATGTTGTCCTGTTCCCTGCCATTCCATTGCCCTGCTCCCAGCTCACACCCCCCTCTCTCATATACCTCTCCACTCCATCCCTCCATCTCATCCTTGGCCTCCCCCTCCCTCTCCCCCCCTCCACCTGATTCATATACACTCCCCTCGTTAGTCACTCACTCTCCATCCTCTCCACATGGCCAAACCACTTCAATGTGTTTTTCCTAATGCTTCCTATCACATCCAAATCCACACCACAATGCTCCTTCACTTCCTCATTTGTCAATGTGTCTCTCCATGTGACTCCACATGCTCCTCTCAAATAACAATACAAAAACAACAAAACCATTCACACTAGTAAAGGCATAACAATAACCACACCATTAAGATAGAAAAGGAATGTCAATCCAGTGAAGAAATAACCGAATCATTAACATCAATAAGAGCAGGTTAATCATCTGAAGAAATAACCAAACCACTGGCGTGGCTCAATCGGTAGAGAGGTGGCCTGCCGTTCTAATGGACCCAGGTTCAAATCCCCGCTGGGGCAGGGAACAGTTTAAGGATTTGAATTTCATTAAATTAGGCTTTACTGATCTACCAGAAGACCCGCCGACATGTCGTAAAAATACCCCCGCTAATACCAATACACCAGTCCTGTATGAGACAGCCCTAGCATGTATTCAATATGGACGGTGGGTGTTAGCCCCGAAGTGGTGACATGTAGAGATGTATGGTATGTAGGAGGACTGCTGGGCCTTGACAGCAGGCTGTGAAGCCTATGCCCAGAGTCGAACACATTAAAAAAAAAAAAAAAAAAAAAAAAAAAAGACCAAACCATTAACATCAATAAGAGCAGACCAATTAAACAATTAAATAACCAAACCACTAACATCAATAAATGTACAACAATTAAAGAAAGAAATAACCAAATCACTAATATAAAAAAAAGCACAACAAATTAAACAAAGAAATAACCAAATCACTAACATCAATAAAAGCACGTAAACTAAATGAACAAATAATCATTCACGTCAACAAAAATAGGTCAACCCTATACAGTTCCATTTAGTTCCAGGTTCACGATGGGGATACCAAACCTCTAATACTCTCGTTAGCCATAGCTTCAACTCATCCTCACCTGGACTAAATGAGTTATTATGTATACTACATGGTAAATGCAGAAATACCCACACCTCCACACAAGCACCTCAGGCAAATACAGTAATCCCTCATTTATCTGGATACAATAAAGCCAAAGGCATGTTTGGGTAGCTGCAACATCCGGATAATGAACACTATTCCCCATCCATACCCAGACCCTACCTATACCCACCCCCAACCTATACCTAACCTACTTGTACAGTGCCCATGCTTAATTTGGCAGTGTTTTCTGGTCATTCAAGCATATTTAGACATCAAAACACACATAGGCATATCAAAAGTACAGGTACCGCTCGATTTACACAAGTTTAAATTATACGTTATTGAAATAGCAGAATTGGAAAATGTGAGTACGTTTAAGTACTTGGGTAGTGTGATGAGTAAGGATGGAGGTTTGGAGGGTGAAGTGCTTCAAAGGGTACAGTAGGGAAGAAAGGTTACTGGCTCCTTGAAAGCAGTGATAAGAAACAGGGAAGTGAGCATGGAAGTGAAAAAGTTACTACATGACAGTATTGTGATACCAACTCTAACATATGGATGTGAAGCTTGGACGTTGTTGGAAGGGCACAAGTCAAGAGTGAGAGCAGTGGAAATGAGTTATTTAAGAGGAGCCTGTGGAGTCACATGGAGAGACAGGCTGACAAATGTGGATATAAAGGAGCGTTGTGGTGTGGATGTGGATGTGATAGGAAGAGTTAGGAGGAATACACTGAGGTGGTTTGGCCACGTGGAGAGGATGGAGGGTGAAAGACTAACAAAAAGAGTGTATGTGAGTGAGGTGTAGGGGGGGAGAGGAAGGGGGAGGCCAAGGATGAGATGGAGGGATGGGGTGGAGAGGTATATGAGAGAGGGGTGTGTGAGTTGGGAGCAGGGCAGTGAAATGGCGGGGGACAGGGCGACATGGAGGCGATTTGTTTGTGGCCACCCCGAACGGGATTGAGGCGTCTGGCAATAGATAGAATGTACAACTTCTGTCCTTTTGTTTACAATATACAGTTGTGGTACGTACCACCCAGTGCAATGCAGCCAGGTTTCGCAACCCGCCACCTCCAGCAGGTGTAGAGTTGTTCTGTGTCGTCTAGTGGCAAACAGTAGTGCCTAACAAAGGTCTAGAAACTCCTCATCATCCTCAACCTGCTGGAGCTGGGCGATGACTGGTGACATAAAGTGTGGTGATGGTGGCCTACCCACCTTAGGAGACTCTGAAGGCAACCGCAAACTTACATCCACCGAAGACTCAGCGACTGTTGACGTGCTCAGTTGTGGGTCCTAAGGTGAAGGAAGGAAACGAGCTGGTGGTGGTGGTGAGAATGGGCTGGCACTCTTGGAGATCACAGGCTTGAAGAATGAGTCAATACAGAGTCCCGGATTCACCACAGCTCCATCGCTAGGCAGAGTGGCACCAACTCCCTGTCACAGTGTGGGTGCTCAGCATACTCCAGCACCCTCTCCAGGTAACCACGGAGGACGTAGAGACAAAGGACTGAAGGAATTGGGGAGGGCTGTGAGTCACGGTCCTCATCCTTGTCCTCGTCAATCCTGCTGTCTTCTTCCGTGCCCGCAGAGGCAGCAGCGGCGATCTCCTCATCAGTAACCAGGATCGTTGCCGTCGTAGTCAAGCCACTCCCGTACGTCACTGATGCCCATCTTCCCTTCTGCTGTTCTAAGGCGACTGTGGAAATCATCCACGTCAAACCCCTTGAAGTCGTGCTTGGCATCAATTCACTGCAGGGGACGAGACCAACTGCTTTTGAGGGTTTTGACAGAGACTTCCTTCCACTGGTTCGCCCAGTTGAACACCGCAGACTTCAGGTTGTAACGCTGAAGATTCTGCAAGGTCTGCTCCCCATGTGTGTCCTCCACAAGTCCTCATCCTCCAGCATCACCATCACCTCATTCAGGAACCTCTGTCGGTACAGTCTCTTAGCAGCCACGATAACACCTTGGTCCATTGGTTGAATCAGAGTAGTCATATTAGGTGACAAACACATGCACCTAATCCATCTGCCAAAAGCAACCAAATCCTTCTCAGACGCATGCATGGGAGCACTGTCCAGCAGTAAGAGTGCCTTCACCTGGTCACGACCGATTCCAAGGACCTCCGTTTGATAACGGATAACCTCCTTGATGAAATGTCTGTGGAACCAATCTCTGAAGATCTTACCGGTAAATTGGGCATTCACAGAATGGTACCACACAACAGGCAGGCTATCCATCAACCCAAGGAGACAATGCGGTTGTTCTGCACGCCAAACAACAACGGGTTTGAAGCGGTGCGTCCCGTTAGCATTGGCACGGTACAAAACAGAGACATGTTGTTTGGACAACTTCCAACTGGGCACAGACTTCTCCCTTTCCTCAGCCAGGGAGTTGGTAGGCATGGAGCGGTAGAACAGACCAGTTTCATCGGCAAGGCACTCATCCTTGATCAGGTGCTGTACTTTCTGGAGAAACAGGTCTACTTCCTCCGCTGCCACGGCCAAGGCCTTTCCGTGTGCCTTACAGCCAGTAAGTCCACGGCGAAGCTAGAAGCGAAAGAGCCATCCCTTGGATGCCTAGAAGTCCTGCACATTGTGCAGGCATGCAAACTTCTCAGCAGCAGCCTTCACCTCGGTCCCATGCACTAGCAACCCGGCACCACATTGCTAACGAAACAACATCAATGTCGACCGGTTGATAATGACGTGCCAGGCCTGGGCCATTACCTTCCTGTCACCACGACGTGTGCTTTCGGCAAAGCCTTTTCCATACTGCATAAGCTTGTCGCGTGACTTCTTAATATCGAACAATGTTGAACGGGCTAGACCATATTTGCGAAGAATGTGTCCTGTTGTCCAACCCATGTCAACCTTGCCCAATATCTCATGCGTCTTCTCCAGACTCAGAACCTTCCTCTTGTGCTTTGCAGGTGGTGTGGGGCAAACACCACACACAAGAACACAGCAGAGCAGGGCCACAACCTGAAGAAGGTAGGGAACCACTACAAACGCAGCCCCAATCACAGTCATCATTGCTACTCACGAGTAGCAGAAAGGTGAGAACTGAGGTGTGGGCTTCTGTTTGCCAGCAAGCAGCACAGTGCTGCCATATCACACCCAATGTCTCCTAGGCAGTCAGGCCGAACAGCCCCAAGTCCCTTAGGAAGGCCATGGCCGAGACCAGGCTTTCCCACAGAGCTCTCAAAGAGTGTATGTTGTGTTGTTGGCATAGGTAATTGTGTGCAATGCAGTCTTCCATAATGTGCTTAATAGTATGGGGTGCTGTGTTGCACCCTGGACAGGCATCAGCAACGGAATCATCCAGCCTCTTCTGGTTGCTATCCTCTTCGGTACCATGACGTAAATATATCATGATCCATCCGGTCGGCAGGGCCATGACGTTTCCCCGACGTCAAATTATTGTGATGAGTCTGGGAAGTACAGAGCAGCTGGCCCAGGCTTCCAGGCGTTGATACAGAATGCGGGACACACCTATTAGTCCAGTTTTAGCTCCTCCCCTTTTCGGTCTCATCCAATCACAGGGAACTCTTGGTTAGGGACTCTGTGACGTCTATGATCTATCAGCAAGCCAGCTCAACCAATCATTTGCCTACTGTGGTCAGTGAGGGGAGTGTTGAGCTGTTTTTTGGCTGTTTTTTCTGCTGTTTTTTTCTCAACATGGCGGAGGAGCTCAGTGATAGTTCTGGTGATGAATTTATACCAGGTGATAGTGGATCTGAGAGTGATGACGACCTCTCAAGCAGTGAAATACGTGACAAAATGAGTGATATTGAGGAACGTGTCGTGGAGGGAGGCTGGTGCTTGGTGTCGGACATATTCAATGATAAGCGGCCGGAAGAAAAACCACGCTTCACTGCACAATTCTCAGGCACATATCCTGTGCTAGGTCCCTCACCCCTTACAACGCCCGGAGATGCTTTCAAATACTTTTTTGACTAAGAGGTAATTTCCTCTCTCTGTAAGCTTTGTAATTTGTTCTTTTGCTATTGTAGATGACGATGATGATTATTATTATTATTATTATTATTGATATATATAGTTTACTTCATTCAGATCTACTATGAAGCGGTTTAGAATAGTTCCTTGTTACATAAGATACATGACACTTATTTGGTATAATATTGCACCAGTACACCATGGGAAAAAGCTGGGATACACCACATCACGTGCAGTAGGAGGTTCGGTACCGAAGGGGTTAAGAGGGCTGGATAGTGTCCACATCTCATCCTGGCCAGGTGGACCCTGTCCTCACGAGGGAGATAGGATTCAGAAGGGTGGATGTCAGGAGGCCGTGCATGCAGCTGTGTGTTGTCTTTAAGTGACTGAATGGAGCAGCGAGTGATATGAGTGTGGATATGTTTCTGGAAGCTGGTCTGAGGTGGGCAAGGGGGGAGAGACGACGGTATTTGTGTACGGTATCGAGTGCTGGGTGTTGTTTTGATGTTCCTTGGTGTGGGTGGATGTGCTGCCATGTAATACAGGTAATCCATTAATTCACGTGAGGGTTACGTTCCCAGACCCTTCACGTATGTGGTAAATTCACGTATACGTTCTGCCCATGTGTGCACATAATTATGCATGTGTATTAAGTATATTACATCTGGATAATACTGTTTATGCGCTACATAAACCTTATAAACTAGCAAAAAGTATGAAAAACAATGAAAATGTAAGAAATTTAACACTGAAAGCTGACAAGCACAGGCATAGGTAGAGACACCTTAGCAGTCTTGTGCACTAGCCCTCACTGCCTCTCATATACTACATTCTGCCTTCTTTATAGTACGAACAGTTGACTCATTCATCCCAAACATACGGTTCCGAGACAATTCCTAGGCGTAGGAGGAGACACTTTAGCATAGTCTGGTGCACTAGCCCTCACTGCCTCCCGTATGCTACGTTCTGCCATCTTTATTGTACGAACAGTTGACTCATTCACCCCAAACATACGGTTCCGAGATAATTCACTGTCTAGTCAATTCACCGTCAAAACATGGATGCTTCCCCGTCAGGACAATTCGCACCCTGGACGATTCCCTGTCATTCTATAAATACAGTAATCACTCCAATATCCGACGTAATAGAGCCATAGGTAGGTCCGGATATTGGTTCTGTCCGGATATTGGGCCCCAGCTTATGGACTTGTACTTATGGACCCTAACTCAGAGAAACACCTATACAACTCCCTCTGGACATGCATAGCACCTATTTAAGACCCAAATCACACCAATAAGGCACATAAATGACTGAAATAAATGCAAAAGAAACATAAAATGAGGGTTTAGAAGTAGGTTCATACAATAATAAACATTCTGGTGACTGGCTCCTGGACTGGTACTTATGGACCCTAACCTAGCCTAACTCAGAAAAACACCTTCCTACTGCACATGCATAGCTCCTAACACCCTATTCACACCAATAAAGGACATTAAAGAGTGAAATGAGGTAAGTATAGTATGAAAAAAAGTACAGTATGAAACATTCTTATGTCCGGATAGTGGGGATGTTCGGATATTGGGCGTCCGGATATTAGAGTGATTACTGTATACTTATTACTGATTAATACATTAATAACTAATTTTCAGGAGGATTTTATAACTCACATAAGTAAAAAACTAGTGTACTGTACTTGCTACATAAACTGGTATGTAAATAAATGACGGGGAACCGTCCTGACGGCGAATTGTCACCGACATTCCTTCCCTAAGTTTGTCCAACACTTTAACTTCCTCTGTCAGCAACATCACTTTACGAGTCCATTTTGCTGTGCTACCACATGCATTACTAGCACTACGCTTTGGCCCCATGTTGGCAAAAAAGGCAAGCAATCACTGGAAGGCAGAAAAAAAAGCCACAAATAACGATTAGCGAGTCACACATGATTCGACCATCAGATTCAAACTGACTGTGTGGTAAATGGTAGATCGACCTCACACACACACACACACACACACACACACACACACACACACACACACACATGTATGCACATGGGCAGCAGGTAGGCATTTTTATATTTCATATATTTCTCTCGTATATTAAAATTATTTATTTGAATACTATAATTTTATGTTGTAATTATTGTACGAAAAATTCGAAATCGCGTGAAAAAAGTTCGCGTGAATTAAGGGATTACCAAATAGTGGATGTTGTGGGTTTGTGGAGACTGCAGCAAAAAACTGAGTGCCTCTCATGTCTAGGTGGTCCTTGGCTTTGAGGACTTTGGTTTCTTGATGTAGGTGGTCTGTGGGTGTAGTAGCTGTGCAGCCTGTGATTATTTTTAAGGCATTGTTCTGTATGGTCTGTAGAGTGTTGTAGTGTGTTTTGGTGAGGTTAGGAGCCCAGGCAGGGCTTGCATAATTCATCACTGAACGTATGTATTATTTGTATATACTATGGTGGTGATTTCTTTCTTGTGTCCGAATGTTGTATGGGCAAGTGACCTCATGGCATTGAATCTTGGTGTTATTTTATTTTTAATGTTTATGATGTGTTGTTTAAATGACACTGATGTACTGTATCTTACACCAAGGATTTTGTGTGTGTGTGTGTGTGTGTGTGTGTGTGTGTGTGTGTGTGTGTTAGGGGAGTGTTGTTTATGGTGAGGTGTGGGATATGACTGTGATCTGCTGTCCAGTTTGTGAGAAGGGTCACTGTAGATTTGGCTGGGGCTATTTTGAGCCTGTCTGTGATGAACCATTCATGTAGTGTGTTGAGGTAAGGTTGGATGATGTGTGCAGCTGTTTTTTTTTTTTTTTTTTTTTTTTTTTTTTAAATGCAAGGAAGAAGGAACCAAAGGCCATGAGCCCGCAGTAACAGTTCCCTCCAAGAGAAAAACAAAATACAATAGAGAGCCAAATTCAAGATCCAATCATTTTGAGATGCCTGGACACACTGCGTTTGAAAGACTGGAGATCATAGGCAGCAGGAAATACGGACAGAGGAAGACAGTTCCAGAGCTGACCTGTTGCATAAATGAAAGCCTGGGAGTAACGGTTAACTCTTGCATTAGAGAGCTGGACAGAAAAGGGATGAGAGTTTGTGGCCAGACGGGTGCTACGCGCCCGTCGTAGAGGTGGAGGAATGCAAGCAGACAGTTCAGAGGAGCAGTGACCATTAAAGTAGCGATAGAAGAGAGATAAAGATGCAACAGTGCGGCGAAGAGACAGAGGTTGAAGGGAGTCTGTAAGAGGAGGAGAGTTAATGAGACGAAAAGCCTTTGACTCCACCCTATTGAGAAGAGCTGTATGTGGGGAGCCTCCCCACACGAGAGTTGCACTCCACACAGGGGCGGATAAAACCCCTGTATAGAGTCAACAATTGTGCAGGGGTAAAGAAAGAGTGGAGTCGGCTTAGCACACCTAATCTCTTGGATGCAGATTTTACAAGAGATGTAATATGATCTTTCCAAGATAAGTCCCGAGTAAATGAAACCCCAAGTACGTTCAAGGATGATGCAGGATTAAGATGAATATTATTAAACATTAGTGGGTATACCTGTGGAAGATTTTGTCGAGTTGATAGGTGCAAAAACTGAATCTTTGATGCATTAAAAACAACCATATTATTTTTACCCCAGTCAGAGATACGAGCCAAGTCAGACATTAGGTGTACCATAGCCTCATCCCTTGTTTGTTGAAGTAACTGTTGAGATGGGCGTTGCGGGAACCCAATGGAAAGGTGAAGGGTGGAGTCATCAGCATATGAGTGGATAGGGTTAGATGTACAGCTTAGAAGATCATTGATGAATAAAAGGAAGGGAGTTGGTGATAGGACAGTGCCCTGAGGAACACCACTGTCGATAGATCTACGAGAAGAACGATGGTCGTCTACAACAGCGGCTATAGAACGACCAGAAAGGAAGCTAGCAATGAAGGCACAGATAGAAGGATAGAAACCGTAGGAGGGCAGTTTGGAAATTAAAGATTTATGCCGGACTCGATTGAAAGCCTTTGAGATGTCAAGTGCAATGGCAAAGCTTTCACCAAAGTCACGAAAGGAGGATGACCAGGAGTCTGAAAGGTAGGTGAGAAGATCGCAGTGGAGCGTCCCTGACGGAACCCATACTGACGATTGGAAAGAAGTTTGTGATAGGAAAGATGCCTTAAAATTTTTCTATTGAGAATTGACTCGAAAAATTTTGAAATACAGGACGTTAATGCAATTGGACGATAGTTGGAGGGTTGGGAGTGGTCACCCTTCTTTGGGACTGGCTGAATGAGATCACACTTCCAGCAAGAAGGAAAGGTACAAGTTGACAGACAAAGGCGAAAGAGTTTGCCTAGGCAGGGTGTAAGCACAGAAGCACAGTTCTTGAGAACAACAGGATGGACCCCATCAGGCCCATATGCCTTGTTAGTACTGAGGCCAGTGATGGCAGAAAATACATCAACTGAAAAAATTTTAATGTCAGCTATGAGGAAGTCAGAGGGGGGAAGTGATGGAGGAACAGCACCGGAATCGTCTAAGGTGGAATTGGAGGAGAAAGTCTGTGCGAAGAGATCTGCTTCATCAGTAGAAGAAATAGCTACGGAACCATCAGAGTAGAAAAGAGGAGGGAAGGATGATGAGGTAAAGTTGTTAGAAAGATTTTTGGCAAGGTGCCAGAAGGAGCGGGAAGAATTCGAGTTGGAGAGTTGAGAGCATTTAGTATGGATGAAATTATTTTTAGTAGAGCAAAGAACAGACTTAGAAAGATTTCGGGCAGAAACATAAAGATGATGTGATTCAGGGGTGGGTTGGCTCCGGTACCTTTTGTAGGCCCTCTCCTTGTTGCGGATAGCATTAGAACAAGCGTGATTAAACCAAGGCTTTCTTGCGTTAGTCAAAGGATATGAGAAAGGAATGTATGCTTCCATGCCCGAGAGAATAACCTCCGTAATGAGCAAGGCACACTCAGATGGCTCCCGGCCATGGAAGTAATAATCATTCCAGGGAAAATCAAAGAAGTACTGCCTGAGGGCCTCCCAGTCCGCGGCTCCAAAATGCAACAGACGACGTTTCTCTGGAGGATCCACAGGCCGTATCGGAGTGATAGGACAGGTTAAGGTAATAAGATAGTGATCGGAGGAGCCCAATGGAGAGAAAAGATTAACAGAATAAGCAGAAGGATTAGTTGTGAGGAAGAGGTCAAGTATGTTGGAGCTCTCTCCAAGGCGGTCAGGGATATGGGTAGGGTGCTGTACAAGCTGCTCTAGGTCATTAAGGATAGAAAAGATGTAGGCTTGTTCACCAGGTGGATCCGTGAAAGGAGAGGAGAGCCAAAGGTGGTGGTGAACATTGAAATCTCCTAGAATGGAGATTTCAGAGAAAGGAGAAATGGATAGAATGTGTTCCATCGTAGAAGTAAGATAGTCGAAGAATTTTTGATAGTCAGTAGAATTAGGGAATAAGTAAACAGCACAGATATATTTAGTCAGAGAATGACAGGAAAGCCGAAGCCAGAGTGTAGAGAATTCAGAAGAATCGAGTTCAGGAACACGAGAGCAAGGTAAGTCGTCGCGTATATATACACAACAGCCACCTTTGGCTTTGAAATGAGTATAGAGAAAGTAGGAGGATACAGAAAAGGGTTTGCTGTCAGTTGCCTCAGACAGCTGAGTCTCCGTTAGAAAAAGAAGGTGAGGTTTAGAGGAGGAGAGGTGGTGCTCAACAGAGCGTAAGTTAGAGGAAAGGTCGCGAATGTTGCAGAAATGAAGAAGAAGAGAGTCAGACAGTGGTTCCAGGCACCTTGAGTCGTCACCGGGTGCATACATGTAAGTGTTATATCATCTGCATAGGAAGCTATGTGTATCTGTGGGGTGTGGGGTGTGGGTATGTCATGCATGTATAGGTTAAAGAGTGTAGGGGACAAAACAGGTCCTTGGGGGATGCCATTTGTGAAGCTCCTGATGTTAGAAGACTGACTGGCAAAAATTACATGTGCACATCTGCCTGCTAAGTAGTTTGCCAGCCATATTTTTGTGTTACTGTGCATGTTTGTGTTGAGTACTATGTTTGTGAGGTTGTGGCGGGGAATGGCATCAAAAGCTCTGCTGATGTCTAGTGTGATTAGGAGTGTTCAGTGTGGTGGTCTAGATGAATTCATGCCATCAAAAACTCTCTGTGTAAGGTCTGTAAGAAGGGTGTTTGTGGAGTTTAGTGGCCTAAAGCCATGTTGTGACTGGGCTAGGGGAATGTGGGGTGTAACTAGTTGTAGTACCAGTCATTCAGTGACTTTAGAGGGGGTGCAGAGGAGTGTGATGGGCGGTGTGAGGAGGGTAACGTGGGGTCTTTGTTGGGTTTAGGGATAGTGATGATAATGCCATGCTTCCAGATGTTGGGTATTATGTTGTGTGAGTAGCTGTAGTTTGGTATGTTGGTGAGTGCTTGTATGCCTTGTGGTCCAAGTAGTTTAACCCCTTAACCGCGGGGCGTCACTTTCGTGACGCTTGGGAGCAAGGGATCATACCGCGGAGTGTCACTTTTGTGATTCTGTGTTATTTTGAATTCACCCGGGCTTCCAAGTGAGGGCTTGTATCATCTATCAGTACTGCCAATGTCCAACACTAGTCAGCACTCCTAATCTCATCTGTACTCCCATCCATTGTTGACAATTTAGCCATTTCTCCCCGTTCTTGACTCCCCTCTCTACCCCCCCTCCATTACCCTATCCTCTCGCCTGCCCGGCCGTGCTACGCTAAGTAAATCTTCCCTGGAATTTTTGACTGATTTCATCCATTGAAATAAGCCCTATGCCCTATTCTTATACCAAATAATATATACCAAAAAGAAATAAGGTAAGTGAGAGTGCCATACACCTTGAATTGGCTAATTATCACCTGACAACACCTCACGTGCACTCGTTCGCTAATTTTCGCTGTTTATTTCCCCTTGAAATATGCCGTATAATCTATTTTCGTAATAAATATACATATAAGGAGGGAAGGGAGAAGCCTAAATGATATTTACATTCACCTGGAACTACCTAATTTATAATGTATTGTCTAGATTCCCTGCCAATCATTTCACAGCTATAAATTAGCTGTGTCAAGAGGCTAACGTTGGCAGTAATGATTTCCCTAGGTAGGCCACCACCCCGGCCCACCCTTATCAGTTCACTCTCATCTTCCAGTGTGGAGGTACGTCTGTTCGCTCTTGCTAGCTTCAGGGACTTTTCAACCCCATGCAAAGGGCCCTGTAACCTTTACCCCCTACTAAACCTCGTGTGGAAAGAGGTAAAGGGCTGACAATTGATAAAAGAGTGACTACGATCTTTCTATTGAGTAAAACAGTGCAAATGGAATAGTAAATAATGTGTAAATAACGTGTAAACAGAAAGTGAAAGTAATGAATGTAAATATACGTGAACAGTGGAAAATAGTTTTATAAGTTACTTCAAGTGACAGTGCATAACACAGTGTAAATAAAATAGAAATGTAAATAACATAAATAAAATAGAGAACATAAATAGAAATGTAAATGAGTAGTGTTATAAGAATACGAGTATATACCCTAGGAGTAATGAAAGTGAAAGTTTCACTCTAGCATGTCTGAATGCTATGAGTTATGAGAGTGAAGATGAAAGTGACATTCACTCTCAATGCCAGTATACAGGACGAGAAAGTGAATGCTACGTATTTTACTGAAAGAAATTGAATCCCTACAGTGACAATAAACTAATACTACTGAAGGAAACTTATGGATAAAAACTGAAGATATATATAAGTGTTATATAGTAATAGAAATATAAAGTGTGAGGGGTTTTATGAATAATAAATGACAGAGTACCAAGAGCGAACTAGCGCAAGTGCGACGGTCAGACGCGCTCGTAATTTTCATTGCTTTCAGAGTGGGTTTTTATTTGGAGTATGAATCCCAAACTACTTGAAAATCATAGAGTAGTGTTTATAGTGTTAATATCTGGCTGTGGTAATCATATTACGGGTTGTCGGGAAGTGTAAAGTGGAGACTTCGTTACCCAACTTCAGAGGTCTACACAAGTCCTACGGTAACCGACGAAGGCTCAACAAACATTCCAGGAGAAAGCTGAAGGTATGTGCCATAAGCATATGTAATTTTAATATTCTAGGACTAATAACTGATTTTTGGGAAATATTTTTTGAGAGTCTGTCGGAGCCTGAATAACCCCGCGGCACACGCAAAACATTGGTAAACATGCCCGCGGTGTAGGGGTTAAGGTGAATGTTGCTTATGTTGTCTAGTCCACAGGCAGATGAGTGCTTGAGGTTGTTATTGATGTGCTTCCTCTGGTTGTAAGTGAAAGGTGCGTTGTCTGGGTCTGTAGGGAACTGTCTCTTACGTCGGATGATACGTCGGTCTTCGGGATGGGGGTTTAAATGGCTGACTTGTGAAAAGTGATTGATGAGAGTGTTTGCTTGTTGTTTGTTTGAGGGTATGGTGTCTGTCATTGTGATGGCAGCGTGTGATTGTGTGGTGTTGCTGTTGGAAAGTGTGATGCTGTTTAGTGTTTTGTAGAGTTTGCTGGTTTGTTTTGTGGTCAAGTGTTTTGGATGTAATTTTTCCAGTTTACTGTTTGCTGTTCTGATACTATATTGTTTATCTGAGTGTTGAGTTCTTGTATTTGTTGTACGGTGTCTTGTGTATGGGGTGTTGTTGAGTGTCGCAGTGTGTCCCGTTGTCTGATGAGGCCTTGAATTTCTGGTGTGAATTTGGGGTTGTGTCTCTTTCTCTTGCCTCTAGGGATGTGTCTTTTGTCTGCATTTTGTATAATTGTACTGAAAGTGTGCATAGCGGTGTTGATGTTTGTGATGGATGTACTGTTTAATGTTTCGAAATGTTGTTCTGTTTCAGTTACAAAGGCCTCCCAGTTGGCTCTCTTATAATCAGTGTATTTGTGTTTGTGGCCAGCTGGGGTGATTCTGATTTTGGTTGTGATGATGACTGGGAGGTGATCAGAACCTAGGGTTTTGACCACTCTCAGGATGTAGTGGGGGCAAGGTTTGGGGACTAGAAGGTGATATCTGGGAATGATGGGAGGAAGAGGGCTTGGTGTAGGATATGGGCATGTTGGTCTAGATTGTTCAGTAAGAAAAGATCTACCTGGAATTGTAGTACCAGCCCTCTGTCTGTCAGGGTTGCTGACATGCCAGGCCAACGATTTGGCGTCGAAATCACCACCCAGGATGATGTTGGGTATATTAGTGATGTGGTGTATCCGTGGAGAGTAATTGTGTGGTACTGTGGGGGATGACTGGGGGGGAATATATGTGTTAGCGATTGTTATGTGTGATTTGTTACCAGTGTGTATTTTAACTGATTGTATTTCTGTTGTAGTGTCATGTGGCGGGAGAAGTGACTTTGTGTGAGGACTGGTATCTGCAAAGTTGATGGATTTGTGTACCAGGGTGATGAGTCCACCACCACCGCCGTCGGCCCGGTCTTGTTGAATGGTGGTGAAGTTATGAAATGTCGGTGTTTTCTGTGCTCTGTGTAGTTTTGTTTCTTGTAAGATGGCAATGTGTATGTTCTGTTGTTTGAAGAATTGTGTGAATTCTTGTTTTTTGGTGTTTATGCCATCTATTTTTAACTGAAAGATGTTTATGTTGTGTGTGCGATGTGTGTTGGCTGCTGCAGCACGGGGGGGAGGTGGTGTGGGTGGAGGGGAAGGGGTAGGAGGAGGTTGTGATGGAGGTAAGGGTTGAGGTGGATTAGGATGGGTTGGAATGGGAGGAGTTGGGGGACTGGATGGTGTGGGAAGGATCGGTGGGTTTGGCTGTGGAGGTGTGAAGGAAGTAGGGGTAGGATTGGTGGGGTGGTTAGTGGGTGGAGGGGAAGGAGCATAAGGAGCAGGTCCAGGTGTTTGTGTAATGTTTTCCGAATGCAAGTGTTGTGCAGGTGTAATGGGTCCAGTTCTTGCAGAAATTGCACTGAACTGAACCTTTTGTCTGTCGGCTCGACGTGATAGGTTTTGAGCATGTAGGACATGTGTATTTGTTGGTGGGTCCTGGACTGCGCTCAATGTCCCTGGCTAGAAGAAGTCGTCGAGAAATGACAGCGAGGGAGTCATTTCTCGGTGGAGAAAAAATGTTGTTGTTGTGTGTATTGTGTTGGGAGACGTGGTACTTGCCTGGGCAACCGAAGCCACTCCCAGGTACTCGGGCCCCGTGAGGGCCCGGGGGGGATTTGCGGTGGTTTGGCCCCTATGCTGTCCTCCTCTTCTCTTCGACGGCCTCTGGGGGGTAGACCCACGACGAAGACGCCACCGCTCCAGGTCCACTGACATCTGTATACAGTAATCCCTTAATTTACACAAGGGTTACATTTGCAGACCCTTCGCGTATGTGGTAAATTCGCGTATACGTTCTGTGTATGTGTGCACGTAATTACGCATGTGTATTAAGTGTATTACATCTGAATAATACTGTTTATGCACTACTTACACCTAATAAAGTAGCATAAAGTATGAAAAACAACAAAAATGTAAGAAATTTAACACTTACTGAAAGCTGACAAACACAGGTGTATGTGGAGACGCTTTAGCAGTCTGGTGCGCTAGCCCTCACTGCCTTCCGTATGATATGTTCTGCCTTCATTATTGTACGAACAGTTGACTCATTCACCCCAAACATACGGTTCCGAGACAATTCGCAATCAAGTCAATTCACCGTCAAAACATGGACAATTCCCCGTCAGGACAATTCGCACCCTGAACGATTTCCCATCATTCTGTATATATACTTATTATTAATTAATACTTTAATAACTAATTAGTGGTAGGTGGTGGCGACCATCATCCACTCACTTGATGTAGTGCTGCCTACTTCTTCCTTAGCCTTTATCATTCTTTTTCTGTGCCTGTCCTCCTCTCTTCCTATTTCTCCCATCTTTCCTGTCACTTCTTATTGCTTTTCTTTCCTTTACAGGTGGCTTTACATTGAGTGACAAGCCAAATGGTTTCCTGTAAGCCAAGAAACCATTTACAACGCTGGGTGGTAACCATATAACCAAACCATACGTGCTCCCTACATGTCAACAAGTGGGTTGGTGGAGGGTTAGTGCCCCTCCCCGTAAAACAAATAACTCAAAGTCAAATGGCCACCCCTTACGGGATTATGGCGTCTGGCAATAGATAGATAGATAGAATAACTAATTTTCAGGGGGATTTTATAACTCATATAAGTAAAAAACTTGTGTACTTGCTAAATAAACTGGTATGTAAATAAATGACGAGGAATCGCCCTGACGGCGAATTGTCTTATTATTATTGTGATGGCGAACTGACTTGATGGTGAATTGTCCTGAAACCAAACATACGACCAACAGCACTCGCTGACATTCCTTCCCTAAGTTTGTCCAACACTTTAACTTTCTCTGTAAGCAACATCACTTTACGAGCCCGCTTTGGTGTGTTACAACATGCAACGCCCACCTCAGCAGTTACTTCAACAAACAAGGGATAAGGCTATGGCACACCTAATGTCTGACTTGGCTTGTATCTCTGACCGGAGTAAAAATAATCTTGTTGTTTTTAATGCATCAAAGACTCAGTTTTTACACCTATCAACCCGTCAAAATCTTCCACAGGAGTACCCATTAATGTTTAATAATATGCAGCTCAATCCTGAATCATCCTTGAACAAGCTTGGGGTTTCATTCACACGGGACTTATCTTGGAAAGATCATATTGCATCTCTTGTAAAATCTGCTTCCAAGAGATTAGGTGTGCTAAGCCGGATCCATGCCATCTTTAGTCCTGCACAGTTGTTGACTTTATACACATGTTTTATTCACCCCTCTTTAAAGTACAACTCTCATGTGTGGGAAGGCTCCCCACATGCAGCTCTTCTCAATAGGGTGGGGTCAAAGGCTATTCGTCTCATTAACTTTCCTCCTCTTACTGACTCCCTTCAACCTTTGTCTCTTTGCCGCACTGTTGCATCTTTATCTCTTTTCTATCACTACTTCAATGGTCACTGCTCCTCTGAACTGTCTGCTTGCATCCCTCCACCTCTATGACGGGCGCATACCACCCGTCTAGCAACAAACTCTCATCCCTTTGATGTCCAACTCTCTAATGCAAGAGTTAACCATTACTCAGTCCTTCATTTATGCAACAGGTCAACTCTGGAACTGTCTCCCTCTGTCTGTATTTCCTACTTCCTATGATCTCCAGTCTTTCAAACTCAGTGTGTCCAGGCATCTCGAAATGAATGGATCTAGAAATTGGCTCTCTTTTGTATTGTTTTTGTTTCTTGGAAGGAACCTTAATGCAGGCTCAGCCTTTGGTTCCTTCTTCCTCGCATTTAAAAAAAAAAAAAAAAAAAAAAAAAAAAAAAAAAAAAAAAAAGCTTAGGCCCCATGTTGGCAAACAAGGCAAGAAATCACTGGAAGGCAGAAAAATAAGCCACAAATAACGATTCACGAGTCACGCATGGTTCGTGCGTCAGATTCAAACTGACTGTGTGGTGCATGGTAGACCAACCTCCCACCCACACACACACACACACACACACACACACATGCACACACATGCACACGCACACACACGTATGTGCACAAGCAGCGGGTAGGCATTTTTATATTTCACTTATTTCTCCCATACATTAAAATTATTTATTTGATTGCTATAATTTTATTTTTCAATTACCGTACGAAAAAATTCATGAATAACCAAAATCGCATGAAAAAGTTTGCATGAATTGAGGGATTACTGTATAAGGTTCACTTTCGTTTGCCCAGGCAAGGATTAACACGTGACAGCAACAGCGGATGACCAGTAGATCATCGTCTCAGTCTGTATATGACTAATATGGCCTGCCAGGCAACTCTAACCATTCGGTGGGGAACTAGACATGCATGCACGATGGGGAGTTTCCACACTAGTCCCAGAGGCCAGGAGACACCCGCCATTCGGTGCAGGGGCAGATGGGCGGTTTTACCGTACACTTACTCGTGGCTTGTGGTCTGTGTTACATGCGCAGTAGCCACTGGTTCTCCTCAGCCAGGGACAACGCTCGCCTCCTTCGTAAAAAAAAAAAAAAAAAAAAAAATTTCTTGAAGATATACCCAATGTGTTTCCCAGGTAAAATTACATAGATTATCTTTACCTAACCTTACCAAACCTAACCTATCCCATCAGGGATGCTTGGCTAAGGTGGCTGACTGTGGTATTGAAAAAAAAAACCAATACCGAAAGGAAGTGTATGGTACAGTACAGTACTGTACTATACATACACACATACAATATTGTACTGTGTACAGTACAGTAATACAGTACTCTGATATACGATACCCCTAGATGCAATACCCTGACTTAACGATCAGGGTAGAAATACAACCTTACCTCACCTAACGACGGCCAAACCCCGGTATAACGTTTTTTTTTTTACCAATTTTGATGATATTTTAGACTAAAATCATGTGTTTAGGTTGATTTCTGAACAGTTTTTAGACTTAGAGTAATGTTTCAGCCATAGGTGGGGTGAACATTGTCATTTAGGGGTACAGTTTACTAAGCTTGATTTTTCCAGGCTTGTATTTGAAGATTTTCATTTTTTATTTGTTGGTTTTATTCAGTTACTTACAGATGTTAGGCTTAGGTTGGCTTCTTTTATAGCCATTAGGCAATTTAGATTGGCTTTAAACTTGTTTTGGGGCTCATTTGGGTGGGTTTTAAACTTGGTTAAGGGGGAACCCAAGACTAAAAATCGCATGCCATTATTTACATGTTAAAACTACCCTGAAACAGTA
Source organism: Coenobita brevimanus (assembly GCF_032717465.1). Lineage (NCBI taxonomy): Eukaryota > Metazoa > Arthropoda > Malacostraca > Decapoda > Coenobitidae > Coenobita > Coenobita brevimanus. The sequence continues at coordinate 10,849,875 of NC_136956.1, forward strand.
TATAATACCCCACCTAACGATGGGTTTATACCTAACCAATTGCATCGTTAACTCCTAAAGTACTAATCTCGATGATCAAGCTTTTTGCCGCAAGTTCTTAAAAGGACGAGCAACACTGATTGCAACATCCACAAATAACTAGCGGCAGCTGGCTCCACCTCGAATCCGACATAGATGGCTTCTAACCAATCAGAACTAAGTGTTGGACACACCGGAGGGGGGACCCAGGCCCATACCCACTCCTTCTCGTCACATCCCTCTACCCCACTACCTTGTTACTACCCTACCTCCCTCCATTCTTCCCACCACCACCACCTCTCCCACACCCTCCTCATTCATCCCCCCTCCCATGTGGATCCCCCCATGCCCCCCCCCCCAGATGAGGGTATTTCCCCCCTACTCTCCCTCCATGTCCCTGTACTCCACTGGGGCCCTTCCTTTGTGTCTGGTGGTTGTCTCCTCCCATCCCTCCATCCCTGTACACTCCCTCCTGGCCTTACCACCTCCCACCACCATCCTTCACCCCCCCACCCCCTAGCACGCAGCATCTTTACCTCCCCGGCCTCGAATATTTTGCATTTTTTTTACTCTTTATGGCACGTGTTTTTTAATCATTACCTGTAATTTATTCATGTCTTTGCATACAGATATGCACACCACAATTATTTTAGCTGTCTTTATTTGAAACCCACTCAAAGAAAAAAATTATTTTCCCTAGCTAGATTTGACAGCTCAGAGGGGAGGGGAGGGGGGAGGGGAAAAGAGAAAGGGGAGGTTAGGCAAGGGGAGGGGAGGGAAGGGAGGAGAAAGGAGGGGAAGGAGGGGACTGGAGGTATGGGGAGCGGAGAGGAGGAGAGGATAATTTTTACTATTTATCATATTTTCATTGGACGGAGTGGGGGGGTTCATGACCATTTTCCCTAGCTAGATTTGACAGCTTGGCAGGGAGAGGAGAAGGAAAGGAAAGGAGAGGAAAAGAGAGGAGAGGAGAGGAGAGGAGAGGAAAGGAAAGGAAAGGAAAGGACTGGAAAGGAAAGGGGAGGGGAGGGGAGGGGAGGGGAGAGGAGAGGGAGGGGAGAGGAGAGGGAGGGGAGGGGAGGGGAGGGGAGGGGAGGGGAGGGGAGGGGAGGGGAGGGGAGGGGAGGGGAGGGGAGGGGAGGGGAGGGGAGGATAATTTTTACTAATTGTCATATTTATTGCAGGGGTATGTCACCCTTTTATTTTTTTTTAACCCCCTAACCGCGTGGCGTCACTTTTGTAACGCTTGGGAGCAAGGGATCATACCATGGGGCGTCACTTTTGTGATTGTGTTATTTTGAATTCGCCCGGGCTTTCAAGTGGTAGCTTGTATCATCTATCAGTACTGCCAATGTCCAACACTAGTCAGCACTCCTAATCTCATCTGTACTCCCATCCATTGTTGACAATTTAGCCATTTCTCCCCGTTCTTGACTCCCCTCTCTACCTCCCCTCCATTACCCTATCCTCTCTCCTGCCCGGCCGTGCTACGCTAAGTAAATCTTCCCTGGAATTTTTCACTGATTTCATCCATTGAAATAAGCCCTATGCCCTATTCTTATACCAAATAATATATACCAAAAAGAAATAAGGTAAATGAGAGTGCCATACACCTGGAATTGGCTAATTATCACCTGACAACACCTCACGTGCACTCGTTTGCTAATTTTCGCTGTTTATTTCCCCTTGAAATATGCCGTATAATCTATTCTCGTACTAAAAATATATATAAGGAGGGAAGGGAGAAGCCTAAGTGATATTTACATTCACCTGGAACTACCTAATTTATGATGTATTGTCTAGATTTCCTGCCAATCATTTCACTGCTGTATATTAGCAACTGTCAAGAGGCTGACATTGGCAGTAATGCATTTCCCTAGGTAGGCCACCCCGGCCCACCCCTATCAGTTCACTGTCATCTTCCAAGGTGAAGGTACGTCTGTTTGCTCCTGCTAACTTCCGCCGCTTTTTAGATCCATGCAAAGGGCCCTGTGACCTTTACCCCCTACTAAACCTCGTGTGGAAAGAGGTAAAGGGCTGACAATTGAAAGAGAGTGACTACGATCTTTCTGTTGAGTAAAACAGTGCAAGTGGAATTGTAAATGTGTAAACAGAAAGTGAAAGCAATGAATGTAAATATAAGTGAACAGTGGAAAATGGTTTTATAAGTTACTTCAAGTGACAGTGCATAACACAGTGTAAATAAAATAGAAATGTAAATAATGTAAGTAAAATAGGGTCTGGTTAGTACTTGGATGGGTGACTGCCTGGGAACACCTGATGCTGTTGGCATCCCTACATGTCAAGTGGGGTTGGTGGAGGATTAGTGCCCCTCCCTGTAAAACAATTAACTCTAAGCCCTTGGCCACCCCATTTGGGATATATGGCGTCTGGCAATGGATGGATGGAAAATAGGGAACGTAAATAGAAATGTAAATGAGTAGTATTATAAGAATACGAGTATATATACTAGGAGTAATGAAAAGTGAAAATTTCACTCTAGCATGTATGAATACTATGAGTTATGAGAGTGAAGGTGGAAGTGACATTCACTCTCAATGCTAGTACACAGGACGAGAAAGTGGATGCTACGTATTTTACTGAAAGAAATTGAATGCCTACAGTGACAATAAACTACTATTACTGAAGGAAATTTATGGATAAAGGCTGTAGATATATATAAGTGTTATATAGTAATAGAAATATAAACTGTGAGTGTTTTTATGAATAATAAATGACAACACCAGCAGCGAACTAACACAAGTGGGAAGGTCATACGCCCTCGTAATTTTCATTGCTTTCACAGTGTTTTTTTTTTTTTGGAATATGGATTCCAAACTATTTGAGAATCATAGAATAGTGTTTCTAGTGATAATATCAGGTTGTGGTAATCATATTACGGGTTGTCGGGAAGTGTAAAGTGGAGACTTCGTTACCCAACTTCAGAGGTCTCCACAAGTCCTATGGTACTTGACGAAGGCTCAACAAACACCCCAGGAGAAAGCTGAAGGTATGTGCCATAAGCGTATGTGATTTTAATATTCTAGGACTAATAACCGATTTTTGGCAAATATTTTTAGAGAGTCCGTCGGAGCGCGAATATGCCCACGGGTACCGCAAGAAAAAGCAAATCAAGCCCGCGGTTAAAGGGTTAAGCATATTACAATAGTTTATAACAACTATACACACCAAAAAAAATTGATTTTGGTGATTTTTGTACGTATTTTTGTGAAGAAAACAGGTGTGAGTGGCGTAGTTTCTTTCTTGCCAGGGTCGTGACGGGTAACTATTATCAACTTTGACGGGCCATAGCTTGGTAACTATTGGGTCTAGGAGGGTGGGGTTTGCGTTTTCAAGGGTGTAAATTCAAGCTCAATAAATTGGGCATAAAACTGTTAACCTTTGAGGAAGTCGAAAAATAGGCCTGTTTTTGCGTCCTGGAGGGTAATCAAGGCTGGAGAATTGCATACCCTAGGGGTTAAACAAGGGTATACCTGTACAGTACTATCATATGCATTGGTACAGAAATTACTCTACCGATATTGTAATCATAGTGTGGGATGGAATGCGTCCCCCCCCCCCTCTCTCTCTCTCTCTCGCTCCCTTTGTGTTTGTGGTCTGTCTTCCATTGGCCAAGCGACTTTTGACCTCTGGTAGAAAGGCAGACGGGAGCTGTCACCAAATATGTACTCATGGATTGTGGTCAGTGTTACATGTGCGGTGGCCACCGGTACCCCTCAGCCAGGAACTACGCTCACCTTGTCCTTTAAAAAATAACCGTAGGATTCTCTCGAAGATATGCTCGATGTGTTTCCCAGGAAAAATTACATAGGTTAGCTTTACCTGGCCTTACCAAACCTAACCTACTCCAGTAGTGTTGCTTGGCTAAGGTAGTTGACTGGGGTATTGAAATGAATACCCACACTGAATGGATGTGTACTGTACAGCATTATACTGTATTTACACACATACAATACTGTATTGTGTACAGTACAGTACTATCATATGCACTGGTACAGAAATTATTGTACTTATATTGTAATCATATCATGGGAGGGAATCTCTCTCTCTCTCTCTCTTTGTGTGTATGGTGTGTGTGCCTCCCAGTGGCCGCACGACTCTCGAACTTCAGTAGAGAGGCAGACCAACGCTGTTACCGAAAATGTCCTTGTGGCTTGTGGTCTCTGTTTGAGTGTGTGCCTTTTGGGCAAGACTTAGCACGGTGGCCACGCGACTTTCGACATTCGGTGGTGAGGCAGAAAGGTGCTGTCGCCGAGCGTGTAACTGCAGCTTGTGGTCTGTGTTACAATCTCAGTGGTAGTTAAGAAAGAGCTAGCCAGGTGAACGCGCGATACTGGACATTGGGTGGGGATGCGTACGGATGTTTTGACACCATTTGCAGGTTACAGTCGTATTGCTCGGGTGCTGAAGGTTCACTGAGAGTGATCAGACGAGGAGGCAACTTTGACCATTCAGTACAGGGGTGGACGGACATTTTAGCTCTGGTTGTGGGTTATGGACTACTTCCCGCTCATGGCTCAAGCCCAGCGGCCACGATATTGAATGTTTAGACACGTCAGTTGGCCACTTGAAGTTCTCGGGCACTTTTACGTCCGGATAATAGCAACTAAATTAGGATAATGGTTTAACAGAGCCAAGGTCCAGCATCTGGATGTTGTACATGTTCAGATAATGAGTGTCCAGGATAATTGAGGGATTGCTGTACTGTCAAACCTAAGATTTCCCAGTGAGATTTTTTTTTTTCCCTTCAATGCATGAAAAAAGGACCAAAGGCCAGGAGCCAGCAAACTATTCCCGCCATGAAAAAAAACAAAAGCAAGATAAAAAAGAGCCAAATTCAAGTTTTGTTCATTTCGAGATGCCTGGATACATTGCATTAGAAAGACTGGAGACCACAGACGGGTAGACAGCTCCAGAGTTGACCTGTTGTATACATGAAGGATTGGGAGTAACAGTTAGCTCTTGCACTAGAGACCTGGACAGAAGAGGGATGAGAGTTTGTTGCTAGACTGGTGCCACGTACCTGCTGTAGTGGTGGAGGGATGCAGTGACCATTGAAGAAGTAGTGATAGAAAAGAGATAAAGATGCATTGGTGAAGTGAAGAGACAGAGGTTAAAGGGAGCCAGTAAAAAAGAGGAGAGTTATTGAGACGAAAAGGCTTTGACTCCACCTTGTTAGGATGAGCTGTATGTGGGAAGCCTCCTCACACGTGAAGGTTGCACTCTACACAGGGGCAAATAAAACCCATGTATAATGTCAACATCTGTGCAGGTAAAAAGAAGGCAAGGAACTGGCAAGCTGACTTAGCACACCTAAGCTCTTGGAAGCAGATTTTACAAGAGAGATAATACGTTCTCTCATAGATTTATCCCGAGAGAATGAAACCCCAAGTATGTATAAAGATGATGCAGGATTGTACTCCTGTGGAAGATTTGGTCAGGTTGACAGATATAAGAACTGAGTTTTTGATCCATTAAAAATGATAAGATTACATTTACCCCAATCAGATACATGAGCCAAGTCAGACATTAGGTGCGCCATAGCCTCATCCCTTGTTTGTTGAAGTAACTACTCAGATGGATGTTGTGGAGAGCAAATGGAAAGATGAAGGGCGGAGTCATCAGCGTATGAGTGATAGAGTTACACCCACCGCAAACTGACTTAGGGCCTACACACAGAATTACTATGGGAGAGTTGTCTATCTTTGCTTTGTGTTTCCATCTCTTGAATTTTTGGGGCAAGAAGTAACTGACAACTCCTCTGGTGTTGGTGGGAGGCGGTGAAACACTCAGCATGTCAGTGCTTGCCCAGAAGCGAGAGTGAGAGTATATGTTCCCGTCGCTCCAAGCTTGCACCTCCCTCTTTTTTCGTATGCATTACTGTTTGCCCTGTTATTTTCCTAGAGTCGAGTTTTTATGGCTGGAAAGTGCTGCTCAAGGGATGAGACGGTCCGTATCATTGTATGGAGGAAGGATAATGTCCCTATCAACACGATTTGTGAACGTACTGGACGTGCAAAGTCGACCGTCATGCAGATTCTTGCTGCAGCCATCTGATATCATAGCAGAGCACAAGCATGGCAGTGGAAAGAAGAGGATGACAGATATGCTTCTAAAGAGGGGAGTAATCAAGAATCCTCGACTGACAGCAGCAGAATTGAAGAGAATGCATCCCCAGCTGTTACAAAACGTCTCAATTTGAACTATCCAACACCACTTGCAGGAGCTGGGTTTGCCAAGTCGCACCACAGCCAAGAAACCGCTTCCCACTGACCACATGAAGAAGCAGCGCATTCAGTTTGCCAAGAAATAGGCACACTGGACATCAGATGAGTGAAGAAAAGTTATGTTTTCCAATGAAAGCACATTTCAAGTGTTCCACGTGCGTTCTGCCAAAGTTCATCGCCCTGCTTCCTGTAGTCGATATGACCCTGCTTACACGGTGCTGACTGTTAAGCACCCACAATCAGGGATGTTTCTCAAGTGAAATGGAATGGGGAGGCCTCTATTATCTTCCTAAGAGCTTGATGATGAATGGTGGCCAGTACATTCAAGTTCTGAAAGATCATTTATTAAACTTTCTTGATATTCATGGATGCAACTTTTTCATGCAGAATTCAGCTCCATGTCACAAGTCAACAAAGGTGACAAAATGGCTTCAGGATAATTGGATTAAGGTCCTCGGCTGGCCTGGCAACAGTCTGGATCTAAATCTGATAGAAAACTGCTAGGCAAAGATGAAGAACATCGTGGCAGAGATGAAGACACCCAATCTGGACAACCTCAAGACTGAACTGACAAATGTTTGGTGCAAAGAAATGTTCTTAGATTACTTTACAGATCTATGTGATTCCATGCCAAAATTCATTCAATTGGTCCTGAAAAACATGGGAAATATGATTTCATATTAATGGATGGCATTTCATGAACAAACATAGTGATCTACTATAATTTCTGTGTTTTTTCATATCTTGTGGGGGGAGGTCCTAAGTCAATTTGCGGTAGCTGTAGATTTATACTTAGGTCAGTAATAAAAAAGGGCAATCTGAGACTGCAAACCTCTGCCAAGGTTGAACAGTCCCTCATTTGTCAACACCCCTGCAAAATATTCCCCCTATTCTTTTTTTTTTTTTTTTTATGTAGCAGGAACCATATATAACACATGTGGTAATATTATGGAGATTTTATCTTGTAATTTTCACTATCCACTCAACCGCTGTACTGCTGCTCTCGGGTGCCTGCCCTTTCCTCTCTTTCTTCCTCTTCTATCTTTCTTTCCTTCATTCACTCCTCTTCCTTCTGTCTATGGATGACTCTACACTGTGACAGTCCAAAAGGTTTCTTGTACACCAGGAAACCATTTGTTATGCTGAGTAGTAACCACATAACAAAATTATGGCGCCTGGTGGTTTAGTGGGTAATTATGGCACTCCAATTGAACCAGTGCAGGTTTATATCCAAGGGATGGTTGGGGTTTACTGCTAAATGTCACAACAAACTTGCCTAGCCCCAGGCTCATGTGCTCCTCATACAAACATAAGAAAAGAGGATAACTGCAGTAGGCTGGTTGGCCCATGCAAGGCAACTCCTAGAAGAGTAACTGAGCTACTAGAATGAGATAAGGATAGCAAAAGAGAAGGCTCTCCCCCACCCTCCAAACCCTCCGGCAGAAACTGGCAGGAAAAAGTAGGGAAGAACATCATGCAGTGTAGTAAAACTGGAGTGGACATTTTATAAGAATGCGTGAAAGGAGAAAAAGAGACCATCATCGTGTAACCTCAAAAGGAAAACGAATGAATTAGCATTGTTTTTTTTATTTTATTTTTTTCTATATCCACCCCTTATTTGTCATATGCTTATCTAGCCTATGCTTGAAACTCTCAATGGAAGAGACAGCAACTACAGTAAAAGCTCGATTAACCAGAATGCGTGGGGATTCTTCCATTCCAGATATGGCATTTTCTGGATGATCGAATGTTACTCTTGGAAATTTTCTGGGAGATCAAACAAATGAAATAGCGCCAAACTTGGGACTTTATTTCGTAAAGTACATTATGCAGTATTAGATACAGTACAGGCAAGATACAGTACAGGTACACTCACGCTCACTAATATCTGCCCAGAGGTGACCCCTTCCTGCCTCAGAATACCCAGGGAAGAGGGGAAGGGGGGGACGAAACGAGCTCCACCTGCCACTACCCCAGCTCCCGACCATTCCCCATACCCCTACCCAACTCCCCACCCCACTCATCATTCTTAACTAGCAGTTACATCTCAAGTTGATTTCATGTTTAACACTCTTGGTCCCACTACTATTACAAACAAAGAACATTAGGATATGTTAAAAGAATATAACTATCAACATGTTGCAGCAAGAAATTAATGCATTATGATGCTGATAGTAAAACAAAAATGTTAACAATGGCCACCTCAGGCCTCCTGTGTTGGGTGCACTGCTTTGCAAACACACACACAAACACACACACACACACACACACACACACACACACACACTGAAAATCACAGACACAAACACACCCAAACACGTAGGCACAGACACAGACGCATGCCAACACCCAACGCATGGATGGCCGTTGTTAACATTTTTGTATTATTGTCAACGTTATAATTCATTAATTTCTTGCTGCAGCATGTTCACAGTCATATTATATACTTTTACATATCCTAGTGTTTTATATTTGTGTATTACTAATGTGACTATGAATGTAAAGTATGAGGTTAGCTTGAGATGTACCTGCCAGTTAAGAATGACGAGAGGGGGGTTGGGAGGGGTAGGGGTATGGGGAAGAGTAGGGAGCTGGGGTAGAGGCAGGTGGAGCTCATTTCGTCCCCCCCTCCCGTCTTCCCGCAGTATATGGGGGTATGAAAGCTGCACCCCTGAGCAGAAATTAGTGATCATGAATGAACACTACACACAAAAAGACAGCAAGAGAAACTGTAAGGACAGAACACAAACCAGCAAACATTACCAAAAATTATTTAAAGAAAAATTTGGCATATGTTACAAGCCAAAATAATTTTGAAAACTTAGCTGCATACACTACTTTATCCTGTACTGTACAGAACTAATCAAGAATTATAGAGGGATGACCGGTATACGGAATATTTTTGACCCCATGCCGGATGGAATTTGCATTCCAGTTATACGTATGTGCCGATGCATCAGATGCCGGTTAATTGAGCTTTTACTGTACTTCACTGGGTGGCTTATTCCATTCATCTATTACTCTATTGCCAAACTAATTTCTACCTACTTCCTTACCAAGAAGGAATTTTTCAAGTTTGAAACCATTACTTCTAGTTCTATCCTGTATCTATCTATCTCTCTATAGCCCGACGCCCTAATCCCGCAAAGGGTGGCTGCAGACAAAATGCCTCCAAGTCGCTCTGTCACCCACCATTTGACTACCCTCCCCCCAAATCACTCCACCCTCCCTCATGTACCTCAACTCCATCCCTCCACCTCATCCTCAGTCTACCCCTCCCTCTCCCTCCCTCCACCTCACCTACATACACCCTCTTAGTCAGTCTTTCATTCTCCACTCTCTTCACATGTCCACACCACCTCAGTGTATTTCTCCTAATCTTCTCAACCACATCCACATCCACCCCACAACGTTCCTTCACTTCTTCATTCGTCAACCTGTCCCTCCACGTCACTGCACATGCTCCTCTCAAGTAACTCATTTCCACTGCTCTTACTCTTGACTTGTTCCCTTCTTGCAAGGTCCATGCCTTGCTTCCATATGTCAGGGTAGGGATCACAATACTATCATGCAGTGACTTCTTAACTTCCATACTCACCTCCCTATTTCTCATCACTGCTTTCAGTGTACCAACAACCTTCCTTCCCTGCTGTATCCTTTCATGCACTTCATCCCCCAAAGTTCCATCCTTACTCATCACACTACCCAAGTACAGTACTTGAATGCTCTCACATTCTCCATATCCTCCCCATCCAACCTCACTGCACACTCTGTGACTTCATTCCTCTCAAACACCATAACTTTACTTTTGTTTACATTAACTTTCACATTCCTCCTCCTACACACTGTCCCAAACTCATTCACCAAACCTTGTAACTCCCATTCATCTTCACTCAACAATACTGTAACATCAGCAAACAGCAACACCGGATTCTTCCAAATCTCACCCTCATTCATTAGAGCCACCCCCACATCCACTGCCCTACCTTGCACCTCCTTTACAACCCCATCCATGTTATATATTACTCGTAAACAGCCATGGAGACATCACATAACCATGTTTCAGTCCCACACTGAGATCAAAGAACTCACTCAGCTCACCATCCACTCGCACCGTAGCCCTAGCTCCCTCGTACATACTCTTCACAGCACTCAACAATTTCCCCTCCACTCCATATATTCTTAATATCTTCCACATACCTTGCCTATCTATTCTGTCATAAGCTTTCTCCAAGTCCATGAAGGCAGCATACACTTTCCTTCCCTTCTCTAGATACTTCTCCACTAAACATCTTACAACAAATATCTGATCTACACACCCTTTTCCCCTCCTAAATCCCCCTTGTTCTTCTCCAACTAGCTCCTCTGTTATATGCCTAACCCCATCAATGAGTATTCTACCATATATTTTACCAGTCACACTAAGAAGGCAAATACCCCTAAGGTTACCACATACTTCTCTCTCCCCTTTTCCTTTGTAACAATTGTACCCGATTTCCAGTCCTCCGGAACCCTTTCCTCTTCCCAAGCCAATGTACATAACTTCCATATCCACTCCACTACAATCTCACCCCCAAACCTCAGCATTTCACCACACAATCCATGAATTCCTGGGGCTTTTCCCATCTTGATCTTCACTGCTTCCACTATTTCCTCCCTACTGCTCTCTTCCTCCCTCCTCTCATCTCTCCTTCTCCCAGCCATTCCCCAGCCACTTATACTCGCACTGCTCTCACTCTCTACATTCAACAAATCTTCAAAGTGCTCCATCTCCTCAATTTCTCTCTCTTCTCCACCAACAATCTATTATTCCTATCTTTCACTCCCCTACTAATTCCCCTTTCACACTGCCTTACTTTCTTTACCTCCTTCCAAAACAATTTCTTACTCTCCCTCCGTTTCACACTCAGATTCCTCCCAAATTCTTCATCCACTTTTTTCTTACTCTCCTTCACCGGTCTCTTCACCTCCCTTCTCCTGTTCACATATATCTCTCTCTTCTCTCTCTCATCTTCTCCCCTACCTCTACTCGCTAGCCATTCACTATATGCCTTCTTCTTTTGTTCCATAGCTCGTTTCACCTCATTATTCCACCATGCTTTCCCTTGCACACCCCTACATCTCCTCCTCACTCCACAAACCAGCTCACACGCTGCACCTATCTCTTCCATGAATATCTTACATATTGCTTCCACCCCTTCCACCTGCTCTAACTCATACCTTCCCAATCTTTCTTCCACTATGCTCTTATACTCTGCCATTCTCTCACTATCTTGCAATTTCTCCACTCTTCTCACAGGAGCTGTTTCCTCCTGTCTTCCCCTTCGTCTTTTCAACCATTTTCTTTGCAGCCTTACCTTGGCCATCACTAAGTGATGGACTGAGATTCCATTCCCCCACCCTCTCCACACTCTTGCATCCACCATTTGTCTTGTCATTCACTCATCCACACACACAGTCTATCACTGCCTTCCATTCAACAAGTTCACCATCCATCCTCCTCATAACCCTCCATGTATACCTGTGGATCATTCTATGCCGGAAATAGGTGTTAGCTATTGCTAACCCCTTACCAGCACAGATATCCAACAAAGCACTACCATTCCCATCTACTTAAGCTGACACACCGCACTGACCAACCACTCCATCCACTCGTACAGGCTCATTTTAATTACCTTGCAAATATCTCCTTTATTTACTCCCTACATCCACTTAAACACCTCAATTAAGTCTCCTCTTACTCTACATCTCTCTAGTAAGTGCAGACTTACTCTACATCTCTCTAGTGAGTGCAGACTTGGTCTTTTTACACTGTCTTCATATGACAGGTTCCGAACATTATGTATCATTTCTGTCATTCTTCAACGTACATTTTCTAACGAGTTTCTATCCATTCTACAATACGGGCACCAAAATTGTACGGCGTAGTCTAAATGTGGCCTTACTAGCAAATAAAGTTGCAATATTACTCTTGATGACCTACTGCTCACGCTTCTCGAAATAAATCCTAGAACCCTATTTGCTTTACTTCTCGCCTTGGTTTGAGATATTTACGAACCATAACTCCTAGATCTCTCTTGCATTCCAATTTACTAATTTCTTTGTTATCTAAGCTGTATTTAGTATCTCCAATGGTCTTGACTACGTTAATTTTTCAACATTAAATTCCATTTGTCAAGTTTTAGACCATTTGCACAATATATCGAGGTCCTTTTGTAAGTTATGGCAATCGTCAGCCGGGTCAATGATACGCCCTATTTTTGGCATATCATTAACTCGACTGACGATTAGATTGGATGATGAATGAATGAATGAGTTTTTGTGCATGCATTATTGACAATATTTAATGAGTTACATGCAATAAAGTTGAAATTGCCACTATCCTGCTATGGTAAAGAATCTTGGATCTGGGTGATGATCCAGATCACCACCAAAATCCAATGGACTCTTCCTTTGGCCATACTCTACCCCTCCAAAAAATTTCAGCAAAATCCATTCATAATTTTTTGAGTAATCCTTCTAACAGACAAACAGACAAACAAACCAACGCCTGCAAAAACATAGCCTCCCTGGCAGAGGTAATAAAAGGAAGAGAGTTGGTGATAGGACAGAACCCTCAGGAATACCATTATCGGTAGCTCTAGAAGAATTGTGGCCATCTACAACAGCAGCTACAGAATGACCAGAAAGGGAGCTGGAGATGAAGGCACAGATAGAAGGATAGAAACTGTAAGAGGGCAGTTGGGAAATTAAAGACTTATGCCAGACCCGATCAAAAGCCTTTGAGATGTCAAGTGCAATGACAAGGCTTTCGTCAAAGTCTCAAAAGGAGGGTGATCAGGAGTCTGAAAGGTACATGAAAAGATCGCCAATAGAGCATCCCTGGCGGAACCCATACTGACGATCAGAAAGGAGGTTGTGATAGGAAAGATGCTTTAAATTTTTTTGTTAAGAATAGACTTGAAAACTTTTGAAACACAGAGTGTTAAAGCCATTGGGTGATAGTTACAGCAATGGTAATGGTCACCCTTCTTTGGGACAGGCTGAACAAGAGCAAACTTCCAGCAAGAAGGAAAGACACAAGCTGATACACAACGTCAAAAGAGTTTACCTAGGCAGGGTGTAAGCACAAAAACACAGTTCTTGAGGACAACAGGAGGGACCCCATCAGGACCATATGCCTTGCTAGTACAGTAATCCCTCAATTATCCGGATGTCCATTATTCAAATGATCCAAAACCTGGATGCTGTGATCTGGCTATATTAAACCATTATACTACATTCTTCCACTTTATCCAAACAAAATGGTTGCATCCGGGTGGAAATTATGGCAGTGTAAACATTTTCGCCTGTCCATGCAGGAAAAGGCTGGTGGCAATGCTGTCTGACTCAGTAGTTCACCTGGAATCCACCAGAGTCCACCTGCCTCTGACTCAGTTTCCACTCAGTGACTGTGTTTATCAGATGTTTCACACAGTTCTCTCAGAAGAACATGGTGGCGCATGTGGTGACTTTCGTGGTGGTGCCTTACTTGCTTCAGGTATTACTATTCCTCTCATGCTTTCTTCCTCACTGAGGACTCAGACTGTGACTAGGCTCCCCAGTGTACGTACCCCACTAGAACACACGGGATTTGCACTCAATGACCTCGTCCTAGGTCATTTTCGGTCTACCTCTCACTACCCTACTCCCAACTCACTTTCTGCACCCAATTATCATTATCATTCCCCATTCTCTCCACATGCCCAAACCATCTCAATCTACCTCTCCTCATCACAACACCAATACACTCCAGTCCTGTCCTAGCTCTCAACTCTTCCATCATAAACCTAGCCCCCCCAGGCCTTGCACTCAAGGATGCACTCACTGCACATCCACCTAACCACTACCACTTCTGTATGTATGAGTCTGCAAATATCCTCTTCCTTTACTGCCCAGGTCTCACTACCATACAACAAAAAACTGCTAAACCATAGTAATTGCTTGGCTGTGGTTTACTGGTCTGCTTGACCAGATATAGTAAAGTAAAACAACAAAAACAAGTGTTTGCGATGTATTGTAGTGGCTTTTTAAAATGGCTTTCAAAGTTAGGTTATGTACAAAGAGGGGCCAAGGGAGAAGTCCATTATCCAGGCGCAGCCATTACCCAGACATGCCTTTGGCTCTATTATGTCGGATAATCAAGGAATTGCTGTACTGAGGCCAGTGATGCCAGAAAATACATCAACTGAAGAAATTTTAATGTCGGTCATGAGCAAGTCAGAGAGGGGAAGTGATGGAGGAACAGCACCGGAATCGTCTAAGGTGGAATGGGAGGAGAAAGTCTGAGCAAAGAGTTCTCCATTATCAGTAGAAGACATAGCTACAGGGCCATCATAGTGGAAAAGAGGAGGGATGAATGATGGGGTAAAGTTGTCAGAAAGGTTTTTATTAAGGTGCCAAAAGCAGTGGGAAGAATTCAACCTGGAGAGTTCAAAGCATTAAGTATGAATGAAATTTTTAGAAGCGAAGAACAGACTTAGCACGATTCCGGGCAGAAACATAAAAGAGATGAGATTCAGGGGTGGGTTGGCTCCGGTTCCTTTTGTAGGCCTTAGAACAATCGTGATTAAACCAAGGTTTTTAGCATTTGTCAGAGGGATATGATAAAGGAATGTATGCTTCCATGCCTCAAAGAATAATTTCTGTAATGCGCAAGGCATACTCAGATAGCTTTCAGCCATGGAAGAAATAATCATTCCAGGGAAAAATCAAACAAGCACTGCCTGAGGACCTCCTAAACAGCAGCTCCAAAGTGCCACAACTGACCCTTCTTGGGAGCGTCCACAGGCCTTACTGGAGCGATAGGACAGGTTAAGGTGATAAGGTTGTGATCTGAGGAGGCCAACAGAGAGGAAAGATTAACAGTGTAAGCAGAAGGATTAGTTGTAAGGAAGAGGACATGTATGCTGGAACTCTCCACAAGATGGCCAACGACATGGGTAGGGTGCTGTACAAGCTGCTCTGGGTCATTAAGGTTAGAAAAGATGTAGGCTTGTTCACCAGGTAGTTCAGTGAAAGGAGAGGAGAGCCAAAGATGGTGGTGAACACTGAAATCTCACAGAAAGGAGATTTCAGAGAAAGGAGAGATTGATATGATATGTTCCAACTTAGAAGTATGATATATAGTTGAAGAAATATTCACAGTCAGCAGAGTTAGGGGATAAGTAAACAGCACAGATATACTTAGTCAGAGAATGACAGGAAAGCCGAAGCCTGAGAGCGGAGAATTCAGAAGATTCAAATTCAGGAACACAAAAGCAGAATATGTTGTTGCATATACATAGAGAACAACCACTTTTAGCTTTGAAATGAGTATAGAGAAAGCAACAGGTTTATATTACTATAGTTGTGCCAAAAATATCTATCTATCTATCTATCTATTGCCAGACACCACAATCCCGCAAAGGGTGGCCATTTGACACTGAGTTAGTTGTTTTACAGGGAGGGGCACCAACCCTCCACCAACCCACTTGTTGACACGTAGGGAGCACGTATGGTTTGGTTATATGGTTACCACCCAGAGTTGTAAATGGTTTCTTGGCTTACAGGAAACCATTTGGCTTGTCACTCAATGTAAAGCCACCTGTAAAGGAAAGAAAAGGAATAAGAAGTGACAGGAAAGATAGGAGAAATAGGAAGAAAGGAGGGCATTCACAGAAAAAGAATGATAAAAGCTAAGGAAGTAGGCAGCACTACATCAAGTGAGTGGATGATGGTCGCCACCACCTACCACAAAATATGAGGGATTAAAAAAGTGAGCAACATACACTTAAGACTGGATGCTGTTTGTTCAGGCTGATGACTGATGTCGATTGTGGTGCATGTACACTGCTGTCCAACGCTGCCTGTGGTGTGTTTCTGCTGCGCACTGGGATGGGCTTTGTGTTGGTGAGCTGTTCCGTCATGTTTTCCAAAGCTGCCGTTATTGTGTCCAGGGCCGTTGTTATTGTCCCAATGGCCACACTCATCGTTCCCACCGCCTGCCTCATGGTGCTCAAGGCTGTCATCACTGCATTAGGTTCTTGTACCATCACTGCATCCTGGTAATAAGTATGGGATGAATATTTTTTATACAGTATAAAGCCTCACTATATCGGACTAATTGTGGCCCACGTCAGTCCAAAAAAAGTGAAAGTCTGATAAAAGCAACATCTGGACTCCCCTCTGGACTTTCTCCTCCTTTTGTTAAGCAAAGAGGAGTGCTTCTCATTCATGCATTTACCCTCTCTCTCTCTCTCTCACTGGACACCTCCATTTTACGTCACATATTTTTGTCTTAGTCGTCACCTTCATCTTCACCTTCCCATTCATTTCTACCTTCACTTTCAGTTGACATTGACATTCACATTCACTTTCATATTCACTTCCATGCTCATTTTCACATTCACCTTCACACTCATTTTCACTCACTCAATTTGAATTTCCATTTCACCTTCACTTGCAATTTTTCTAACTTTCACATTTACATATACAGTTACTTTCACTCACCTTCACTTTCACCCTCCCTTCTTTTACTTTCACATTCCCCTTCACCTTCACTCACACCTTCACCTTCACTTTCATTATCACCTTTTTCACCTTCACCTTCACTTCCACCTTCATCTTCACCTTTACTTTCACTTTCATTTTCACCTTGACCTTTACTTTCATCTTCACCTCCACTTTCACCTTCATCTTCACTTTTACATTCATTTTCACTTTCACTTTCATCTTCACCTTCACTTTCATTTTCACCTTCACTTTCACCTTCACCTTCCACCTTCATGTTCACTTCTAACTTCACTTTCACATTCAATTTTACTTTCACCTTCCACCTTCACTTTCACCTTCCTTTCACTTTTGACTTCACTTTCATCTTCACCTTCATTTTCACATTCATTATTACTTTCACTTTCACTTTAACATTCATTTTCACCTTCACATTACCTTCACTAACCTTCACTTTTACATTCACTCTCTCTCTCTCTCTCCCGGAGAGAGGGAGGGAGGGAGGGAATATACTATAGAAGGAGAGAGAAAGAGAGAGAGGAGGGACCAAGGTTATGCCTATCTCCCTCATTTGTTTATGGGAAGGGGATGCCACCTGTCATTCCTGTATTTATTCTCTCGCTCCCTCTCTCTCTCTCTGTTGACTTGACATTCACATTCACTCTCATACTGACTTCCATGCTCTCTCACCTTCACCTTTACACTCATTTTCACAATTACTTTAATTTTCAATTTTAATTTCACCTCTCTCTCTCTCTCTCTCCCACCAGAGAGAGAGATGGGGAGGAAGGGAAAGAATGGAGGAGGAGAGAGAGGGAGGAGGGACCAGTGTTATGGTATCTCCGTTTGTGTATCCGTATATTCCAAGAGGCGGACTGCTTCTGGCTTTATCAGACTTTTCCTGATGAATATGCCAGCTGGCTCCTCGAGTCTGATAAAAGTGATTTCTGCTATATTGAGGTTCATTATATTGAGGTTTTACTGTACTCCTTTTACTCTAAACTGGACAATAAATGAATAAACATACTGTATGTATATAAATACGAGGTTTGTTCAGAAAGCATCCAACCTTAGGCTCAAAGAATATAAAAGGTTAACCTGTTGAGCTAGGACACTAAATGCCCTCAAAGTAGGCTCCTCCTGACTTGACATCCGTAGCCCAGCGTTCTTCCCACTGCCCGAAAAAAAATTTTCTAAGTCAGTTTTGGGTATCACCTGCAGGTGCTTCGTTGCATTTGCCATGATCTCTTCTCTCATCTCAAATTGGGGACCCTTCAGAGGAGTTTTGAGCTTAAGGAATAACCAAAAGTCGCACGGAGCCATGTCTAGTGAGTAGCGAGCCTGCCAGACCTGCAAGATGTTATGCTTGGTCAAAAATTCCTGAACCAGCTGAGAAGAATGGGGACGAACATTGTCACGGTGCAGCTTCCAACTTGCCGCTTTCCAAAGGTCTGGTCTCTTCCACCAAACTTCGTCATAAAGACGACTGATCACATTAAGGTAGTAATGTTTGTTAACAGTCTGATCTGGTGCAAATTCGTGATGCACAACACCACAGTACACGTATACCTTGATATACGATACCACTAGATGCAATACCCCAGCTTAACGAAGGAGGTAGAAATACCGCCAAACCCCACCTAACAACAGACAAACCCCAGTTTAATGATGGGTTTTGATTTTTTAAAACTGATTTTGATAATATTTTAGACTAAAATTGTGTGTTTAGGTTGATTTATAAACAGTTTTTAGACTTAGATTAATGTGTTTTTAGCCACTGGTGGGGTGAATATTGTCATTTTGGGGTACAGTTTACTTAGCCTGATTTTTTTCCGGACTTTTATTTGGACGATTTTCAGATTATCTCTGTTGGTTTTAGTGAGTTGTTTAAAGGTGTTAGGCTTAGGTTAGCTTCTTTTACAGCTGTTAGGCCATTTGGATTGGCTTTAAACTTGTTTTTGGACTCATTTGGGTGGATTTAGGACTAGGCTGGGGGGGGGTAGAACCCAAGGCTCAAAAATGTATCCCTATACTTTACATGTTAAATCTACTCCGAGATATGATACCCCACCTAACGACGAGTTTTTATTTAACCAACTGCATCGTTAAACCAGGGTATACCTGTAATCAAAAAAACTGTCAAAATGCGAGTGCACATCGCCTTGATGTGGACCTGTTGTGCTTTACTTGGTCGAGGCAACCCTGCATGCTTCCACTGGGATGATTTTGCTTTGGTTTCTGGGTTGCACCCATACACCCAAGTCTCATCTCCAGTGATAACAGTTTATACACCCAAGTCTCATCTCCAGTGATAACAGTTTATACACCCAAGTCTCATCTCCAGTGATAACAGTTTATACACCCAAGTCTCATCTCCAGTGATAACAGTTTATACACCCAAGTCTCATCTCCAGTGATAACAGTCTTCAGAAAGTTGGGATCGCAATCTGCACACTCCGACATGTCTTGAGCAATGTTCTCCTGAGAGAAGATATGACGAATGCAATGAGGCCCCTGAAGGAGATACACAAAACCAATGTTGAAAAATGTTTCAGGCAGTGGAAAGAATGCTGGGCAATGTGTATCAAGTCAGAAGGGGCCTACATTGAGGGGGAGTAGTGTCCTAGCTCAACACGTTAATTATTTATATTTTCTGAGCCAAAGGTCAGGTACTTATTGAACAGGCCTCGTGTATATATGTATAAATATATTATTTTATACATATACAGTTTGTCCTCGTCTAGCAAGGTTAATTGCTTCCACATCCCTACCGTGTTAGAGAAATTTCGTGTTACAGGGACTCCTGAAAACCACTACTTCCATCCGCACCCCTGCCCAAAGTCCACTTTCTCCCCTCTTGTGGTGCAAAATTTTTTTACACCCCCCAATTTTAATCTCCTAGAAAGCATTAATATGGTTCAAAAAATTATAAAAGAGTATTATTACAGTTAAAAGCCACATTTTATTTACCTTATAGGAAGATCAGAGGAGACATACTAGTCCAGAGAGGAGGTACAGGGGATGACATTGGTTAAATTCCTTCAAAGTCAACAGCACTTATAACACTTCTCACATCATCATCTATGTAATCCATGGCTTCTTCTTCCTGCTGGCATTGGATATCCTCTTCCTGGAGTTCAGCACCAGCTTGTCTGGCAAATTAGCGAGTGATGAGTGAATGCTTACGTCGACTCAATCGTTCGGTGTGCAAAACGATTGTGGACAATGAAAACATCTAACATCTGCCTGATCACTCCATCTCCTCTGGCAAGCAAAGGGTCCTTATCTAAGACGATCTTGAGATACTCAACTTGACTCTGGATCTGACTTAATGTCTCATTGCTGAGTTCACCTGGTGCTCTTTCCTCCCTTCCTTCCTCTTGCTCTTCCCTATCCTGCTTGTCCCTGACTTGCTGCTCAACTTCCTCCACTATTCTGTCCAATGAAGTGTCACTAACGTCCCTGGTAACCTCCATCACCTCCTCAAGGGCCACCTTATCACAACTTGGCACTGCCTGAGCAGCAGACACAGCAGCTTTTTGGACACACCCACCTTTGGCATCCACTGCACACAACTGTGGAGCTACACGCTGCCAAGCGTGGTTAATGGTGGCTATGTTTACCTCCCCCCAGGCTCCTGGGAGACTATTAACAGTGTGTCTGATGTTGTAGAGCTTCCAAAATTTTGCTATATCCACGACTTCTTTAGAGATGACTTCTCCCTGGGAAGTGGTGGTGGTGGTAATGGTGGTAGAGGTGGAGATTGTAGCGGCAGCAGTGGTGGTGGTGCTGGCGTCACCATCACTGCCACTCTCTCGGGCTGGTGCAACCGATGAGTCCACCTCCTCCTCCTCCACCTGGTCTTCTTCTTCCTCCTCCTGTAATTGTTGCAGCTCCTTGTTGGTGTCTGTAAATGCAAGCAACTGTCGGCAGACTCTCCTCTGACAAAAAAAAAAAAATTGACGTTGGCTATCACCTTCTGGTCAAGGGGCTGCAGAAGAGATGTGGTGTTTGGAGGCAAAAACTCAATCTTTACATTCTTGTTGCAGCTGATGAGTAAATGTGGGTGTGAAGGAGCACCGTTCATGAGGAGGAGAACCTTAAAAGGCAGGCCTTGCTGTCGACAATGGCGTCTTGCATTGGAAACAAAACAGTTGTCAAATCAGTCAGTTGCAAGCAACCCCATCATCCACGACTTGGCTGTCTTTCTCCAGTACACCCCTGACTGGTCCATATTCTTGAGTTGGCAGTAGGCGTGTGGTCAAGAAACCTGGTGGACAATAAGTGGTTTAATCTTGAAGCTGCCACCTGCGTTGCAACAAAACACCATGGTCACACGATTCTTGTCTGCCTTGCGACCGCTTGCTTGCTGCATGGTTTTGAAGACGTAGGTGGAGGTTGGCATCCTCTTCCACTGTAGCCCAGTCTCGTCCATGTTGAATATTTGTTCTGCAGAATATCCTCCCTCCTCAATGATGTCTTTCATGATGTTGGGATACTTCTCGGCTTCTACTTTGACAGCAGTTGCTAGCTCTTCTGTAAATCTGACGTTCTTTAAGTTTCTTCCTACGGACAAAAGACACCAGCAAGCCTGTTGATGCCTTAAAGTTACTTTGAGAGGTCTTAGTGGGTGGGTATTTCTCCAAGCTGCCCTGAAGAACTTTGCAGCTCATGTCCTGAGGTCAGCAGCAGAGACTGGCATATGAATTTTCTCCTGATGTGTTATGTACTCTTCTAACAAACGTTCCATCACTATCACAACCCTTGGCATAATAATGGAACTCATGTCTGCCTCTCCAGCTCCAAAATGCTTGACACAAGATAAAATTGCTTGCATGTTCTGTAGATGGTGCGAATGGTGGCCTCGTTCAACTTAAGGGAACGAGAAACCGGTGACTTCCTCTCTACAGCATCAATCCTCCTGATGACCTCCTTCTTCTACTTGAAGGTCAGATGGATCCTCTTCCTATGTTCTCAAATGCCACTAGGTCCTGGTACAGCGTTGTCAGCCATAATGAAGAAAGGCAACTCAGAACGGCACAAAAAAAATGGCTGGGAAAGCTGGGGCTAACACAGGCACTCTGTTTCACAACACGAAGAGCGCTGAGGGATGGTGCAGGAGGGAAGAGGCAGAGTGGGAAGGCAGGTGGGAGCAGGGAGTGTCCTGATTGGCTGGGTAGTTCAAAAGCAAAAGTGCGAAGCATATTTGACTGGGAGGAAGATGATGCCTGCTGGCAAGGCATTGCTCCTATGATTCATCTCATCATCGCCTGACCGGTTCAAATAACCGTGTTAGCTTCATCAATGGCCACGTTAGAAACGATAATGCTTACAACAAATACAAGAACTCAACACCCAAATAAGCAATAAAATATGAGAACAGTAAACACTAAACTGGAAAAATTATTTCCAACCACCTGACCACAAAACAAACATCAGCAAACTCTACATAACACTAAACAGCATCACACTTTCCAACAGCAACACTACACAATCACACACTGCCATCACGACAACAGACACCATACCCTCAAACAAATGACATGCAAACACTCTCATCAATCACTTTCCACATGTCAGCCATCTAAACCCCCACTGCGACAACCGACGTATCATCCAACGTAAGAGACAGTTACCCAGACTACGCACCTTTCACTTACAACCAGACAAAGCACATCATCAGCAACCTCATGCACTCATCTGCCTGTGGACCAGACAACGTAAGCAACATTCACCTTAAAGAACTTGGCCCACAAGGCATACAAGCACTCACCAACATATCAAACTACTGTACAGCTACTCACACAACACAATACCCAACATCTGGAAGCATGGCATTATCATTACTATCCCTAAACCAAACAAAGACCCCACATTACCTTCCTCACACCATCCCATCACACTCCTCTGCACCCCTTCTAAAGTCACTGAATGACTGATACTACAACTAGTTACACCTCACACCCCCCTAGCCCAATCACAACATGTCTTTAGGCCACTACACTCCACAAACACTCTTCTTAAAGACTCTATCCAGAGTTTTTGATGGCATTACTTCAGTTAGGCCACCACACACAACACTCCTAGTCACAGTAGACTACAGCAAAGCTTTTGATGCCATCCCCTGCCACAACCTCACAAACAAACTATTCGACACAAACATGCACAATAGCATAAAAAGATGGCAGGCAAACTATTTAGCAGGCAGATGTGCACATATAATATTTGCCGGTCAGTCATCAACATCAGAAACTTCACAAACAGTGTCCCTCAAGGATCTGTTTTGTCCCCCACACTCTTTAATTCATACATGCATGAAATACCCACACCCCACACACCACAGATATACACAGCTTCCTATGCAGATGACATTACACTTAATGTACATGCCAAATGCAAACACAGCTGCACTCATCCTCCAACCTTACCTCAACACACTACACGAATGGTTCACCACAAACAGACTCAAAATAGCCCCAGCCAAATCTACAGTGACTCTTCTCATAAACTGAGATGCAGAACACAGTCACATTCCACACCTTACCATAAACAACACTCCCCTACCACACACACACACACAAAATCCAAGGTGTAACACACAATACATCAATGTCATTTAAACAACACATTACAAACATTAAAAATAAAATAATACCATGACTCAATGCCTTGAGGTCACTTGTCCACACAACATTTGGACACAACAAAGAAACCACCACCACAGTATACAAACAATATATATGCTCAGTGATGAATTATGCAAGCCCTGCCTGGGCTCCTAACCTGACTAAAACGCACTACAACACTCTACAGACCATACAGAACAAGGCCCTAAAAATGATCACAGGCTGCACAGCTACTACACTCACAGACCACCTACATCAAGAAACCAAAGTCCTCAAAGTCAAGGATCACCTAGACATGAGAGGCACCCAATTCTTGCTGCAGCCTCCACAAACCCACAACATCCACTACACTACATGGCAACACATCCACACACACCAAGGAACATCAAAACAACACCCAGCACTCGATATCATACACAAATCCCGTCATCTCTCCCCCCTCGTCCACCTCAGACCAGCTTCCAGAAGCATATCCATACTCAAATCACTCGCCTCTCCATTCAGTCACTTCAAGACAACACACAGCTGCATGCACGGCCTCCTGATATTCACCCCTCCGAATCCTATCTCCCTCTTGAGGACAGGGTCCACCTGGCCAGGCTGAGATGTAGGCATTATCCAGCCCTCTGAAGTTACCAAACGAGGCTGGATGACTCCGTCACTGATGCATGTCCAGAAGGCAACCCAGCACTCCATATTATTAAGCACATTATGGAAGACTGCACTGCATACAATCACCTACGCCAACAACACAGCATACACTCATTGAGAGCTCTGTGGGAATGCCCGGTTTCGGTCATAGCCTTCCTTAGGGACTCTGGGCTGTTTGGCCAGAGAGCCTAGGGAACAACTACTACTACTAATATGGAAAATTGTACCGTGTTAGACCATTTTCGTGTTAGCGAAAACCATTAGACGAGGATAGACTGTATATACAGTAACTTCTCAAACAACGCGAGGGTTATGTTCCTGGAGAGGTCACGTTTTCTAAAAACACGTTATTTAAACATAATTTTCCCATAAGAAACAATGGTAATATTGGTTGAGTACACCGCTTCCCGTCCGATCAGCGAAGTTAAGCAACGTTGGGTCTGGTTAGTACTTGGATGGGTGACCGCCTGGGAACACCAGATGCTGTTGGCATAACTCCCTACGTGTTAAGTGGGGTTGGTGGAGGATTAGTGCCCCTCCCTGTAAAACAATTAACTCTAAGCCCTTGACAACCCTGTTTGGGATACATGGCATCTGGCAATGAATGAATGAATGAAAAAAACATTCCTGGACTCTGGGAAAGTCTACCAATTTGGGAAATTATGCAACTCTAAACTTAAAGCAACAATATTAATTTGAAAGAAAATCCACGTAAAAAACAAAAACAGTATAGTAATCCCTCCAATATCCGACATAACAGAGCCATAGGCAGGTCGGGATAGTGGTCCTGTCCGGATATAGGGCCCCAGCTTATGGACTTGTACTTATGGACCATAACTCAGAAAAACACCTATACAACTCCCTCTGGACATGCACTGCACCTATTTAAGACCCAAATCACACCAATAAGGGACATAAAAGACTGAAATAAATGCAAAAGAACCATAAAATGAGGTTTTAGAGGTGAGTTTATACAATATTAAACATTCTGGGTACTTACAAGTCCCTTGCTCCTGGACTGGTTTGAACCGCCAGTTTGCAGTCCACAGTTAATCCTCTGCACTCTAAATTCTAATTTCTTAACACTGAACAACACTGTAAATTCCTGTGCGTTCTAGTGGCGAGGTATTGCAGTTTATTCACTGTTTATTCACAAAAAACAAGCACCTGTGGCTTGCACTGCTATGAGCATCTGCTCTCGAGCGGAGTTAGACTGTGACCGTTGATGTTGGCGGGGTAACAGAGTTGCCAGATCGCAACGGCCACATTACCAATCTGCTCAACTTTCATTACCAAATTTAACTTTTCAATACCAAATTCATAAAGCTAGCATTTATTCTTCACTAATTATATATACAAGTGGAAAAACATGGAATTACTCTCCTTATAATTAACACCATGTTGATTATTTTCACACTATGTAGAGTAGCAGATTAATCAGAGAGAGCAAACAATCCACCATCTCCATCCTGTGTATCCTCATACATGTGAAAAATCCATTCGGTAATGCATTATTCTGATTCATTACCAAACGAATTTTTCATTACCAAATCAGCCCACACTTGGTAATGAAAAATACCAAATGGCAACCCTGACAGGGGAGGGGGAAGGGGGAGGAAGGAAGGGGTGAAGGGACTGTGGTGTAACAGCTGTTCGGCGCCAGGTGGGAATTTCAAATTACGGAAGGGAAAAAAGTCAGATTTTTTTCAAATTTTTTGCGGTTTTTGGCCCATTTTAGGAATATTGGATCCCAGAACGATTATGTCCGGTTAGTGGGGATGTTCGGATATTGGGCGTTCGGATATTAGAGGGATTACTGTATTTGGGGAGAAGTAAACAACATTTGAGCTCTAAATGGGCCGAAGCGTTGTTTACTTCTCCCCTAATACATACAGTACTGTTTTCGTTTTTAACATGGATTTTCTTTCAATTTTGTTTCTTTCATGGCATTGTGAAAGTTCCTCAACATTATTAATGCATTCGTAGGTCACAGAAACAATACAGTAAAAGCAACATATCCATTACAGTAAGTAGGTCACAAACAATAACAACACACAACATCACTTCATCTACGCATCACTCGTCGTCTGCTGCTGTCCCCCCTAACCCCACTCCCCCACCTCCTGCCGCTCCCCCTCCTCGCTCTGCTGTCCTGATATGTAAAGACTTAATTTACCATAATGAAAGAGATACAATATATATATCTTTTTTTTCAACTGAATAAATTAAACCTAACGTCCCCGAGACAGTCTATCAGCTCGGAACTGTCCAAGGCGTGAGCAGCTAATTTGAAAACATCACGTACGTGTAAAGTCGCATTAAATCGAGAAACTCTTGTTAGTTAAACATATCCCTTTAAATATTTGCTCGTGTTGAAACGAAAACTATCTATCTATCTATCTATTGCCAGACGCCTCAATCCCGTTTGGGGTGGCCACAAACAAATCGCCTCCAAGTCGCCCTGTCCCCCGCCATTTCACTGCCCTGCTCCCAACTCACACCCCCCTCTCTCATATACCTCTCCAACCCATCCCTCCATCTCATCCTCGGCCTCCCCCTCCCTCTTCCCCCCTCCACCTCACTCACATACACTCTCTTCGTCAGTCTTTCACCCTCCAACCTCTCCACATGGCCAAACCACCTCAGTGTGTTCCTCATAACGCTTCCTATCACATCCACATCCACACAACAACGCTCCTTTATATCCTCATTCGTCAGCCTGTCTCTCCACGTGACTCCACAGGCTCCTCTTAAATAACTCATTTCCACTGCTCTCACTCTTGACTTGTGTCTTTCCAACAATGTCCAAGCTTCACTTCCGTACGTTAGAGTTGGTATCACAATACTGTCATGTAGTAACTTTTTCACTTCCATGCTCACTTCCCTGTTTCTTATCACTGCTTTCAAAGAACCAGCAACCTTTCTTCCCTGCTGTACCCTTTCATGCACTTCACCCTCCAAACCTCCATCCTTACTCATCACACTACCCAAGTACTTAAACGTACTCACATTTTCCAATTCCTCACCATCCAACCTCGCTGTACATCCACTAACTTCACCTCTCTCAAAGACCATCACTTTACTCTTCCCTACATTCACCTTTAGATTCCGTTTCTTACACACTCTCTCAAACTCATCCACCAAGCCTTGCAGCTCCCCTTCGTCTTCACTCAACAACACAGTATCATCTGCAAACAACAGTACAGGGAGTTTCCAAACACTATCCTCTCTCACCAGGGCCACTCCAACATCCACTACCCTACCTTGTACCTCTTTTATTACACCATCCATGTACAGATTGAACAACCATGGAGACATGACACATCCCTGTTTCAACCCAACTTTCAAAGAGAAAATTTCACTTAGTTCACCATCCACACGCACCGCAGCCTTCGCACCATCGTACATACTCTTTACAGCATTCAACAACTTCCCATCTACTCCATATATTCTTAACACTTTCCACAATCCTTGTCTATCCACCCTGTCACATGCTTTCTCCAAATCCATGAAAGCCGCATACAACTTCTTTCCCTTCTCTAGAAACTTTTCCACTAAAGATCTAAGAATGAATATCTGATCTACACAACCTCTTCCCTTCCTAAAGCCTCCCTATTCTTCTCCAACTAATTTCTCTGTTCTTTCTCTAATGAAAACGCACTGTTTAAACTCGTCTTAGTTGAGAGGTTACTGTATATATATTGTAGCCGCCTGCGCTCTTGGTGGGGGAAACAGGGTAATGAAACCCGCCCAGCTGGACTCGACTATTTATTTGGTCATACCTGGAACTGCAATGTTACTCTCTCAATATGCTATAATGGCGTCACTCATCATTGTTAAAAACACTTGGTTATACACAGAACTACAATTTATCCTCAATATGCTATGTCATACCGCAGATTACTTCGTATACATATATCACTTCAAATTCTCATCCTCATTTTCCTAAGTTTATAATCGGGTTATGTCGTGACATCAACCACGTGCAGACTAATAAGTATTCTAAAGGTATGCAAGGGCAACTCACTTGCTCACTTGTGGCGGGTCCATTTTCTGTCGTACTATATTAGTGTGTGGGTAGGGGGTGTGAGGTAACAACACTAGTCCCTCACGAGCATAATATCCTCACTGGAATAGCACCCTCACAGGAAGGTCGTGGAGTTGCACATTGCACGTGAACTCCATCCTTCGAGGTATCTGTCTAAATAATCCACAGGATCACTGCTGCCTTGTCCTTCACTCATTCCGGCTACCCACACACTGACCCACACTCGCCAACGGCGTCTATTTCAGGGCGTGGTGTTTGCTCTTATCTTCAAGCTAATCGAAGTTATGCTTAAGCGGCCGTGCCATATACATAAACATTGTATCAGCATCCTCCCCCCCTTCTCTCTCCTACGCTCTCCCTCTCTCTCTCTCTCTCTTTACCGCGTCAGATGCAGTAAGACTTCCCCCGTTGGTCAGTTACGACCAATACCGCACCCTTTCACTCACCGCTCCCTTCCAGCAGACACAGCTTGTTTGCAGGGCGGGTCAGGGTTTTGCATGTGGATGTCCTAACCTTCACGTGTCTCACCACACCATAATCACTGGGTACATTCCAATCCATCACCAATACCAGGTCCTCCACTTGAAAATTACGCAACCGCTTGAATTGTTTCTGGCGTTGTCATAAGGATGGTAGGTACACCTTCAACATCGCTTCCAGAACTGGTCTGCTAGGAACTGTGCATGCTTCCAACTCTTCCGGTAGAACTTCCTGACTGACCGGATCTGTCACTCCCAGACACCGCCCATGTGCGATGCATGTGGGGGGTTGAACTCCCACTCAATGCCATTCCTTAACAACGCATTGTGGACTGTGTCATCCTTTTCCCAGCTGAGGGCTGCAGCAAGGAGTTCCTTATCTGCTCTAATCATGTTTGTTCCATTGTCGGAACGAATGCACTCTGGTATGCCCCTCCTTGCCAAGATGCACATTATTGCATTGAGGACAGAATCAACATCCAGTCCGTCAAGAATCTCCAGGTGTATGGCTCTCAAGTTCAGACAAGTGAACAGACACCACTTCACCCGTTTCCTACCCTGCTTCGCAGTGAATGGTCCAAAGCAGTCCATTCCAGTATGGATGAACCCAGGTAACAGTGAGTGGAGATTTGAGTGATGAGTTTTCCATGAATGCTGAGTGCATCAGGGGTCAGTTTTGAGTCCCATGTTGTTTATCATGGCACCTGAAGCCCTCTCACGTGACTTTAGAAACGGACTCCCGTGGGATATGTTGTATGCCGACGATTCGGTGTTGATTGCAGAGAATGAAAGGGAGGCGGAGGAATAATTTAGGAAGTGGAGAGATGGTATGGGGCACAAGGGCTTAAGGGTAAATGCAGATAAAACAAAAGTGATGATATCTAGGGTTGGTGGCGGTACTGTCAAAGACGAGGGAGAGTGGCTATGTGCAGTTTGCCACAAGGGCGTGGGAAGTAATTCCATATTGTGCGGTGTTTGTGATAAATAGGTGCACAAGAGATGTAGTGGTATCAGAGGTAGACTGCAAGATAATGCTGATTTTATGTGTACGGCGTGTCGGGGAGAGCAGGTGGAGATTGTCAGGTGTGAAAGGATTGAACATGCTGGTGAATCTCTTGAGTGTGTGGAAGAGTTTTGTTATTTGGGAGACATATTGTGTGCTGGAGGTGGGGCTGAAGCTAGCTCTGTGGCTAGGGTGAGAAGTGGTTGGAAGAAGTTCAGGGAGTTCTTGCCTCTCCTGACATTGAGAGGACTCTCCCTAAGTGCTAAGGGGTCTTTGTATGCAGCATGTGTTAAGAGTGTAATGCTGTATGGTAGTGCGACCTGGAAGTAAAGGAGGAGGATATTTGCCGGCTCAGACGTACAGAAATGACATTGATTAGGTGGATGTGTAGTGCGTCCCTGCGTGGAAGGTCTGGGGGGCAGGGGGTTATGATGGAAGAGTTGAGAGGTAGGATGGGACTGGAGTGATGGTGTTGTGATAAGGAGAGGTAGATTGAGATGGTTTGGACATGTGGAGAAAATGGGGGATAATAATTGGGTAAGGAAGGTAAGAAGTCTTAATATTGGGGATAGGGTTATGCGGAGCAGACGAAGAAAGACATGGGACGAGGTCATTAAGTGTGACCTCTGGGTTAACAGACTGAACAGGGAGGCTGCAATGGATTGTGCAGCATGGAGAGCTGCCATTAAGTGACCAAAGCCGATGCATGCAAACATGTTGGAGCCTTCAAAAACAAAACAAAATGAAACGAAATAGTGCCTTCACCCTGCCTGTCGGCAGGGAGGTCAGCTTGTCTTAGCAGTGACTCCTTCCAACTGACTCGATGACAAATGTGACATCCCTTTAACACCCGGTCAATCAGTCTCCGTCCCTTGGGCACCCAGAACTCCTGGTGCATTACTGTGAGTGTATGTTCTCTTCCAGAGTGCCCAGCCTTGTTCTCATGTGTTTCTCTTACTATCAGCTCCATGACATAGTGGTCCCGCAGCAACAGCATGGAGTACTTGCTGTCTGTCATCAAGGAAGCTCTCTCCAACTGCCCGCCAGCACGGAAGAGTACCCCCAGCAGTTTGTCATTGAAGTCGGACCCTTATGGTACCTGGCTGTTTAAAGACACTGACCCACATTCTGCTGCACAGTCGAATACAATACGCACCTTTCCGGGCTCGTTCAGGTTTAACACCGGATGGTGTGGCAGATACTAGGTCACGTGAGGCTTTGTGTGACGCCCATTATTGGGAACTGATTCAGCATAACCTTCATCTAGCAGCAGCTGCATCTCTTCTGCATAGCGCCAGCATAAGGGTGGGTCTCTGAGCAGCCTCTTCTTCAGGCCCTCTAACCTCCTCAGTGCCATTAACTTGTTGTCTGGGAGCTTGGGTGGATTTTGTCTGAATGGTGTAGGGAGTTGGTGGTATCCCATCACCTTTGTTGCTGTGCCCAACCACAATTTCATCACCTTGTTATCTTCAACGGATAGGCCATTTCCCTTCTTCAGACAACTTGCGTCCAGTTCCCAAAACTGTCGCACTTGCTCCTCCAATCGTGTTTCCTGGGAGTTGCAGTCGACTACGGTCACACATCCTACCTCATCTGGTCTGTCTTCCACCTCAGCACACGGTCGTACAGGTCTGCTGGCAGTCCAGCCTAGCGGGGTCCTTATTGCAAAAGGTTCTCTACTGCTCCTGGCCCTGACCTCCATGGGCGTCATTGCTTGTGGCACATCAAGACCAATCAGTAGTTGCACCTCATCTTCGTACCTATTCAGTGGCTCTATTCCCACCATGTGACTCTATCGGGATGACTGAGTTAGAATCCTCCCACCTCGCCCCAGACTGAATGTCGTATCATTGGATTTTCGAGATCGTATAGTGAAAACAGTACCTAATTTACCCAGGTCGTATCATCGGTTTCTCATACAGTAATCCCTTCAATAACCGATGTAATAGAGCCAAAGGCATGTCCGGAAATTGGGTTTGTCCGTGAACTGGGAAAATGCCTCCTGGACAGGTACTTATGGACCCTAACCCAGCCTAACTCAGAAAACCACCTACAGAACTCCCTACCAAACATGCATATTTAAGACCCTATTCACACAGATATGGGACAGAAAGCATGAAATAAATGAAAAGGAACCAGAGAATGAGGAATTAGAAGTGAGTATGGAAAATATTTAGTACAGGGTACTTACAAAACGTCCGTGGCTGTCATGAAGATTAATCCACCTCCTCTAAGGCTCTGGCAGCAGTATAAATGCTCTTGAAGAACATACAGTAATCAAGAGTTGTGCTGCAATTAACCCTTTGCACTGTGAATTATAACTGTTTAACAATGCACATTCTGTTCTTACTTGGGCCATGTCAGTTGCAACATGCCAGTTTGCACTCTGCATTTAATCTTTTGCACTTTTAATTCTAATTTCTTAACAATGCAAAACACTGTAAATTCCCATGTGGTCTAGTGACGAGGTGTTGCAGTTTACTCACTGTTTATTCATAAAGACAAGCACATGCGGCAGCCATTGTGATGAGCGTCTAGTCACAATGGTAGTTAGGCGGGAACTGGGAAGGGGAGGAAGCAGTGGGCTGTTCTACTACGCGCAAAAACACAGATGTTCGGCACCGCGCACCAAGTTCAAAGTACGGTTGAAAAAAATGTTGGATTAATTTTTTGCTTTATTACATTTTTTGGCCATTTGGGGGTTCCGAAAGCCCGGGCTCAAAATGTCCGGGAGTTGGGGTGTCCAGGAATTGGGCGTCCAGGTATTACAGGGATTACTGTATATCGAGTGGTCGTATAATGGGACCTACCTATAAATGATGATAATTGTAGCGGATGCTTAACTTAGATGATTTTTAACCCCTTGATTATGAAAAATATCATCCTAAACTTAATATAATCCTCTAATAGTATCCAGAATAAAATGAAGCTGATGCCGTGGTCCTGAAAGGGATACAAACGGTTTGCGTTTGCAATTTTGCATTTGCGGAACTGCAGATTTAAAGAATTTATCGAATTTGTGGTTACGGAAAGCAATTTTCTGAGCCTGCGGATTTGCTTTCCGGAACTGGATTTTTGTTTGTGGTGCCCACCTCTAATTTTCAGTCATTTCAGACATATTTCTTGATACACGATCCTCCACTTTCTTTTCTAGTTCGTTAATTCTCATAATCAATGTTTTAACCAATTCCATTGCATTTGTTTCACTATCAAATCCTGGAAATTCAGGTCCCTCAGTGTTTACATTGGTGGCCATGTGTGTTGGTGCTACAAACAGCTGTTACCGAAATTCCTGTGAAATATTCATGTGTACACAATTACAGTACTTACTGACAATGGCTCTTTTCATTTTTGAGAGACAATATTAACTGACAATACTCTCAACTTTAGAGAATAACTAATGGAGACACGACAAACATAATTCTTGAAAACTACTCAAGGCTTGCAGAGGAGGGGGTTGAAACATGTCTGGTTACTGCGGCTCTAGGCATATGTGTGGAGGGGAGGGGGGAGGGTGCCATGCTGGTTGGCATTTCCTGTGCATCCATTCTTTTTTTTAATTCACTCATTATTTAATCCAGTGTTGCCCCATGAGAAGCGTAGGAGCCCAGGGCTAGGCGAGCTGGTCCTGATATTTAAGATGAGTGACCAGCCTCACTCATCCCCCAGCAGCATTCATTAAATGAGCTTAACGTTCAGCCAGTTCAAGGTGGTTGTTAAAATAGAAATTCTTTAAAAGAGGGTTTGGTATTTCAAGGGTTTACTGTATTTATATGTGGCAGGTGGGGGCGCTCACCATCCACTCACTCAATGTAGTGCTACTTTCAGGTGTCTGCCCTTTCCTCTCCATCCTTCTTTCCTTCCATCCTCTTCTGTCTTTCTTTCCCTCATTCTTTCCTCTTCCTTCTGCCTACAGGTGACTTTAAACTCCCTCTTCTGACTTTCTTTCCTTCATTCTTTCCTCTTTTTCTGCCTATGTGTGACTTTACACTGAGTGACAAGCCAAATGGTTTCCTGTACACTGGGAAACCATTTACTACACTGGGTGGTAACCATATAACCAAATTTTTGAGCTGGTGGTTTAATGGGTAATTATTGTGCTCCAATCTGATTGAGCCAGTGAAGGTTTATATCCAAGGGATGGTTGGGGTTTATTATTCACGTAATGCCACTCAGGGATGAGTGAGGCTGGTAACTCTCATCTTAAATGTCAGGACCAACTGCCTAGCCCCGGGCTCCTATGCTCCTCCTGAGGCAATGTAGGATTGGATGATGGATGGATGGATACTGTATTTATAATTTATTAAGGACTTCATAAAAAATTATGTGATTGATGGCTACTCTACTTACAATGTTTTTAAAAAATTTTAAGAACCTTAAGAACATTCATTCATTCATCATTCATTGCCAGACGCCATGTATCCCACACGGGGTGGTCAAGGTCTTAGAGTTAATTGTTTTACAGGGACGGGCATAAATCCTCCACCAACCCCACTTGACACGTAGCATCATCATTATTATTATTATTTTATGGTTACCAAATTTATAACTTTTTTTTTTTTTTTAACTTCATTAAAAAACTAGAATGGCACTCAGTAGGGCACATACCTCCACCAAGGTCCAACATGCAGGTCCTTTTAATTCCATCAAGTCTAATGCAATATCAAACTCATAACCCTAAAAGTTGTAACACCCTATCTGGCAATGTTAAAGAAAGTGAAACAAAATTCCTGGATCTGCACCTTTATCCGAATCCGCACCAAAATTTAATGGAGTCTATTCTGGGCCAAGGCCCATTCTTCTACCAAGTTTCGTGGAAATCCGTCCAGTAGTTTTTGTGTAATCTTGCTCACACACCAACCAACCAGCAAACAGACAGACAGGGGTGAAAACGTAACCACCTTGGGAGGGGGGGGAAGCTACTGCATTAAAAAGATGACTATGTTTATCACCATCTCCTGGTTCTGTGGGGTTAGCAGCTTCACGGCTGCCTCCAGAGCATAGTTGATGGGGAAGTGGTCCAAGGGGTGGCAGCTGTGGCAGTGGGGACAAGAGAGGTGACCATTCTTCATCAGGGTGTCAATGCAGGTGGAACATAAGGAGTAGCCGCAGGGCAGAATATGAGGCCGACACTCACCCTCATCATACATGAGGTAACACACACTGCACTCATTAGCCTTGTTCTGTAAAAAAATAACAGCGACAGTTAACTCCTGCTGTATGACTGAAAAGGAAAACTTCTAACTTCTACTAGAGTAACCTCATTCAGAACACAACACTGGCTATTATCAATCCTGAATGACTTAGAAAGAGGGCACTCAGAGTGTCCCAAAACAGCACTGTTACATACACAACACTGACTTAACCCCTTCTGTAGAACTATGAAGGAAAGCACCCAAACATTGCCCCAAAATGCCATTTCTGTACACAACACTGACTTAACCCCTTCTGTGTGACCAAAAAAGACACGGCACCCAAACACCGTTCCAAAACAGCCTTGCTCTGTGCACAAGAATATGAACTGTCAACCCCTCTGTATGACCATGTAGGAAAGCACCCAAACACTGTGCCAAAATAGTTTTGTTCTGTACACAACACTGACTCTTCTCTTCAACCCAGTCATGTCTTGTTTCATTAACCCCTAAAGACCGCAATTATTTCAAGCAGGGTACCTCCCACAACCGCAATTCGGGGGTGTTATGGCAATTTTCACCAAGGGCAATTTGACTGTGTTCTGGCTAAAAAGGAAGAATTTACACACCTGACAACACAAACCATACTCCCGTAGACCAAATGGTTACCGCACAATCGTGCGTCAGTTAAAATTTTTTTATAATAGTTACCTCTCGAAAACACTCTGAAATGTGAAAATTTTGATAACTACATATTTTTCTTATTGAAACAGGTAATTTCAAAGTATTTCTGAGGAGAACCGTAAACCACGGCATTCAAACTGAAAATCGCGACCCGACAACCAACCACCACGCGTCCCTGGTGGCAAGTATGCTTACTAATGCCGCCATGTTGTTGTTGTTCTTGTCCCGCCAGTCCGCACACTACAGATCGTCGCCGTGGAGTACGAGAGCTACCTGCCTTTTATGTGCGACTTCTCCCCGCCTCATACCTGCCATGGCCCCTCCCGACCCCCTGATGAAGCGCTCTAAGCAGTATTGCGTCAAGAATCTACCGCAGTTGTCATACAGTCAACGTTTGGAGCTCATTTGTCGTGTTGAGAGGGGAGAAAAGTTTTCAAAGCTGGAGAAAAAGTTTAGGAAGAACAAGTGCTGAGAGGTTCTAAGTTCTTCCCAACACCATCCCTCTCCATTCACTAAAGCAATTTCGTCATAGGATTAAGGTGAGATCCCTTGACATTGCTTATTTCTATTTAATACATGCACTGAATATTCCTAAATTTGTATGCTTGTGTTTAATGGTGCCTAGACAGGTGTAGGTAGGGTGCTGTGGGGGCGGGTTGGCCAAAGTCCAGACCCAAATTAATTTTTCACATAAGAGTTATTATTCACAAATCACAGAATTCGTAAATCACGGCAGTGGTCCAGACCCAAATTGCCGTGATTTACGAGGATCATATTAATGATCTCATATCTGTCACTCACAATCCCATTCACTCATATGCAGATGACTCAACACTACATAGTTCATTCACACTCAGACATCCATTTACAAGGTCTAATATCTCTACCTCTCAACTCAGTACAGCCATCTCCATAAATCAAGGTCTATCTACAATCAGTGAATGGGGACAAAACAACCTTGTCTCTTTTAATGCTAGTAAAACTAAATATATACAGTTTACTAATAGACAGATATTACCAGATTCGTACATTACCTTCAGTGCTACTAATATTCCCATCTCCAAAAATATTGAAATTCTTGGTGTCTCACTTAACAGTGCCCTCAGCTGGACCTCTCATGTCAGATCACTTGCTAAAACCGCCTCAAAGAAACTTGGATTATTGTGCAGAGTCCGTAACTTCTTCGCCGATGAGCAGTTAGCTATAATTTATAAGAGTCATGTGCGCTCTCAGCTTGAAAAATTGCTCACCCTTGTGGAATGGTTGTGGAAAGGTTGCATTAAGACAACTAGACAAAATTCAGAATAAAGCTGTTAGAATCATTAACCCTGCCATTACATATAAACTACCTCCCCTGCAAGTAAGAAGGAATGTTGCCTCCCTTGCATTATTTTACAGATATTTTTTTGGCAAATGCTCAGACGAAGTTGCGTCCATGATGCCACCTCTCCATGCCTTCCCTCGTGCTACACGGGCATCTGGTAGCGCTCATGACTGGAATGTCACTCAACCATATTGCAGAACTTCTGCCTATCAGAATTCTTTCATTCCCCGAAATGCATCTCTCTGGAACTCGCTTCCTCAGAGTTGTTTTCCTCCAAATTTCAACCTACAAATGTTCAAGTCTAACTGTTACAGATATTTTATGAACAGAGGACACCAGTAATCTGGTGTATGGATTTTTTTTTTTCCCCATTTGTTTTTCCTTCCTCCGTTCTGTTAAAAAACAAAAAAACAAAAAAATAAATAACAAAGCATATGGACCTGATGGGGTCCCTCCTGTTGTCCTCAAAAGCTGTGCTTCTATGCTTATACCCTGCCAAGGTAAACTCTTTCACTTTTGACTATCAGCCTGTACCTTTCCTTCTTGCTGGAAGTTTGCTCTCATTCAGCTTGTCCCAAAGAAGGGCGACCATTCCCATCCCTCTGACTATCACCCAATTGCTTCAACATCCTAAGTTTCAAAAGTTTTTGAGCCTATTTAAAAAAAAAATTTACTGTATCTTTCCTATCACAACCTTCTTTCTGCTCAGTATGGGTTCTGCCAGGGACACTCCATTGGCAATCTTACCTACCTTTTAAACTCCTGGTCAAATAAACACAGATGGCATAAACACCAAAAATAAGATCTCACATAATTCAAACAACAAAACATACACACTGCCATCTTACAAGAAACAAAACGATGCCATCTTACACGAAACAAATCTACACAGAACACAAAAAACACCTACATTTCATAACTTACACCATTATCAGACAAGACAGGGCTGACCGTGCTGGCAGTGGACTCATCACCCTGGTAAATATTTCAATCAACTTTTCAGATACTAGTGCACACACAAAACCACTTCTCCCCACATATGACACCACAACAGAAATACAATAAATCAAAATATACTATCTATCTATAGCCCGACCCCCTAATCCCGCAAAGGGTGGCCGCAGACAAAACGCCTCCAAGTCACTCTGTCACCCACCATTTGACTACTCTCCCCCCAACTCACCCCCCCCTCCCTCATATACCTCTCAACTCCATCCCTCCACCTCATCCTCAGTCTACCCCTCCCTCTCCCTCCCTCCACCTCACCTACATACACCCTCTTAGTCAGTCTTTCATTCTCCATTCTCTCCACATGTCCAAACCACCTCAGTGTATTTCTCCTAATCTTCTCAACCACATCCACATCTACCCCACAACGGTCCTTCACTTCTTCATTCGTCAACCTGTCCCTCCACGTCACTCCACATGCTCCTCTCAAGTAACTCATTTCCACTGCTCTCTCTCTTGACTTGTTCCCCTCTTGCAAGGTCCACGCCTCGCTTCCATACGTCAGGGTAGGGATCACAATATGCACTGGCAACAAATCACACACAACAATCGCAAATACATGAACCCCCCCCCCCAGTACCACACAGTTACTCTTCTCAAATACACCACATCACTAACATACCCAACATCATCCTGGGTGGTGATTTCAACATCATGGCATCAGCCTAGCATGTCAACAACTGACACAGAGGGTTGGTACTAGGATCTCAAACAGATAATCTTTTCATCCTCAACAACCTCCATCAACATACCCATATCTCACACTAAGCTCTCCTCCTCCTATCATCCCCAGACATCACCTTTTGTTCCACAAACCTTGCCCCCACAATATCCTGGAGAGTGGTCAAAACCCTTGGCTCTAACCACCTCCCGATCATCGTCACTACCAAAACCAGAATCATCCCAACTGGCCACAGACACACACACACTAATTATAAAAGAGCCAACTGGGAGGCCTTCACAGCTGAAAAAGAACAACACTTTGAAACATTAAACAGTACACCTATCACAAACATCAACACTGCTGTGCACACTTTCAATACAATTATTCAAAATGCAGACAAAAGACACATCCCTAGAGGCAAGAGAAAGAGAGACAACCCCAACTTCACACCAGAAATTCAAGGCCTCATCAGTCAACGAGACACACTACAACATTCCCCAACACCCCAAACACAAGACATCGTACAACAAATAAAAGAGCTCAACACTTAAATAAACAATAAAAATCAGAGCAGCATACACTAAATTGGAATAATCATCTCCAAACAGTTCATCACAAAACAAACACATGCAAACTCTACAAAACACTAAACACCCCGCACTAGGGGTGCACAGCGTAGGGGCCCTGACCTGGTGGAGGTGGCGGCCACCAGGGGGTCTTCAGTGAAGATTGTGCTGCTGGATGATCAGTGTCTCCAGTGGTGCCAGTGGACCAATGCACCCAAATCCTCATTAGGAAAAGCATCCAGGGGAGTAAAACCAATGCCTCAGCTATTCTTATGAGTTGAGGAAACGAAGAAATGGCCCTCTGTCCCTGGAAGCCTTTAAATAGGCAGAGGGTGCGAAGAATATCTAGGCCTCGACAAAATGAGACACTGAAGCATGATATAAGGTTGGCTACAATGAATGTCGGAACACTGGTGGGGAGAGGCAGAGAAGTGGTGGAGGAGTTTAGAAGAAGGAGAGAGGACATCTGTTGCCTGGAGGAGGTCAGATATAACGGACAAGGAGCGTGCATGTTAGGAGGAGATGAAAGATACAAACTCTGGTGGAGTGAAGGTGAAGTAGGTGCAAACGGAGTTGGTATCATGGTCAAGGAAGAACATGATGATATAACAGAGGCTGAGAGAACCGATGATAGAATCATGAAGATCATGGTGGTATGGGGCAAAAAAGTAATGCACATTTTCTCAGTTTATGCTCCCCAACAGGGAAGACCACAGGAGGAAAAATGTATATTTCTGGAAAAGCTGTCTGACTCTTTGGAGGAGGTACCGGAGTCTGACATACTTATAGTGCCGGAAGACATGAACAGCCATGTAGGAGCAGAGAGAACAGGCTTTGAAGATGTTGTGGGTGGATATGGATTTGGTGTGAGAAACCCAGAAGGATAGGAGAAGCTAAGGTTATGCCAGACATGCAATATGAGAGTGCCGAACACTTATTTCAAAAAGAGGAGAGAGCATCTCATTACATTTAAGAGTGGCAAGATGGAATCACAGATTGATCACATCATGTGCAGATAGTGCCAGGAAGTGGAGGTGATGAATAAGGTTATACCAGGGGAGGAGAGCCTAACTCAGCACTGGCTGGTCTGTGCTGACATGACAGTGAAACAGAAATGGAAGATGAGAAAGAAGAGGGAGAAAAGGATTAAAGTGTGGAAGCTGAAGGAACATAATAGGAGAAGAATATTTGAACAAAAGCTTGCTGAAAGATTGGATCAGGAATATCACAGTTGGGATGAAGTGAGAAATACAATATTGGAGGTAGTACTGAAAGTGTGTGGAGTGACAGGTGGAGGAAGACAGAAAGGGAGGGAGACCTGGTGGTGGAATGAGGAGGTGCAAGAGGCTATAAGAGAAAAAAAAAGAGGCATTTAAAAGATGGCAGAGAGACAAAACAAAAGAAAGTAAAAGAAGTTGCAGAGAGAAGGCAAACCAAACCAAGAAAGCAGTGGCAGTAACAAGATCACAAGCATGGCAGGAGTGAAGTGAGAGTCTGAATAGTGAAGAGGGAGTGAGAAGCATTATCAGAATTGCAAAACAAATGAGGAAAGAAGGAAAGGATATCAGTGGAGCAAAATTCATTAAAGACGAACATGGAAACATTATGGTGGAGGAGGAAGACATTACGCAAAGGTAGAGGAGGTATTTCCATCAGTTGCTGAATGAGGAGAATGAATATCAGCTTGAGGAGGACCGAGAAGTTGAAGGACCGATAATGGAGGTTACAAAGGAAGAGATCCAGAAGGCATTAAAAGGAATGAAGGGAGGCAGGGCTCCAGGCCCACCAAGAGTCACCAGTGAACTATTGAGGGGAGCTGGAGAAACAGGAGATGTTGAAGATGTTTAGGAAGATAGTAAAAGAACGTAGAGTGCTGGAACAGTGGGAAGAAAGCTCCACCATCCCCATCTATAAGGGAAAAGGAGATGTGCAGAAATGTGAGAACTACAGAAGTAAGACTATTGGGGCACAGTACAAAACTCTGGGAGAAGATTTTGGAGGCAAGGTTGAGGGAGATCGTAAAGACTGACGAGAACCAGGTTGGATTTCAGCAGGGAAAGTCAACACTAGATGCCATTTTCATCATGAAACAAGTACAGGAGAAGTATGAAGAGAAGAAGAAGGAGTTGTTTCACATATTTGTGGAGAGCGATAGCGTGGGCACTGAGGAGGCAGACGGTGCCCGAGCAACTGGTGGTGCTGGTGAAGGCTCTATATACAGATTCAGGGTCGAGAGTGATGGCAATTGTAGGAAAGTCGGATGAGTTTGGCATCAGAATTGCAGTTCACCAAGGGTCGGCATTAAGCCCCCTTTGGTTTGTGCTAGTGATGCGGGAGGCGATGAGAGATGTGGTAGGTGATAGCATATGGCAGCTGATGTATGTGGATGACCTGGTGTTGACGGCAGAGTCAAAGGTGAGAGTTGTGGAGATGTTTGAGGAGTGGAGAAGAGAGATAGAAACAAGAGGACTGAAGGTCAACAGATCAAAGACAAAGTTGATGGTGGTACGAAGGTAGCCAGCAGTGAGATCGCATAAAGGAAGGTATCCATGCGGAGTGTGTGAAGGAGGAGTAGGTGTCAACTCTGTGTGGTGTTCAGGTTGCTCAAAGTGGTGCCATGGCAGATGCTGCGGACTCAGGAACATAAGGAGAGCTGGAGAGAACTTCAGGTGCCCAGCATATGTTAGAGAGCCAGTAATGGGACCACAGGAGGTAGCAGTGAAGGAAGTAGATCAGTTCTGCTATCTTGGTGGCACCATGAGCTGTGATAGCGGAGCAGCGGCGGCAGTGAGGAACAGGATCACAAGTGCCTGGAGAAAGTGGGGAGAGTTGGCTAGTCTGTTAGTGAACCAGAGGATACCATTGGTTCACCATGCAAGGATCTACTGCGCCTACATCAGACCTGTGCCACTGTATGCTGCAGAGACATGGGCACTGACAGCAAATTTGGAGAGGCTCCTGCTGACTTGTGATCACAGGATGCTAAGGTATATGGCAGGAGTTAAATGGAGAGACAGAGTGTCAAATGAGGAGGTGAGAAGATGTGGAGTGAAGAACATAGAGGACAGGATTCGAAGAATGAGACTGAGATCATTCGGTTATGTGCGCAGAAGAAAGCACGATAAAATTTTGAGAAGGGCTATGGAGCTGTAAGTAAAAGGAAGGAGACTGGTGGAAAGACCAAAGAGAACTTGGAGGCAAGTGGTTACAGAAAATATGAGATGTTTAAATATAAAAGAAGACACAGAATGTTTTTGGCGTATCCGATAGAGCCAGGATTCCGGGGGCTTGAAAGATGAGCTAATGGAAGTGTGGCCCATTGGATTTGGCAAATTTGGGCTGTCTGGACATTGCTACTCCTCACCTGCCCTAGGGTGGGAAAGAAGG
The DNA here is from genome assembly GCF_032717465.1 of Coenobita brevimanus. Taxonomy (NCBI): domain Eukaryota; kingdom Metazoa; phylum Arthropoda; class Malacostraca; order Decapoda; family Coenobitidae; genus Coenobita; species Coenobita brevimanus. The sequence continues at coordinate 10,892,243 of NC_136956.1, forward strand.
TCCAGATGATGATGATGATGATGACATGGAGGACAGAGATAGATGGAGATGACTCATATCACGTCCAACCCTGGCACTGGGAAGAGAAGACACTAACCGAAGATGATGATGATGATGATGATGATGATGATGATGATGATGATGACACTCTCCAACACCACCATTATACAATCAAATGCTGCCATCACAAGACACCATAATCTCAAACAAACAACAAGCAAACACTCTCATCAATCACTTTTCACACGTCAGGCATCTAAAACCCCATCACGACAACCGGCGTGTCATCCGACGCAAGAGACAGTTCCCCCCAGACCCAGACTTCGCACTCTTCACTTACAACCAGATGAAGCACATCATTAGCAACCTTAAGCACTCATCTGCCTGTGGCCCAGACAACAATATATAAGCAACATACACTTTAAACATCTTGGACCACAAGGCATACAAGCACTCACCAACATATCAAACTACACCTACACACACAACATAATACCCAACATCTGGAAGCACAGTACTATCACCACTATCTTCAAACCAACAAAGACCCCAAGTTACCTTCTTCACACCACCCCATCACATTCCTCTGCACCCCCTCCAAAGTTACTGAACAACTGGTATTACAATCACCTAGTAACACCTCACATCCCCCTAGCCGCATCACAACATAGTATTAGGCCACTACACTCCACAAACACTCTTTTTAAAGACTTTACACAGAGTTTTTGATGGCATCAATTCAGTTAGGCCACCACACAGAACAATTCTAGTCACAGTAGACTACAGCAAAGCTTTTGATGCCATCCCCCGCCCCAACCTCACAAACAAATTATTCAACACAAACATGCACAATAGCATCAAAAGATGGCTGGCAAACTAATTAGCAGGCAGATGTGCACATGTAATATTTGCCGGTCAGTCATCAAACATCAGAAACTTCACAAACGGCATCCCTCAAGGATCTGTTTTGTCCCCTACACTCTCTAACCTATACATGCTCGACATACCCACACCCCACACACCACAGATATACACAACTTCCTATGCAGATGACATAACACTTACATGTATACGCCAAATGCAAACACAACTGCACTCATCCTCCAACCTTACCTCAACACACTACATGAATGGTTCACCACAAACACTCTCACAACAGCCCCAGCCAAATCTACAGTGACCTTCCTCACAAACTGGACAGCAGAACATAATCACATGACACACCTCACCATAAACAACACTCCCCTACACACACACACACACAAAATCCTTGTGTAACATACATCAATGTCATTTAGACAACACATCACAAACACTGGAAATAAATAAACACCAAGACTCAATGTCCTAAGGTCACTTGCCCATACAACATTCAGACACAACAAAGAAACCACCACCATAGTATACAATATATATGTTCATTGATGAACTATGCAAGCGCTGTTTGGGCTTCTAACCTCACCAAAACACACTACAACACCCTACAGACCACTGGTTGAGTCCAGATGTGGTTGGACCCCGAGCAAATAGCTCTAAAAAGTTTTTTGATGTTTTTTGCTTCTTTAAATCATACTGTTTAACATACTAAAAGTTGACACCCAGTGGAGGTCTGAAAAGTGGTTAATTTGCATAATACCAAATTAGCCACCATTTAAAATTTTAATGTACAGCAAATTTTTTCTGCTTCACTGTAGACCCTATAAATGTATTACTGACTGGTATAAATGTGGCCATTACAAATCAAATAGACAAGTTTTCAAGTTGGCAGGACATCTCCATCAGCATTTTATTGGAAATTGATGAGCAAGGAACTTTTTAAACGTCATTTATTACCCTACTAATGTGTTACTTATAAATGAAAATCTGGTCCTTTCCAATGAGATCCACAAGCAGAACATCATACCTAACTGATCTCATCATCATCATTATACTCACCACTGTCAATGCAGTCATCTTCTATTACAGGAGCATTATTGTGGCACACTGAGTTAGTCTGACAGGGTCCACAGGCAGCTGTGCATGGGAGTCCAAATCTTTTGCGGCTACACTATGCTGTCTGACAACCCGTCGTGCAGTTACAGTGTATTATTACTAGCGATTTTTCTGATGCAGGATCCATTTGCATTTTAAAGGTACAATGCACTTGTCAAGCTTCCACCCTCAATTATTGGGTCAATCCCCTCACCTTTACCCATCCAAAACACTGTTTGATAGTAAGCAGAGAGGGTTGGAGGCAGTTTCTCTGAAGAAACAAATGTCTTTGACATGGTTACTTTTTTTGTAAGAATTTTATGTTGCAATGATGGGAGTGATTTACCTGGTCTTCCGCCATACAATTCAACCACTGCTTGACATCTCCCTTTTTGCACCTCTTACTTTGTTCAAGAGGAGCAGCACAAGGAGTTCAGTGTCATTTTCTGTCAAGGTAGTAGATTTCTGTGTCTGACAGCTGCTTTTGTGATATTCATATTGACATCTCCTTCTGACCTAACTACTTCACATCCATTTTCTTGCAGCTTTTCAGCAATAAGATCAACCATACCTTGTGTTCCTGTCTTGTGCAAGGAACTCCTTTCCCGCGAAAATAGAAGATGACGTAAAATTCACCTCTGGTCTGTTGTTTGCTCGTCTTCTGTGGGTACTGTCTTTTGAGGAAGGTTTTCCATTGTAGCCATCAAATACCACTATCGCCTTGCTATAATGTCTGACAGTCAATGTTGCATAATTAGCTGTGATGGACTCATTGGTGTCACCAGTCTTCCAGCTCAGCCACTGAAACAGAGATCCACCATCAAGGACATAATGCTCTGTAATTGGGATATCCTTGTCACTGCTGCCAGCATCTCGTGTGTCAAGACTGGTAATAGTGTCAGCAAGGGATGGTTGTCAGCCTTTCATAGGGTATCCTTTGATTCAAACAGGGCTGGGGGAAAAGGACAGTTCATATTCCATGGTATGCTCTAGAGGCACTTCTCCTGACTGTGCCACTAAGAGTATTCCCTGAATCAGTAGGGCTGGATTAATAGAATGATCCCCACATACTTTTACAGTTGAAGCACTCCCCATTGTTTTTACAGAGCACTTCTGTTTTAAAGTATACATAAAAACCTTTTCCCCATGAATTTTGTTCAAGATTTCTTTGCCTACCACCTCATACCAATGAACATCGGCATCATCATTTGCAACTACTCCAGCTAGTACGTTTGTAAGGGATGGAACCTCTGTGAATAGTGGGCAAGTTTCCAATTTCTCTTGGAGCTTACTCAGATCACCCAAGTCTCCTGTTACCGGGGATTCAGATACTCTTAGTGCTGTTCCCTTGTGGTGTACTGTCTGTTGATGAAGTCTTGCATGGCTTCCTTGAACTGGGACGTAATAAGCCACGACAGAGCCCACAGAGTCTGCTACTCCTCCACCACTCCGCTACCCCACGTTAGACCTCCTGCGCTCTTAAGTGATCTCATGAGCGTTTGCTCTATAACCAAGTCTGACCCCATGCCAGCACAGTACTAATTTGCCCTTCGGACAATGAGCAGTCCTTGCATAAACTTTTCATGGGCAGTTGGTGTTTCCCATCAAGTTCCTTCATGGACTGCAGATAAAGGTACTTGTATGCCGACTTCAAATACTGTAATGACCAGCAGCTGCAAAAATCGGGAGACAAATCACCAACTGTCTATAGGTACAGGGTCTATGATCCCGTTTTGTCAGGCCTGATCAAATTGAGGGCAACCTTCAGCATATTTTGGTGACCAAACCACAATTCACTTGTTTTGGATCCGGCAGCAATTGTACCCCTCTTTCACAAAGGTTGTGGTGGCTCTTACTCAGTGTTTCGTTCAGGTTTCCACTGTTCAGCCCACTTTCACAAGCTAAACATGAGTTACATGTATACTCCTCCTCCAATCTGGCCACTAATTATGTAAATTCACTGTCCCCTTCAATTAACTAAGATACAACCATTTTGTTGAAATACCTATCAATTAACAGATGTCCACGAAAAGCCTGCTGAACTGCCTTCATTGACAACAGGGGATATAGTTTTGTCACATGACAGAGTAGTACAGGCAGCCATTGCCATAAAGAAAATGTGGCAAAACTATGAAATTAGACAGGGAGAATTTTCATCCTTTATAAAGGAAACCTGGCCAGTTATGTCCCACAAAGTTGCCGATCGACATAAACCAAAACGTCAGTTACGTAATTCTGCGTCATGGAGACATCCCACCAACTCGAAAACCTGTCAATTTGATTTGTAATGACCGTATTTATATATGTCAGTAATACATTTATTGGGTCTAAAATGAAGCAGACAAAAGTCTGTTGTACAGTGAAATTTTACATGGCAGCCATATTGGATTTTCTCCCTGCTTGTCAAGTGGGGTTGGTGGAGGATTAGTGCCCCTCCCTGTAAAACAATTAACTCTAAGCCCTTGGCCACCCCGTTTGGGATACATGGCGTTTGGCAATGAATGGATGATGATGAACCACTTTTCGGACCCCCTCTGGGTGTCACCTTTTACAATGTTAAAGACTATGACTTAGAGAGGCAGAAAACATCAAAAAACTTTTTGGAGCAATTTGTTCAAGGTTCAGTGGAATACAGTAATCATCCCAATATCCAATGTAATACAGCCAAAGGCATGTCCGGGAAGTGGTTTGTCCGTATACTGAGCCCCTGCCTCCTGGACTGGTACTTATGGACCCTAACCCAGCCTAACTCTGAAAGCCACCTAAATAAATCCCTACTGAACATGCATAGCACCTATTTAAGACCCTATCCACACAAATAAGGGACATAAAGCATGAAATAAATGAAAAGGAACCCGAGAATGAGGAACTAGAAGTGAGTATGGAAAATATTTATAAGTGTACAGGGTACTTACAGCCCATCTGTGGCCGCCTCCTATAAGGCTCTGGCAGTGGTGAAAATGCTCTTGAAGCACCTACAGTAATCCAGTGTTGTCTATCTATCTATTGCCAGATGCCTCAATCCCGTTTGGGATGGCCACAAACAAATCGCCTCCAAGTCGCCCTGTCCCCCACCATTTCACTGCCCTGCTCCCAACTCACCCCCCCTCTCTCATATACCTCTCCACCCCATCCCTCCATCTCATCCTTGGCCTCCCCCTCTCTCTCCCTCCCTCCACCTCACTTACATACACTCTCTTCGTCAGTCTTTCACCCTCCATCCTCTCCATATGGCCAAACCACCTCAGTGTATTCCTCCTAACACTTCCTATCACATCCACAACGCTCCTTTATATCCTCATTTGTCAGCCTATCTCTCCATGTGTCTCCACAGGCTCCTCTTAAATAACTCATTTCTACTGCTCTCGCTCTTGACTTGTGCCCTTCCAACAACGTCCAAGCTTCACTTTCATACGTTAGAGTTGGTATCACAATACTGTCATGTAGTAACTTTTTCACTTCCATGCTCACTTCCCTGTTTCTTATCACTGCTTTCAAGGAACAAGCAACCTTTCTTCCCTGCTGTACCCTTTCAAGCACTTCTCCCTCCAAACCTCCATCCTTTACTCATCACGCTACCCAAGTACAGTAATCCCTCCACTATCCGATGTAATAGAGCCAAAGGCATGTCCGGAAAGTGGTCCTGTCCAGATAGTGGGCCCCAGCCTCCTGGACTTGTACTTATGAACCCTAACTCAGAAAAACACCTATACAACTCCCTCTGGACATGCATAGCATCCATTAAGACCCAAATCACACCAATAAGGGACATAAAAGACTGAAATAAATGCAAAAGAACCACAAAATGAGGTTTTAGAGGTGAGTTTATACAATATTATACATTCTGGGTACTTACAACAAGTCCCTGGCTCCTGGACACTTACGGACCCTAACCCAGCCTAATTTTGAAAGCCACCTAAATAACGCCCTTCCGGACATGCATAGCACATATTTAAACCTATTTAGGACCCTATTCACACCAATAATGGACATAAAGCTTGAAATAAATGAAAAGGAATCAATGATTGAGGAATTAGAAGTGACTGTACCTCATCCAGGGTAATTACAGCATGTTTGTGGCTGCCTTTTGTAAGGTTTTGGCAGTGGTGAAAATGCTCTTGAAGCACGTACAGTAATCCAGTGTTGTGCTGCACTTACAGTAATTCTTTGCACTGTGAGTTATAACTGTTTAACACTCCACATTGTTAACTGCACCAGGCCAGTCCAACCGCCATTTGCACTCCACAGTTAATCCTTTGCACTCTAAATTCTAATATCTTAACACTGAAAAACATTGTAAATTCCCGTGTGGTCTAGTGGCGAGGTATTGCAGTTTATTCACTGTTTATTCACAACAAAATGAGCACGTGTGGCTCCCATTACAACATGCTACCACTCGCGATCGAAGTTAAGCAATAACTGTTTCGGTGTTGGTGTGTGAGGGGGAAACAGAGTTGCCAGATCGCAATGGCCACATTACCATACTCCTCAGTTTTCATTACCAAATTCAACTTTTCATTACCAAATTCATAATCTATCTATCTATCTATTGCCAGACACCATAATCACGCAAGCATTTATTCTTCACTAATTATATATACAATTGGAAATACATGTAATCACTCTTTGTAAAATTAACAGCATGTTCGTTATTTTCACGCTATGTACGTTAGCATATTAATCAGAGAGAGCAAACAACCCACCATCTCCATCCTGTGTATCCTCATACACGTGAAAAATCCGTTTGATAATGCATTACTCTGATTCATTACCAAATGAATTTTTCATGACCAAATTGGCCCACATTTGGTAATGAAAAATACCAAATGGCAACCCTGACAGGGGAGGGGGGAGGAAGGAAGGGGTGAAGGTCTGTGGTGTAACAGCTGTTCGGCGCTGTGCGGCAATTTCAAATAACGGGTGGGGAAAAATTCGGATTTGGGGGGGATTTTTTCTTTTTTTGGCCATTTTTGGGTTCCGAAGGTCCAGGCCCACAATGTCCGGTAAATGGGGATGTCCAGAAAGTGGGCGTCCGGATAGTACGGAGATTACTGTACTTAAACGTACTCACATTTTCCAATTCCTCACCATCCAACCTCGCTGTACATTCACTGACTTCACCTCTCTCAAAGACCATCACTTTACTCTTCCCTACATTCACCTTTAGATTCTGTTTCATACACACTCTCCCAAACTAATCCACCAAGCCTTGCAGCTCCCCTTTGTCTTCACTCAACAACGCAGTATCATCTGCAAACAACAGTACAGGGAGTTTCCAAACACTACCCTCTCTCACCAGGGCCACTCCAACATCCACTACCCTACCTTGTACCTCTTTTATTACACCATCCATGTACAGATTGAATAACAATAGAGACATGACACATCCCTGTTTCAACCCAACTTTCAAAGAGAAAAATTCACTCAGTTCACCATCCACATGCACTGCAGCCTTAGCACCATCATACATACTCTTCACAGCATTCAACAACTTCCCATCTACTCCATATATTCTTAATACTTTCCACAATCCTTGTCTATCCACCCAGTCATATGCTTTCTCCAAATCCATGAAAGCAGCATACAACTTATTTCCCTTCTCTAGAAACTTTTCCACTAAAGATCTAAGAATGAATATCTAATCTACACAACCTCGTCCCTTTCTAAAGCCTCCCTGTTCTTCTCCAACTAATTCCTCTGTTATTTCCCTCACTCTGTCAATAAATATCCTACCATACACTTTTCCTATTATACTAAGAAGACAAATGTCCCTATGATTACCACACACTTCTTTTTCCCCTTTTCCTTTGTACAAGAAAATAATTATACCTGACTTCCAATCCTCCGGAACTCTACCTTCCTCCCAGGCCAATCTGCACATCTTCCACATCCATTCTACTACTATCTCTCCCCCATGCTTCAACATTTCACCACACACTCTATGAATTCCTTGGGCTTTCCCCATTTCGACTTTCTTCATTGCTTCCACAACTTCTATCCTACTGATTTCTTCCTGTCTTCTCACCTCCCTCCTTCTCCCAGTCATTCCCCAGCCACTTATACTCACATCACTTCCATCCTCTATGTTCAACAATTCCTTAAAGTGTTCTCTCCATCTGCTCACTTTTTCTCCCTTCTCCACTAGTAATCTACCATTTTTATCTTTCACTCCCCTGCTAACCTCACTTCCACACTGTCTTACTCTCTTCACCTCTTTCCAGAACATTATCATACAGTCCCTTCACTTGACGCTCAAAATCCTTCCAAATTCCTCATCCACTCTCTTCTTACTCTCTCTTACTAAACTTTTTACCTCTCTCTTTCTTTCTACATATAACTCTCTCTTCCGCCTCTCAACTTCTTCCACGCCCCTATTTCTCATCCATTCATTGTATGCTTTCTTCTTTTGTGCCACAGCCTGTCTCACCTCTTCATTCCACCACGCTGTTCCTTGCACCCCCCTCCGTCTTCTCTTCATCCCACACATCACATCACATGCTGCACATATTTCTTCTGTGAATATCTTGCACACACCTTCCACATCCCTCATCTGCTCCAATTCATATTTGCCCAATTGTTCCTCCACTTCTCTCTTATATTCTGTCTTTTTCTCATCCTCTTGTAACCTTTCCACTCTCCTTGCAAATACTCCTTCCCGTCCTTCCCTTCTTCTATTACTCCATCTTATCTGTATCTTGATTCTGGCCACCACCAAATGGTGGTCAGAAAGTCCACTCCCCCAACCTCTATAAGCTCTTGCATCCATTACAGATCTTCGCATCCTTTCATCCACACACATATAATCAATCATTGCCTTCCTTTCATTCAGTTCACCACCCACCCTTCTCATCATTAGCCATGTATACCTGTGGATCATTTTGTGCCTGAAGAGGGTATTGGCTATCACCAACCCCCTCCCAGCACAAATGTCCACTAACGCACTGCCATTCTCATCTATCTCAGCAGGCACACCCCGCTCACCAACTATTCCATCCACCTTCACATTCCCTACTTTACCATTCATATCACCGATCAAAAACACTCTCTCATTCCTTCCAAACTTTTCCATGCACACTTCCACATTTGACCAGAACTCTTCTCTCACTCTACTTGCAGGATCTTGCATTGGTGCATACACGCACACAATCGCCCACATTTGTATTCCAACTTTCAATCTTACCCACACAATCCTTGACCCAACTGATCCATACTCTCTTACGTTCTTCCATCTTTTACTCACAACTATACACACTCCTCTTTTTGCCCTCTCATTCTCACCTACTGCTGCACGTATACCCCATCCATACTCCCATTCTCTCACACTCTCACCTCTCCATTTAGTTTCAGTTACTCTACATACATCAACTTTTGCACCCTCAAGCACCTGGACAATCTCTCTCTCTCTCACACTCTCACCTCTCCATTTAGTTTCAGTTACTCCACATACATCAACTTTCACACCCTCAAGCACCTGGACAATCTCTCTCTCTTTCACTTCATCATTCGCACCTCTTACATTCCATGTTCCGATTACCATGTCCTTTGTCCGGTCCTTGGTCGTCATCTTTTGGTCAGTCCTTGTCCGAAGCTTCTTGTTTGTCTTTTTAGTTGGCTGTTTTCCAGGGAGGGGCACTAACCCTCCACCAACCCTTATAGTCGCCTTGTACGACAAGCAAGGATACTGGGGGAGTATTCTTGAAAAACTCCCCTATCCCCAGAGGGTAGTGTTGTGCTGCACTTGATTCTTTGCACTGTGAGTTATAATTGTTTAACACTGCACGTTCTGTTCTTAACTGCACCATGCCAGTTCCAACTGCCAGTTTGCACTCCACACTTAATCTTTTGCACTCTAAATTCTAATTTCTTAACATTGCACAACACCATAAATTCCCATGTAGTCTAGTCGCGAGGTATTGCAGTTTATTCAAAAAAATGAGACGTGCGGCATCCACTGCAATGAGCATCTACTCACAATGGTAATTAGGTGGTAACTGGGGAAGGAAGGAACAGCAGAGGGCCGGCGGCCGTGTGTAAACACAGCTGTTCGCGCCAAGCACCAAGTTCAAATTAAGACTGGGAAAAAATTAGGATTTCTTTTTTTTGTTTTTTGGCCATTTGGGGGTTCCAAAGGCCCAGGCCCAAAATGTTCATGTAGCGGGGTGTCCGGTTAGTAGGCATCCGGATAATAAAGGGATTACCGTATTTCGCAGATGGACCTGACAACATATAGAACAAGGCCCTAAAAATAATCACAGGCTGCACAGCTACTACACCTAGAGACCACCCACACCAAGAAACCAAAGACCTCAAAGTCATGGATCATCTAGACATGAGAGGCACACAAATTCTTGCTGCAGCCTCCACAAACCCACACATTCCACTACACTACATGGCACCACATCCGCACATATAAGGAACATTAGTACAACACCCAGCACATGATATCATACACAAATACTGTCATCACTCCCCTCTCACCTGCCTCAACCAGCTTCCACAAGCATATCCATGCTCAAATCACTCGCTGCTCCAGTCAGTCACTCAAAGACAACACACAGCAGCATGCACGGCCTCCTGGACATCCATTCTTCTGAAACCTACCTCCCTCGTGAGGACAGGGTTGACCTTGCCAGGCTGAGATGTGGGCATCATCCAGCCCTCTTGAGTTATCAGGAGACGCTGGATGACTCCATAGCTTACGCCTGTCCAAGATGCAACACAGCATCCCATACTATTAAGCACATTACAGAAGACTGCATTGCGCACAGTTGCCTGAGCCAACAACACAACATACATTCTCTGAGGGGTCTGTAGGAAAGCCTGGTCTCAGCTGTGGCCTTCCTTAGGGACTCGGGGCTGTTCGGCCAGACTGCCCTGGGAACAACTACTACTACTACTACCGGACTCCTGGTCATCCTCCTTTAACCCCTCCGTGGCCGTAGGTCCAGAATTTTACGTGCACCCCTGGCTAACGCGGGGGCCATTTTCTGAAGTTTCGAAAACTGATTTTCTTTTCTTGCCATATTGAAGAGGAAGTTCAGACACACCTAACAATGCAAATTCCAGCTTCCTAGACCCATTCTGTGGCTTGCAATGGAGCGTGAAAGTTGCAGAAATTTTGACAACGGATATCCGCTGCAGTGGTGTATTGCCACGCTGCAACATCGCATGTGTTATCATTTCCTCCCCCACCCCCAAACAATGTGACTGGTGCTGAAATGTTGTGCATATATTACATATGATGATATCAAACGATTTCAGTAAATAATATGTTAGGGCTGGCTCGAAAAAAAATTATGATAAAAATTTTTTCACATTGTTGATGGTAGTTTCAAGTTATTTTGCACGTTAGCATTGTGAGTGTGGTTGGAAGGGGAAGTGAAAGGGTTGACTATTCAGTCCTAAATGAGAAAATTGCTGGTCCCCTGACGGTAGGTTCTCCCATGGGGATGAAAGTGGAGGGTCGGGTGGATTAGAAACCTGCTCAGCTCTGATTAGAGATAGGGGAGTGGAGGTGTTTTTAGCCGCTCCCACACCACCTGCATGGTTAAAATAGAATCGTACTGCAGGTTCAAATTTATATGAATAAGTCAAATTATTAGGAAGAGAGAGACAAAGCAGAAATAAATATGTATACAGATGGGAAAAAATGTATAATCCCCGTATTAACATGTTTACATTTCTCGATCATTTTACTTTGTTATTTTCGCAAAATATGTTGCCGTCTGTGAGTCATGTTTTTTTTTTTTTTTTTTTTTTTTTTTTTTTAAGTGCCCAACTCTGAGCATAGGCTTCACGCCTGCTCTCAAGGCCCAGTAGTCCTTCTACATACTATACTCTCTCCATGTCACCACTTCGGCACTAACACCCACTGTCCATATTGAATACATGCTAGGGCTGTCTCATACAGGTCTGATGTATTGGTATTAGCAGGGGTATTTTTACGACATGTCGGCGGGTCTTCTGGTAGATCGGTAAAGTCTGATTTTTATGAAAATCAAATCCCCAAACTGTTCCCTGCCCCAACCGGGATTTGAACCTGTGTCCGATAGGACTGATGGCCACCTCTCTACCAATTGAGCCACCACCTGGGTAAGGAAAAAAGGGTAAAGCTGTATGTCTGCCTACATTTCAAACAGTCAGAATACAATAAACTCGGAGTATCGCACGGTAACTGCGTGAGATATCACACTCGCATCCTACACACAATTATATTGCTTTCAACGTGATTCTAGAATCAAATTCACAAACAGGTAAAAAACACATGGATAACAATACAGGAACATACATTGACAAGGTGGTGGTCGGTGGAGGAGTAGCATGGGTGATGGTTGGGGGTGGTGAAGTGGCCAGTGAAGTGGCAGGAAGTGGTGAGGTGGAACGGGAGGTGGTGCAGGATGGTGAGGTGGTGCGGGATGGTGAGGTAGTGCATGCAGTGGCAGGATGTGGTGGCGAGGCAGTGCAGGGTGAGTGGCCCTACACTCCAGCCTTCCCTTCCTCCCCCTCCTCTCCCTCAGTGAAGAGCTGCGTCACCACCGTTCGTCTCCTCTTCGGTGGTGGTGGAGCTGTGCGGCGAGGTGGTGGTGGCTTCTCCTCACTCTCCGACGAGATGTCGCTGTCGTCCTCCTCAGTAGTAGGAGAGTGATACCACTCATCATCACTCTCATCACTACTCCCCACCATACTCTCCACCCCCAAGTCAGACCCAATTCGGCCCTCATCGCTCTCCCCCCCATGGGGAAACAGCTCCACCCTGACCTTGGGGCTAGTGAGCAGCCTACAGGGCTGGAGAGGGCGGCATTGGGTGAGGGTCGGGGAAGGGAGAGAGGCGGAACTCAGGCGTCCACTCATCATGGAAGTGCGCGGTGTACTGACATGTGGGGTGTATGGGAGTGTAGGGTAGATCAGTTTGAAGACATTCAGAACATTCATTCACATCCCCAAAATTTTTGCTGCTATTTACAGGCCATGCATAGACAACACTTGCGGCCATTTATCGGCTAAACAACATTCAACAGCGGCAGCCATGGAGGTGTTAAGGACTTTGGCAAAAGTGTTGCCACTGCACTTGACATCTAAAAGGTTTTCAATTTAGTCTGATGTAAATCTTTAATTTTCAAATTGCCCTCCTGTGGTTTCTACCCTTCTATCTGCACCTTCGTTGTTAGTCTCCTTTCTGGTTGTACTATAGCCGCTGTTGTAGACGGCCACCATTCTTCTCCTACAGCTATCAACAGTGGTGTTCCTCAAGATTATGTCCTATCACCAACTCTCTTCCTTCTATTCATCAGTGACCTTCTAAGCTGTACATCTAGCCCTATCCACTTACATGCTGATGACTCCACCCATAACCTTTCCATTACCTTCCCACTGTGTCCAACTCAAGTTACTTCAACAAACAAGGGATGAGGCTATGGCACACCTAATATCTGACTTGGCTTACATTTCTGATTGGGGTAAAAGTAATCCTGTTGTTTTTAATGCATCAAAAACTCAGTTCTTGCATCTATCAACCCGACAAAATCTTCTGCAGGAGTATCCTCTAATTTTAAACATCTACCTCAATCCTGCATCATCTTTAAAAATTCTTCGGGTTTCAATCTCTCAGGATTTATCTTGGAAAGGTCATATTACCTCTCTTGTAGTAGTAGTAGTAGTTGTTCCCTAGGCAGTCTGGCCAAACAGCCCCGAGTCCCTTTGGAAGGCCATGGCCGAGACCGGGCTTTCCCACAGAGCTCTCAAAGAGTGTATGTTGTGTTGTTGGCATAGGTGATTGTGTGCAATACAGTCTTCCGTAATGTGTTTAACTCCTTCTTTACCGAAAATGCGTTTTGATGTACCCCCGTACATCGCCAGTAAACACCTGTGAGACACCGGAACCGTTACCGTGGTATGCTGGTACACCCTCTAATGAATGGCAGCTTATGGGCCTCAGGGTAGCCTGGTAAGGCTGTTTCTGAGGACCTTGTGTTAGCAACAGCTCTGTGTTTTGACAACAAAGACTGTGACGAAGTTCTGACGAATTCTGACATCATAAGATACGTCATGACTGAGTTGTGGTGGCACCAATAGCTTGCTCACTCATCTGTGATGTATGGTAACTTCTTTTAGACCAATCATTATTTTATTTATTATTTCTACTACAGATATCGTACTATATTTTCTGCTGACATACAGCAAAATTTACACCCCTTGGCCTGCCTGAGAGAGTCAGTTACCACGCACTTGACCACGAGAGAGGGTGTACAGGATATTTTTCTCATGGCATCTCTGGCAAATTCCGATAGTGACGAGTTTATTCCTCATGAGGATACTTATTGAGATGTATCAGATGATGATGCAGCAGTGTCTGATGTGTCAGTAGATGACTGTGATCCTGAAAATGATAGCGAAGTTGATGTGAGTGAGGAAGGAGGAGGAAAATAGTAGCGAGTTTAGTGACGCTGCACTCTCGGCAACAAGTGGGCCAAGGTCGCCATCACCATCACGTGTGTCCACATACTTCATGCCTAGCTTACAAGGTAAATAAATAAGCCATTCATCTGTGTAGGACATTTTTTTCAAGCCAGTTTGTACAGTAGTTACCTGGGTAACAGTACTTTAGCATAAGATATGTAAACTTATATACTGTAATGATTTATTTAATAATATTTTTTTATTACCAACATATGCTGGGTTTATGTGATCATCAGTATACAAACAAATAAAAAAGAGTGAATAGTTTCGACACGGCAAAAAATATACACTACCCCTCACACTACGGGAGGGGGAGCTATCAGGTCGGTATGGGGGGTAAACGTAATGTTTACATTTGGGGGAGGGGTCGGTAAAGAAGGGGTTAATAGTATGGGGTGCTGTGTTGCATCCTGGACAGGTATCAGCGACGGAGTCATCCAGCCTCTTCTGGTAGCTTAAGAGGGCTGGATGGTGCCCACATCTCAGCCTGGCCAGATGGACCCTGTCCTCACGAGGAAGATAGGATTCAGAAGGGTGAATGTCAGGAGGCCGTGCATGCAGCTGTGTGTTGTCTTTAAGTGACTGAATGGAGCGGCGAGTGAACTGAGTGTGGATATGCTTCTGGAAGCTGGTCTGAGGTGGGCGAGGGGGAAGAGATGACAGTATTTGTGTATGGTATCGAGTGATGGGTGTTGTTTTGATGTTCCTTGGTATGGGTGGATGTGCTGCCATGTACTGTAGTGGATGTTGTGGGTTTGTGGAGGCTGCAGCAAGAAACTGGGTGCCTCTCATGTCTAGGTGATCCTTGACTTTGAGGACTTTGGTTTCTTGATGTAGGTGGTCTGTGGGTGTAGCAGCTGTGCAGCCTGTGATTATTTTTAGGGCCTTGTTCTGTATGGTCTGTAGAATGTTGTAGTGCGTTTTAGTCAGGTTAGAAGCCCAGGCAGGGCTTGCATAATTCATCACTGAACGTATGTATTGTTTGTATACTGTGGTGGTGGTTTCTTTGTTGTGTCTGAATGTTGTATGGGCAAGTGACCTCATAGCATTGAGTCTTGGTGTTATTTTATTTTTAATGTTTGTGATGTGTTGTTTAAATGACATTGATGTATTGTATGTTACACCAAGGATTTTGTGTGTGTGTGTGTGTGTGTGTGTGTGTGTGTGTGTGTGTGTGTGTGTGTGTGTGTGTGTGGTAGGGGAGTGTTGTTTTTGGTGAGGTGTGGGATGTGACTGTGTTCTGCTGTCCAGTTTGTGAGAAGAGTCACTGTAGATTTGGCTGGGGCTATTTTGAGTCTGTTTGTGGTGAACCATTCATGTAGTGTGTTGAGGTAAGGTTGAATGATGTGTACAGCTGTGTTTGCATTTTGGTGTGTACATGTAAGTGTTATATCAACTGCATAGGAAGCTATGTGTATCTGTGGGGTGTGGGGTGTGGGTACGTCGTGCATGTATAGATTAAAGAGTGTAGGGGACAAAACAGATCTTTGGGGGACGCCGTTTGTGAAGTTTCTGATGTTAGAAGACTGACCGGCAAATGTTACCTGTGCACATCTGCCTGCTAAGTAGTTTGCCAGCCATCTCTTTGTGTTATTGTGCATGTTTGTGTTGAGTATTATGTTTGTGAGGTTGTGGCGGGGGATGGCATCAAAAGCTTTGCTAACGTCTAATGTGATTAGGAGTGTTCTGTGTGGTGGCCTAGCTGAATTCATGCCATCGAAAACTCTCTGTGTAAGGTCTGTAGGAAGGGTGTTTGTGGAGTGTAGTGGCCTAAAGCCATGTTGTGACTGGGCTAGGGGAATGTGAGGTGTGACTAGTTGTAGTATCAGTCGTTCAGTGACTTTAGAGGGGGTGCAGAGGAGTGTGATGGGGCGATGTGAGGAGGGTAACGTGGGGTCTTTGTTTCCTTTAGGGATAGTGATGATATTGCCATGCTTCCAGATGTTGGGTATTATGTTGTGTGAGTAGCTGTAGTTTGATATGTTGGTGAGTGCTTGTATGCCTTGTGGTCCTAGGTGTTTAAGGTGAATGTTGCTTATGTTGTCTGGTCCACAGGCAGATGAGTGCTTGAGGTTGTTAATGATGTGCTTCGTCAGGTTGTAAGTGAAAGGTGCGTTGTCTGGGTCTGTGGGGAACTGTCTCTTACATCTGATGATACGTCGGTCTTCCGGATGGGGGGTTAGATGGCTGACTTGTGAAAAGTGATTGAAGAGAGTGTTTGCTTGTTGTCTGTTTGAGGGTATGGTGTCTGTTGTTGTGATGGCAGCGTGTGATTGTGTGGTGTTCCTGTTGGAAAGTGTGATGCTGTTTAGTGTTTTGTAGAGTTTGCTGATGTTTGTTTTGTGGTCAAGTGTTTGGAGGTAATTTTTCCAGTTTAGTGTTTGCTGTTCTGATATTTTACTGTTTATCTGAGTGTTGAGTTCTTGTATTTGTTGTATGGTGTCTTGTGTATGGGGTGTTGGGGAGTGTCACAGTGTGTCCCGTTGTTTAATGAGGCCTTGAATTTCTGGTGTGAAATTGGGGTTGTGTCTCTTTCTGTTGCCTCTAGGGATGTGTCTTTTGTCTGCATTTTGTATGATTGTATTGAAAGTGTGCACAGCGGTGTTGATGTTTGTGATGGGTGTACTGTTTAGTGTTTCGAAATGTTGTTCTGTTTTAGTTACAAAGGCCTCCCAGTTGGCTCTCTTATAATTAGTGTATGCGTGTTTGTGGCCAGCTGGGGTGATTCTGGTTTTGGTAGTGATGATGATTGGGAGGTGATCAGAACCTAGGGTTTTGACCACTCTCCATGATGTAGTGGGAGCGAGGTTTGGGAAGCAGAAGGTGATGTCTGCAGATGATCTGCTCCCAGGAGATTAGGTGTGCTAAACCAACTCTATGCCTTATTTATCCCAGCACAGATGTTGACTTTATACACGGGTTTTATTCGCCCATGTAAAGCACAACTCATGTGTGGGAAGGCCCCCCACATGCAGCACTCTCATCAAGGTGAAGTCAAAGGCTTTTTGTTTCATTAACTCTCCTCCTCTTACTGGCTCCCTTCACAACTGTATCTCTGTCTCTTCACCACACTGTTGAATTTTTATCACTTTATTATCACTACTTCAGTGATCACTACTCCTCTGAACTATCTGGTTGCATCTCTCCACCACTACAGCAGGTGCATAACACCCATCTAGCAACAAACTCTCATCCCTGTTCTGTCCGACTCTCTAATGCAAGAGTTTATCATTGCTCCCAGTTCTTCATGTATGCAACAGGTCAACTCTAGACCTGTCTCCCTCTGTCTGTATTTCCTACTCCCTATGATCTTGCTATCTTGTTTTTCCTTTTTCTTGGAGGAAACAACTGCAGGCTCCTGGCCTTTGGTTCCTCCTTCCTTGCACTTTAAAAAAAAGAGAAAAGAAAAAAATGTTCATCCCTACTACCCTAACAATGTGACCTAACTTATCCTAAAACAACTTAACCTAATTCAACCAAACCTAACTTAACTAATCTCAGTGATCTGGGAACAAATGCGTTTGGTCTGAATTGGCCCACTGCTCTCTGTACGACGCCACCGCTGATGTCAACAAACCTAACTTCGTGCTCTTGAGTAACATGTTACTTTCCCTTAATGAGGGTGTCATGAAAGAATCATGCAATCTTTAGCAACATAAATGGTATTTCTGCTGATCCTGGGTCATAAACTTTTAATTATGAAAGATAGTCTATCTGTCGAAAATTTTTCACCATTTTTAAATGGAAGCTCTCCTGTACCTTGTCCAAAAATAGATTAATCTTTGTGAAGCTTCACAGAATACTGTATACTAATCACTTTGGCCATCACCATACCCCTTGTGCATGATACTTGCTTGATCAACCATACCTTCATATACAGTACACAAAATATATGAAAGGTGTTTGACATAGGGACTGCATAATATAGCAGACCCTAATTATACAATGAACCTCTATCTAGTCAATTGCGTATATGATGGCTAAAAAAAAGTTAGGAATTTCTTTCGCTAAAAGATCCCCTATGTGATAGATAGCATTAAGAGAAATTCCGCACTGTACACCAAGGTGATTTGGCCAGGCCACGTGCAGGGACAAGTATATGAGAGAGGGGGGTGAGAGCTAGGAGCAGGGTAGTGAAATAGCAGGGGACAGGATGATATGGAGGCGATTTGTTTGTGGCCACCCCTTACGGGATTAAGAAGTCTGGCAACAGATAGATGATCCCATATGAAGCCCGTCTTGTAGATGCATGATCCCTATTTTTGCTTTATATAAATGCCAACATGTTGGCTTACAGTCATTTGTTTGTTCCAGGAAGACCTGTGATGAAACATTTGTTTGGTGTTCGAGTTCAAGTATCATGTGAAGTGCAGGGAAATGAAATAATTACCAGTTTAGCTAAGTTGGAAATATGCTTTTAGAATCTGCTGGGTGGGTGACCTTTGGCCAAAAATATTATCCTCACTGAACCCATATTCCAACTCACTCAATATATCATAAATCAATTTCAATGGATTTTTTTAAAATCCATCCTCATCCTAAAACATGCATGTACTGTAGTCACTAAAAAATTAACCTGTGGAGTGCAGAATTACTCATCCAAGGAGCCTCACCTGTGCACAGATTTGATGTGAAAGTAAAGAATGAGAGACTAACTAGAAGAGTGTATGTAACTATGGTCCTTCCAATTTATCCAGATCGTTTGGGCGTTGTCCCTCATGGGAGTTCCCCTTAGAGTGACGCTGCCAAATCTGTACCAAAACACACCACTGTCTCATGTCAGCTATTTACTACTTCTAAATGAAATTTATTTACAGTATATATATACAGGTATACTTAAAATTCTCTAATATGGCTATATAGTGTAAGAAAATGCCTATTGTTTTTAATAATAACAATGACTTTTTATAAATACCTCAACACTTGGCAACGTTGCTTTCCAACGGTGTCGCGCTTGTAGGTAAGTCAGTGAGGGTAGGTCAGGTGTCAATCCGCAGGTCACTTTCACTGACCGCCATTAAAAGATAAGCTCCTACCCCTACTACTAGCCCTCGTCTGCTCCACAGTCGAGAAAAAGAACTTATTTACAACATAAATAAGTATTTCTTAGAAGAGAAGGCAAACAGGGGACCTATAACTGATCCCTCAAAAGTTGTTGCTTGAACAGCAAAGGCCACCAACGTGAGTGAAGTAACAGTCAGACAAATTTGCCCTTCCTTCAATCAAGCCTGCATTACACAAAAGTCACCAGAACAAACTATAATAATTCATAAAACCGTATAGACTTTTCAAAGAAATAAATCATAAACTGTAGATTTTATATGCAGAGAGAGAGAGAGAGAGAGAGAGAGACAGACAGACAGACAGACAGAGACAGACAGACAGACAGACAGACACAGACGAAGTCAGGAGGCTTTTCCTCAAATTTTAATAAAGTAATCACTCCAATATCCGACGTAATAGAGCCATTGGTAGGTCCGGATATTGGTTTTGTCCGGATATTGGGCCCCAGCTTATGGACTTGTACTTATGGACCCTAACTCAGAGAAACACCTATACAACTCCCTCTGGACATGCATAGCACCTATTTAAGACCCAAATCACACCAATAAGGCACATAAATGACTGAAATAAATGCAAAAGAATCATAAAATGAGGGTTTAGAAGTAGGTTCATACAATAATAAACATTCTGGTGACTGGCTCCTGGACTGGTACTTATGGACCCTAACCTAGCCTAACTCAGAAAAACACCTTCCTACTGCACATGCATAGCTCCTAACACCCTATTCACACCAATAAAGGACATTAAAGAGTGAAATGAGGTAAGTATAGTATGGAAAAAAGTATAGTATGAAACATTATTATGTCCGGATAGTGGGGATGTTCGGATATTGGGCGTCCGGATATTAGAGTGATTACTGTAATTCATAAAACCATATTGACTTTTTATAGAAATAAATCTCCATAAAATGTTGATTTTATATGCAGAGAGAGAGAGACAGAGAGAAAGAGAGAGAGATGGGAGTGAGGGTTAACCCTTGTCTCTAATCCAATAATTGGCCCAGTAGAAACTGTGGCAACATCGCACGTAGGGGAAGTCTCGTGAGGGACAATGCCTAAACGATCTAGATAAATTGGAAGGACCATAAGATGGAGAGGGAAGGGGAAGATTAAGGATGAGATGGAGGGATGAGGTGGGGAAATATGAGAAAAAGGGATGCATGTTCACGACAAGGCAGCCTGATGGCAAAGGAGTCACAGCATGATGTGGAGGTGAGTTGTTTGTGGCCATCCCTTACAAGATTAGGGAGTCTGGCAATAGATATATTCTTGTAGGCAGATAGATAGACAGACAAAAAAAAGACAGAGACCTGGATAGATAGACAGATAGATACACAAACAGACACAGCAATACAGAAAAACATAGAAAGAGATATACATATGGCACAGTCTGAGCTATGACTAACTGCCCCATAAATACAGCTGAAATTGTGCCCGCCATTCAGCATGTCAAATCCATGACACTGTTTGGTAAAACTGCTCACCAGGATCATCACAGGATTGCGGTGACTGGCTGACTGTGCTGGCCTTGGATGCAACAGACATCTGAAAATATTATACAGCATCATCAATATCATCATCAAAATCATGGCCACTGTCGTCATCATCATCGCCATAATCATCATAATAATGGTCACCAACACCATCATCATCATCATTATAACCTAACCACTATTCATCACAATCATCAACCAGATCTCTTTTCCCATCTAAGTATGGGAAGGAAAGAAGGAATAATAAAGAACTAGCATAAAGCCATACACTGGCTGTATGGCACTAAGGCTGGGGTTGAAGAGGTTTTGGCAATGAAGCAGCTTGGTGATGAAATGGTTTGGCATTAAAGCAAAGGGAGGAAGGGTCAGTGTTAATGTGAGGTTCTTAAACTATCCATGTCGTAAAACCAATTGTCTAATCTGAAGGGAGTAAAGGGAAAATAAAGGCTGGAAGAAACAAGGAAATATCAAGAGGAGACATGGGATAGAAGAGAAGAAGAGTACAGTACGGAAAGAACGATTGGAGACAAAAAGGCCCAGGCCCTCCCCAGGGTGAGGTAGGGTCCAGAGATCTAGAAAATACCAGACCGAAGGAGAAACCAACCAAACATCAGTTCAATGATATAGACAACAAACTCATTCATTCATTATTTAAGCCCCCTGAATCCTGTCTCCATCCCACAGGTATAAACATCCAAACTTATTTGCTTTGTACCATCTATCAGCTACAGTCAATCCATAAACATCCAAACTTATTTGCTTTGTACCATCTCTCAGCTACAGTCAATTATTCTTACATAAAAAATTACATGAGGTAGCAGCTCCAAACAAAGGATGAAATTTGTAAAAAGTGAATAATCTTAAACAGTCAGCCAGTGAAACTGGCCACATAATCACTCAGACAAAGGCATGCACATTGCATAGGTCAGACTTAAATGTGCTACAGACCCTGTCCCTTCGGCCTGCTGGTTACAATTTGTCCCCTTAGACTGATACTTCTCTCTCTCTCTGAGTAGTACCAGTAACCAGCAAATGAAGTGGTGTCCCCTCCATTTTTAGGCAGATAAAAATAACATCTGCAGGTAATTTACAGATCACTATTAGTTTATAGTTCAGTAGTAGTTGAAGCTGTAGCCCCAGGTTCAAGTGAAATATAATACAGTGAGCATTCACATAATGAGCGACCATAGTGCGCAAACCCCTCATATGTGAGGTGCTATTTTGTGTCAATGTCAGAATGCGGAAAAAATAAATATAAAGCGGTCGGAAGAAGCTGCTACTTTTTACAGGACCTGACTATGTGGTGACAATGGACATAACACAACGGGAGGCCCCAGTTAATGTTTCAATGTCATACTACGCGCCCACAAAGCGTGGATTGCATCAGCCTATGACGTACTGCTGTCACGTGTCTGCACAGGGTGTCGTCACAGTCCACTGAGCATTCCTACCCCAGTTGAGCCTACTCTCTCCCCACGCTCTGGCCTACACACATGCTCTGTGTGATCTATGTTCTTTTTTTTTAAGCCACCTAACCCAGCCTGACTATGCCACCGCACTGTGACCCTCCCAAATGCAGGAGCGGAAGGTAGATGTCATCAAGAGGAAGGAGAGTGGACAACAGAACTGTGACGATGAGAAGTTTTACCAGGTTAACAAGTCTACTATTTGTTCAATTCTCGGCAAGAAGGAAGGCATTTTGAAGGCAGCTCAGGCATAGGGAGCCTCACTAATGAACATGACAATACAAGAGTCTGACCCTGCTCTCGTAATGATGGAGAGGTTTCTGCTGATGTACGGCAATCGGAAGGAAGGGGAGGGTCTGCCAATTGACTCATTAAATATTAGGAGGATGGTCAGCCATCTTTATGCTCTTACCTGCCACAAACTCTCAAGACCCCAAAGAAGACTTAGGCTGTCAAGTGGCTGGGTTGCGAAATTTAAGAAGAAGGGACTCGAGCCTGTGCTAGAGGGTACAGGGCATTGTGGTTCCCAGGCTGCCACTGCCGCCCAATAGAGAGGGGCCTGAACCTGGGGGTAGCACCCCAGAAGGCTGCCCTATCAGTGAGTGTATAATGGCGGGATAGTTGCAGTGCCAAGGCGCCCTTGCTGGGTGTCCCTGCAGCTGTCCTGGCAGGGTGCTCCGAGGCCACTGCCACAGCCACTGGTAAGTTGGTGGGCTAGGGGTCCCAGATCCATTGCCTGGACCTGGGACTGTGCAGTGAGTGGGGCCTGTGGTATGTCTATCCCCCTTTATTAATACTGACTATGACAAAACACAAGAATAAGTTTCAAAGCAAGCCTGAAGACAGTAAATCACCCAGGGGGATGCGGGTGGGTTCATGGAATGTGGGAAGCTTGAGGGGAAGAGCGGGGGAAGTCGCTGAGGCATTCAGCAGGAGGTGGGTGGATGTGAAGTGTTTGCAGGAAGTCCGGTACAGGGGTAGATCAGCCAGAAAGGTTATTGGGAAGGACTGTTACAGTGTTACTATAAGATGTTTTGGTAAGGGGGGGACAGAAGGATATGGGGATATTCGTGTGATGGTTGCGGAGAAATGGGTGGAATATGTTATGAATGTTATGACAGTTAGTGATACAATACTGGTAGTGAAAATTCTATTCGGTAGAAAGACAGCTGCAATTATATTGGAATATGCTCCACAGGCAGGACTGGATGAAGCAGAGAAAGATAGATTTTGGGATGATTTAATACGTGTAGTAGGTGGTATGCGATAGTGGTTTTGGGAGGGGACTTAAATGGTTATGTAGGTGAAGCAGCACAAGGTCATGATGGAGTACATGGGGGATGTGCATATGGTATAAGGAATGCGGAAAGGGGAAAGGATACTCGAGTTTGGGGAGGCAACAGACATGATTGTGTGCAACACATATTTTAGGAAAAGAGAGAGTAGGTTAATTACGTATGAGTCTGGGAGAAATAGCAGTCAGACAGATTATTTTTTGGTTAGGAGGGCTGATAGGAGGTTAGTGAGGGATGTTAAAGTCATAGGAAGTGATGAGTGTGTGCAGCAGCACAAACTACTGATTTGTGATATGGTGCTGAAAGAACAAGTGATGAAAAAGAGGACTTATGTACCTAGGAGGAAAATATGGAAGCTGAAAAACCCAGCAGTAAGGGATGCCTTCTATAGCGCGATGAGGAGAGTGGTGGCTGAACAGGGAGCTGTAGACAGGCGTTAATGAACAGTACGGAGCCCTCAAGAACAATCTCTTGAGACTTATTGATGTAACATGCGGTTGGACATGAGGACCACCAAGACATAAAGTAACTTGGTGGTGGGATGGGGGTGTAGAAGATGCAGTTAAGGAGAAAAGAAGGCTTTTCCGGGAATGCAAGAAGGGTGGTAGCAAGGAGGAATACCCGGCTGCCAAGCGTAGGGCTAGAAGAGAGGTATACAGGGTGAAGTCTGAGTCACAAAGACTTTTACTTGATAACCTAAATCATGGGGAAAGGAAAAATATGATATTTAAGGTGGCAAATCAGATGAAGAGGGATAATCAGGATATTATAGGTGAGCAGTGTGTGAAGAATGATGAAGGAAGGGTAGAGGTGAATAGTGAGGATATTAAAGATGCATCGAGAGAGCATTATAGCCAGTTGTTGAATGAGGAGTTTGACTGGGACAGGGAAGGTTTGGGGCCAGCAGATCCAGTGCTTGGCCCTTGGCCTTTGATTGATGCTGCTACTGTGAGTGAGGCAATAGGCAGGATGAAGGTGGGGAAGGCAGCAGGTGTGTCTGGGTTGACTGCCAAAATGTTGAAGGCCTCCGGAGATATAGGGGTGAGGTTAATCACTGACAAGATAAATATGATTATTTATGAGTGTGTTGTCCCAGATGACTGGCTGAAGACAGTAATTGTAAATGTGTATAAAGGGAAGGGTGATGCCCTGGAAAGAGGAAATTATAGAGGTATAAAGCTTTCAGATCAGGCAATGAAGGTAATGGAGAGAGTTTTAGAAGGTATGATTAGAGAAAGGGTGAATATTGATGAGATGTAGTTTGGGTTTATGTCAGGTAGGGGGACCACTGATGCCACATTCATTGTTCGACAGCTTCAGGAAAAATATATTGGGAAGAAAAGGGATCTGTATTATGTTTTTGTTGATTTGGAAAAGGCCTTTGACAGTGTCCCTAGAGAGGTGGTGAAGTGAACAATGAGAAAGCTTGGCTTGGAGGAGTGCCTGGTTAGGGTGGTTATGGCTATGTATGTGGGTGCTCGCACCCAGGTAAGAGTGAATGGCGATTTGAGTGATGAGTTTTCCGTGAATGTTTCTGTGCATCAGGGTCAGTTTTGAGTCCCATGTTGTTTATCATGGTACTTGTGAGGAGAGGTAGATTTAGATGGTTTGGACATGTGGATAGGATGGGGGATGATAACTGGGTGAGGAAGGTGAGAAGTGTTCATATTAGGCGTGGGGTTATGAGGGGTAGATCGAGAAAGACATGGGACGAGGTCATTAAGTGTGATCTCAGGGTTAAGGGACTAAACAGGGAGGCTGCAATAGATCGTGCAGCATGGACAGCCCCCATTAAGTGACCAAGGCCGACATATGCAAGCATGTTGGAGCCTTTAAAAACGAAATGAAACGAAACGAAGGCACTGAGAAGGATGCAAATTACTAGAGAATGAGCGTCAGCAGACACCGGAGCAGCAGAGTCATTCGTGTCTGTCCTGAGGGAAATCATCAGCAAGTGGGGCTATACCAACAAACAGATTTATAACACTGATGAGACTAGGTTGCGCTACAAGATGCCAAGGACATCGTACATCGCTGGAGGACATAGGCAAGGCCAAGGCGGGAAGGTTGACGAGGTAAGCATAACTATTCTTCTAACTTGCAATGTTGCTGACCACAGGATGCACCCCGCAGTCATGAGTTAAAAAAAAAAAAAAAGTTTAAAAACAGGTACAGGATATGAGTTGGGAGTGTACTGGGAAAAGTCTAAGACTGGGTGGATGACACATGTGATTATGAATGGGTGGCTTAAAAATCATTTAATTTCTGATGCAAAGAGGTGGTATTGTGGTCTTGGCATACCATTTAAGATTCTCTTGGTACTAGATAATGCCCCACGTCACCCAGCCTACTTGGAGGAGTTGCATCCTCATGTAAAAGCAGTCTTCTTGCCACCAAACACGACTTCCCTCTTGCAACCCCAAGACCAGGAGGTAATCGCAAGTTTTAAGTATCATTAAAAAGGAATCATGTTTGAACATCTACATGAGGCAGCGGACACCTGCGAGGAAGAACATCCTCTGGAAGAAGTTCTTCACGGTGACGAGGTTGAGATGAATCAGGACATACAGGACTCATCTTCTTT
Organism: Coenobita brevimanus; assembly: GCF_032717465.1. Taxonomy (NCBI): domain Eukaryota; kingdom Metazoa; phylum Arthropoda; class Malacostraca; order Decapoda; family Coenobitidae; genus Coenobita; species Coenobita brevimanus. Next base: position 10,918,571 of record NC_136956.1, read on the forward strand.
CTCAGAAGAGGACTCCATGGAACCAGCATGGCAGGACGACCGTGCTGGGGACCAGTAGGAGTCCTTCCCTGACTCAGAACCCTACTCCACCTCCCCCCAGAAAGCCCACAACCTCTTCCATTAAAGGTGAGGAATCCTCCAGTGTTTGTATTAAATGAGGTCTCTATAAGGTAGGTAAATGTCCTGGAAAAAAACCCTGAAAATCACCCCAAAGTTGGAACTTGGGGCTGGCTTAGGTATATACCATGAAACCCTTTCACATGTAAATAAATGACTTTATAACATGGAATGGAAGCCCTCCCACAAACTGGAAAAAGATGCCACCTCTTGCAAGATAACTTAAAGTGCAAAAGTGGGGTCAACTTGAATTACCCTCTGTTATACAATTCTTGTTTTACCGGTACTTTACTGAAAATAGGATATGCAACGCTGGGTGGTAACCATATAACCAGAACATACGTCCTCCCTACATGTCAGCAAGTGGGTTGGTGGAGGGTTAGTGCCCCTCCCCGTAAAACAAATAACTCAAAGTCAAATGACCACCCCTTACGGGATTATGGCGTCTGGCAATAGATAGATAGAATAGATAGATAGATAGGATATTCATTGATTTACCTACATATAATAATGGAGAAAAAATGGCTTCTTTACCAAAATATAACAGAACCAGAGGTTGCATCCATCTCAGTTTAGGGACAGCCTACATGAGAGTATTATGTTGCCTGAGTATTGATCACTGTCATGTTTTTAGGCAGTGAATATACTAAGGAAAAATGGTAAATGGATATAACAAAACTATACCTTACACAGCAAGTGATGGAAATATGGTACTGTACTTAAACAATCGAAGATAGTATGAACTCACTGAGCTCATGTGGAGGTGCTTTCTCATGGGTAGTGTGGCATAGTTTGTGTTCCCACCACCAGGGACCCAGGGCGGTGCTGATGATGTGTATACACCACACCTGATGTTCGCGCCTTTTGAAATCTGCCGATAAATCCGGAAAATACAGTGCCGTGGTCAGCTGCTCAGCTAAACTATATGTGGAAAAATAGATTGTAGCAGAACCGAGACGTTTGCTCAAAGCAAGAGGAATACCATGCCTTTAAAAATTTGGGTCGCTGATCTCAGCCAAGTAAGATTCCAGCCATACAGTTCTTACTATTATTAAGTGTATAATAGTGGTGGGCATAATCGATTACTTATAATCGATTACATCGATTTCAAAGTAAAATTTTTCACTAATCGATTATAGTTCCCAGTAATCGATTACCAAACGATTACTCCCACCATACATTACACTTTAAACATAAATTATAGACACGTGTATTTCAATGGATTTTAGCCAATACATATTAATCTGTTTTCCAATAAACGCATTAATTCATAAAGATATATGTAGAAAAGAGGTAGCTGAGAATTACCGTACTTCGTGGGGTGGAAGACGCACTTTTTTGTCACAAAATTATCTTCAAATATCCCCATGCGTCCTTGGAGGCGAGACTACCTTGGCTCCATTTAGAAGAATCACTTATACAGAGGATCACCTCACTGTTTGGCAGTCAAGTATTTTTCTTAGAGTATAAACACCTTTGATTTATTGTAAAAAGTTACATTCACTTGTGTATATACACAAATTTTACGATTAAAAACACCCAGGCTTAAGAAAAAATTTAGGGTTTGTTTACAACTGGCCATGTGACGGTCTGGGGGTTTAGCGGTATAGCAGTTTAGCAATTTAGCATCTAGCATACACACTGCTTTAGCAGGCTAACATGATCACTGGTGAACTCCCTGCTAACCTTCTGAAATGCAGTCATGATCACTTTGCTTGCCATCCATTCAGTAGCTTGTAAGAGAATCATACTGGAGATGATGGCTAGCATGACATCTGAGTCACTGTAACAGACCTCTCATATGGAAATTCAATAATTCTTGTTTGGCTGGTTTCTCTTACTGATATTTTGTTTCATTAGAGACAAGAATATAACAGAAGGAAACAGTTTTATATTACCGTTACTAAAAAACGGGAAAAACAACTGCAACATTAAACAGTACTGTCTGAAATTACAGTTTTTTAGCAGTTTAGCAGTATAGCAGTTTAGCACCTAGCATTCCCACAACTCTCAGAACATGATCACTTCTGAACCCCTTGCTAACCTTCAGAAAGGCAATAATGATCACTTCACCTGCTATCCAATCACTGACTAGCAAGGGAATCATATTGGAGATGTTGGTTAGCTTGCCTTTTGTTGAGTCATTGTAACAGACATCTGTCTCAAATGGAAATTCAATAACCCTTGTTTGGCTGGCTTCTCTTACTGATATTTTGTTTCATTAGAGACAAGAATATAATAGAAGGAAACAGTTTTATATTACTGTTACTGAAAAACAAGAAAAACAACTGCAACATTAAACAGTACTGTCTGAAATTACAGCTTATTAGCAGTTTAGCAATCTAGCATACACACTGCTTTAGCAGGCTAACATGATCACTGGTGAACTCCCTGCTAACCTTCTGAAATGCAGTCATGATCACTTTGCTTGCCATCCATTCAGTAGCTTGTAAGAGAATCATACTGGAGATGATGGCTAGCATGACATCTGAGTCACTGTAACAGACCTCTCATATGGAAATTCAATAATTCTTGTTTGGCTGGTTTCTCTTACTGATATTTTGTTTCATTAGAGACAAGAATATAACAGAAGGAAACAGTTTTATATTACCGTTACTAAAAAACGGGAAAAACAACTGCAACATTAAACAGTACTGTCTGAAATTACAGCTTTTTAGCAGTTTAGCAGTATAGCAGTTTAGCACCTAGCATTCCCCCAACTCTCAGAACATGATCACTTCTGAACCCCTTGCTAACCTTCAGAAAGGCAATAATGATCATTTCACCTGCTATCCAATCACTGACTAGCAAGGGAATCATATTGGAGATGTTGGTTAGCTTGCCTTTTGTTGAGTCATTGTAACAGACGTCTGTCTCAAATGGAAATTCAATAACCCTTGTTTGGCTGGCTTCTCTTACTGATATTTTGTTTCATTAGAGACAAGAATATAATAGAAGGAAACAGTTTTATATTACTGTTACTGAAAAACAAGAAAAACAACTGCAACATTAAACAGTACTGTCTGAAATTACAGCTTATTAGCAGTTTAGCAATTTAGCACCTAGTGTTCCCGCAACTCTCAGAACATGATCACTTCTGAATCCTTTGCTAACCTTCAGACAGGCAATAATGATCACTTGCTATCCAATCACTAACTAGCAAGGGAATCATATTGGAGATGTTGGCTAGCATGACTTCTGTTGAGTCATTGTAACAGACGTCTGTCTCATATGGAAATTCAAAAATCCTTGTTAGGCTGGCATCTCTTACTGGTATTTTGTTTTATTCGATACAAGAGCTTCATAGAAGGAAGATGTCTTATATTACTCTAAGTGAAAAATGGGAAAAAGTTGCAACATTAAATAATACTTCCCGAAATTACAGAATTATTAGCGGTTTAGCAATTTAGCAGTTTAGCGCCTAGCGATATGGAAATTCGATCACCCCATGTTAGGATGGCTTCTGGTACTTTTAGGGTACATAAAAAGGTGTAAACATTCTTTGTAATTGATTTTTGAAAACATGGTTGTGTTGTTTGATTCTAAAGTTCACACATGCAGGCATTTGTTTTGGAGATATAGTGTATTCCTTCACTTAATAGCCTTTGTATTTTCTTAAGTGAATGAAAGAACTGGTTTTAATGAGTTTTGTTTTTTTAAGTTCACTTCACAAAAAATAATACTTATCTCTATTTACTGATACGTATGTAGTGTACTTTAATAAAGATGAACATCACGTCTCAAATTACTTTACTAAAGGAATCGGACACTTCATATTTCATAAACAAACTGGTAGTGTTAAGATGGCGTCGTGGTATGGATAACATTTTATAAGGAAGGTGTTTGTTTGTTTTCTTGTCTTGTACCCTTCTTTTACATAAAAATAAAGACACCAAACATACATAATTATACAGTACTGAAGAGAGACTCTAATGTGTTAAGATAGTGTCATGGAATGAAGTAACATTAGGTAAGAAAGGGGTTGTTTGTTTTCATGTCTTATACCCTTCTTTTACATAAAAATAAAGAAACCAAAGACAGATATACAGTACTGAACAGAGGTTCTGAAAGGTGAGTGTGTATTTTAGTGAAAAATACTCACATCAAGCAACCTTTCTGTAGTCTTAGTCAAGCCATACTTTTTTTCTCAGCTTCCCCTCCAGAATTAGGGTGCGTCTTTCACACTGCAGCGTCTAACATGCCACGAAATACGGTAATAGCGAGTATGCACGAGCAGAATAAAAAGCTGGGGCTTCAGCCATTGGAGAAGACAAATCTAATACAACAACAAACTCGTATGTGCAGTTTCTGTGCACAACTGTGTACTGTGTAGACTGTGGCAGGTGTGCACTACACAGCTGCCAGCTGTGTGAGTCGTGTGACTGTGCGGCGGGCGGCTCAGCAGATCTGATTACTGGTTAATTAAATTTTCAGGTATTAATAATGTTTTCACTTTTCCTGGATCATTTTCTTTAACTTAATGTTTGGAGAGAGAGAGAGTACAATGAAGCCATAACATTTTACCTTATACTGTACTGTACTTTACGAATATACCCATATAATATCTATTTTAAGGTAAAAGTAATCGAAAAGTAATCGATTACAAATCGACTACTGACCACAAAAGTATCGAAATAATTGATTGCAAAAAAAATCGATTATCGACAATCACTAAAGTGGTACCACATTAAACTGGCCGGTCTGGGTGTGACAAGTCATCTTTACATTGTTGTCATACATACAACTGACCTCCCATACAGCCTTGGCCATCTAAAAATATTTTTAGATGGCCCTGGTAGAGCCCAGTTTAGTTTTACGTGTACAAAAAAACTATAAGGTTTTTATGAAAGATTCACTTTTTGTTAGTAATTACACAGAACTTTGTATAAAACTTGGCACCTTTGCTTGTGCGGTGTTGCTGGTATAGGTTAGGGTTATACGCACACGCACACACACACACTCACATTCACGCACGCACACACGCACACACACCACCTGATTTGCTGCACACTTCATTCATTCTTCCGCAGTCGAGGACAATGGATGCCTCTCCAAATCGCCTACGTATTCAAGCAAATCACCTGTATATCAGGCCAAAGAAACTGAATATAACGTAAACCAGTATTTTCAGAAAGAGAAGGAGATGGGGTATGTTATTATCAACATATCCAAGGCTACTTGCCGGACAGATGAAGCAACAAAAACGCGCCAAGACTTTAACCTCCCGGGTGGTGTGGAATTAAAGTCGAAATGTAATAAAGATAATAATAATAATAATTATAATTATAATAATCCATGCATTGCCCTACACCATACTCTCTTAATGAGAGTTCACCCCCCTCACACACACACACACACACACACACACACACACACACAGTGAGAAAGAGAGAAAGCAGGGAAACACACACACACACACACACACACACACACACACACACACACAGTGAGAGAGAAAGAGAGAAAGCAGGGAAACACACACACACACACACACACACACACACACACACACACACACACACACACAGTGAGAGAGAAAGAGAGAAAGCAGGGAAACACACACACACACACACACATGGTGGGTGTAAATGGTGGGCCATCTAAATATAGCCTTGGCTGTATGGGAGTCAGTTGGAAGTATGACAACAGTTTAAAGGTGATGGGCCACACCCAGACCGGCCAGTTTAGAGTGGTACTACTTTAGTGTATAATGGATAGACTCATGTCCGGATTTGTCAAATGAAAGATTACAATTTTTGGAAACTATGATAACCTTTTCAAACAACTGAGATTCATAACATCTGATAAAAATGTGATGAATGCAAAAACACATAATAAGCTTATAAGCTCAAATGGATTTTAGTAAACTTTATGGAGAACTTTTCAAAGTAAATCTCATTTTGAGCATCACTAAAATATCAAAGATGAAAATAATACTGGTATAATGCTTTATGCAAGAGTAATAATCCTGATAGGAATTTTTTTAAAGGAAGGCACACCAACTCTGAGCAGGTAGTGAACCCACACTATTTAGTGATCCAGCAAACACTGGCAACTTTCAGGAGTTTGTGGGGGCTCTAATTCTCATGAAACGGGAGTTTCCGGGAACAATATTCCAACGTTATGTGAACGCTGGCTGTAGTAAAGTTAGGGTATGTGAGAGAAATCTATCAATCTATAGCCAGATATTTTAATCCCGTAAGTGGTGACCACAACCAAATCGCCTCCATATCACCCAGTCCCTTGCCGTTACACTACCCTCCCCCTCAATTAACACATCCCTCTCACATACCGGTATACTTCTCCACTCCATCCCTCCATCTCATCTTCAGTCTCCCCCTCCCTCTCCCCCCCTCCACCTCACTCACATAAACTCTCCTTGTTAATCACTCACTCTACATCCTCTCCACATGGTCAAACCACCTCAAAATATTTCTCCTAACATTTTCTATCACACCCACATTAACAACACAATGCTCCTTCACTACCTCATTTGTCAGCCTGTCTCTCAATGTAACTCCACCTGCTCCTCTCAAACAGCTCATTTCCACTGCTCTCACGCTTGACTTGTGTCTTTCCAACAACATCCAAGTTTTGTTTCCATACTTTAGAGTTGGTATCACAGAACAAGCAGTCCCCGTTTTACGAACAGTTGACTTCCACATTTTCGACTTCACAAAGATAGAAACTGTACTTCGAAATTTGAATTTTGATCTTTTCCTAGGCTAGCGATATGAGGTACGATACTCTCGTGTGATGCTGGCAGCGAGCCAATCACCATCTATCCCAGTCTGCTCCACAATCGCTACTGTAAACAAACCATACTCTACAGTGTTCTATGTTGCCAGCAATTTTTTGGATACCCCCCCTGTATCTACATTGTGTTTTGTGCATCCACCATGTCTACAAAATGCCCATCTGTCTCTCATGCTACTGGTGAGAAGAAAAGGAAGGCAATTACACTTGAGATGAATCTAATTGCCATGATGAAGGCGGCAAGCCCATAGGTTCCTGGACAATTCCCCATCATTTATTTATGGTACATATCAATTTACTGAGCAAGTATACTTATTTTTGAGTTATCTGTATAAGTAGTATTAATGGTTGTTGTTCCCTTGGTAGTCTGGCCGATCCCTAAAGAAGACCTCAGCTGAGACCAGTCTTTCCCACAGAGATCTCAGGGAGTGTATGTTGCACAGCTGGTGCAGGCGATTGTGTGTAGTGCAGTCTCCCATAATGTGCTTAATAGTATGCGGTGCTGTGTTGCATTCTGGACAGGCATCTTCGATGGAGTCATCCAGCCTGTTCTGATAACTCAAGAGGGCTGGATAATGTTCACGTCTCAGCCTGGCCAGGTCGACCCTGTCCTAACCAGGGAGGTTGGATTCAGAAGAGTGGATATCAGGAGGCTGTGCATGCAGCTGTGTGTTGTCTTTGAGTGAATGAATGGATTGGCGAGTGATTTCAGCATGGATTTTCTGGATGTTGGTCTGAGGCAGGTGAGGGGGTATAGATGATAGTATTTGTGTATGATATCGTGTGCTGGGTGCTGTTTTAATGTTCCTTAGTGTGTGTGGATGTAATGCCATGTAGTGTAATGGATGGTGTGGGTTTGTGGAGGTGGCTGCAAGAATCTGCGTGCCTCTCAACACTTATAACTCTTACGTGCTATAAGTGATGAGGGTTTATTGTTTTTATGAAATGTTGCATCAAATGGTCGGTACTAAATGAAAATATATATTGGAACGCGAATCAGACGATGTACGATAACTTTTACTTCATCATTTAACATTAGGCTATATCTGAGACAATAGCATTTATTTATCCAATAACTTTAAGTGAATGATCGATATACATTATAATTATATGAATAACCTACACGTTACGTGTATATAAATAAGCAAGTTTGAAATTCTCTGCCTACTGACAGGGAATCGTCCATGTTTTGAGGGGGAGATTGTCTGACAGCAATTTGTCTAGACGGCGGCTATTCCTGTTTTTGCTGTGATGACAAATTGTCCGGACAGGGAAATGTCCAGGATCTAGCCCATAATGGCCATCACACGTGACCTTGGACTTTCACAATCAATGATTTCAGCACAGTACAGCATTCAGCATTCAATAAATAACATGAGATATTCGACACTTTACTATCAAACAGGCTTTGTGTTAGGGATTTTGCCCAACTGTAGGCTAATGTAAGTGTTTTAATCCCTTAACCGCAGGCTTGTTTTGCTTTTTCTTGCGGCTCCCACGGGCATATTCGCGCTCCGACAGACTCTCTAAAAATATTTGTCAAAAATCAGTTATTAATCCTAGAATATTAAAATCACATATGCTTATGCCATATACCTTCAGCTTTCTACTGGGGTGTTTGTTGAGTCTTCATCGAGTACCGTAGGACTTGTGGAGACCTCTGAAGTTGGGTAAAGAAGTCTCCACTTTACACGTCCCGACAACCCGTAATATGATTACCACAGCCTGATATTATCACTAGAAACACTATTCTATGATTCTCAAATAGTTTGGAATCCATACTCCAAAAAAAAAAACACTCTGAAAGCAATGAAAATTACGAGGGCGTATGACCTTCCCACTTCTGATTGTTCGCCGCTGGTGGTCCGTCATTTATTATTCAAAAAAACACTCACAGTTTATACTTCTATAACTATATAACACTTATAGATATCTACAGTCTTTATCCATAAGTTTCCTTCAGTAATAGTAGTTTATTGTCACTGTAGGGATTCAATTTCTTTCAGTAAAATAAGCAGCATTCACTTTCTCATCCTGCATACTAGCATTGAGAGTGAATGTCACTTTCACCTTCACTCTCATAACTCATAGTATTCATACATGCTAGAGTGAAACTTTCACTTTCATTACTCCTAGTATATATACTCGTATTCTTATACTACTACTCATTTACATTTCTATTTATGTTCTCTATTTTATTTACATTACTTACATTTCTATTTTATTTCCACTGTGTTATGCACTGTCACTGGAAGTAACTTATAAAACTATTTTCCACTGTTCACTTATATTTACATTCATTGCTTTCACTTACTGTTTACACATTATTTACAATTCCACTTGCACTGTTTTACTCAACAGAAAGATCGTAGTCACTCTCTATCAATTGTCAGCCCTTTACCTCTTTCCACACGAGGTTTAGTAGGGGGTAAAGGTCACAGGACCCTTTGCATGGGGCTAAAAAGCGGCGAAAGTTAGCAGGAGCGAATCCAACATACTTTCACCTTGAAAGACGACAGTGAACTGATAGTGGTGGCCTCCTGACGCCTGGCTAGGGTGAGTGCAATGCTGCCAACTTCAGCCTTGTAGACCTGCTAATATATAACAATGAAATGATTGGCAGGAAACCAAGACAATACATAATAAATTAGGTAGTTCCAGGTGAATGTAAATATCACTTAGGCTTCTCCCTTCCCTCCTTATATGTATATTTATTACAAGAATAGATTATACGGCATATTTCAAGGGGAAATAAACAGCGAAAATTAGCAAACGAGTGCACGTGAGGTGTTGTCAGGTGATAATTAGCCAATTCCAGGTGTATGGCACTATCACTTACCTTATTTCTTTTTTGTATAAATTATTTGGTATAAGAATAGGGCATAGGGCTTATTTCAATGGATGAAATCAGTGGAAAATTCCAGGGAATATTTACTTAGCACAGAATACAGTGTGGTGGCCTGCAATAATTAGGTAGTTCCAGGTGAATGTAAATATCACTTTGGCTTGTCCCCTCCTTCCTTATATATATTTCAATTACGAAAATAGATTATACGGCATATTTCAAGGGGAAATAAACAGCGAAAATTAGCGAACGAGTGCATGTGAGGTGTTGTCAGGTGATAATTAGCCAATTCTAGGTGTATGGCACTCTCACTTACCTTATTTCTTTCTTGTTTATATTATTTGGTATAAGAATAGGGCATAGGGCTTATTTCAATGGATAAAATCAGTGAAAAATTCCAGGGAAGATTTACTTAGCGTAGCATGGCCGGGCAGGCGAGAGGATAGGGTAATGGAGGGGAGGTAGGGAGGGGGAGTCAAGAACGGGGAGAAATGGCTAAATTGTCAACAATGGATGGGAGTACAGATGAGATTAGGAGTGCTGACTAGTGTTGGACATTGGCAGTAATCCCTCCAATATCCGACATAATAGAGCCATAGGCAGGTTCGGATAGTGGTCCTGTCCAGATATTGGGCCCCAGCATCTGGACTTGTACTTATGGACCCTAACTCAGAAAAACACCTATACAACTCCCTCTGGACATGCATAGCACCTATTTAAGACCCAAATCACACCAATATGGGACATAACGGACTGAAATAAATGCAAAAGAAGCATAAAATGAGGTTTTTGAGGTAGGTTCATACAATATTCAACATTCTGGGTACTTACAAGTCCCTGGCTCCTGGACTGGTAGTTATGGACCCTAACCTAGCCTAACTCAGAAAAACACCTCCCTACTGCACATGCATAGCACCTAAGACACAGCATATTCACACCAATAAGGGACATAAAATGGTGAAATGAGGCGTTTGAGGTAAGTACAGTATGGAAAATACAGTAGAGCACAGTATGAAACATTTTGCCTACTTACAGCAAGTCCATGGCCATCTCGATGAATAACCGCCTCCTCTAAGACTCTGACAGTAAGAAGGATTTCCTGAAGCACCCTCCCCATAAAATAAATAACTCAAAGTCAAATGGCCACCCCTTACGGGATTGTGGCATCTGGCAATAGATAGATAGACTTGCAGTACACTGTTCATGAAGTCTTGCACTGAACTTAGTCATTCGCACTCAGAAGTCCATTTTCTTCACAGTGTGCACTCTTGTCTAACTTATGCTCCATTGTAACTTAATAAGTGTTGCACTCTGCACTTTAATTCTTTCCACTCTTATAACAATTTTCTAAAGTAAAAACACTAGTTTATTTACGTTAAATTTAGTCCAAAAATTGTTTGTCTTTTCACTCACAACTGTAAATCCTTAACACAATGCACTGATTTTTTCACTGCACAACACTGTAAATTCCTATGTGGTCTAGTGGAGAAGTTCTTGGCGTCTATTCACTGTCAGAGTCCGAGAGTATCGCTGGCAGGTGACATAGGGGTGCGTCACTGGGTCGTGGTGATGGCGTACCCACTGCAGACGACTCTGAAGACAGACGCAAACTCACGTCGAGCGGTGACTCCACCGTGCCTGATGTGCTGGGCTGTGGCTTGGAGAATGAGGGCCTGTCTTGGGGGAGGCAACGGAGTGGAGCAAGGGCTGGGCACAGCAGGGGTCACGGGCCTGAAAAAACTGTCAATTGTTGATTGATGCAAGGAACGACAATTCTGACGATTAATGATGCGTTGCCTGAAAGCACGCACTTCCTCCACAAGTCCCAAGGGTCCCATCTCCCTCTCGCAGTCCGGGTGTTCCAGGTAGTCCAGAACGAACTCTAGGTGTTCCCGGAGTGCGCTCAGCTTGGGGATGGCTGAAGTTGTGTCATGCTGAGAGGAGTCCGCATCATCGTCACCGTCCTCGTCGGAATCTTCAAGCTGGGTACTGACACCTGCAACTGAAGATGCGATCTCGATATCAGACAGGGTCTGATACCCAGGATCGCCCTCGTCGTCATCCAACCACTCACGCACATCGTCCATATCAACATCATCGCCATGCATACGTAGACGTGCATGGAAGTCATCCACGTCAAAACCTATGAAATCGTACTCCACATCTGTTCTGAGAAGCAGACGAGACCAACCATTTTCTAGAGTCTTGACAGGGATTTCCTTCCATGCACTGGCCCAGTTGTAGATTGCAGACTTGATGTTGTAGCGGCAAAGGTTTTCCAAAGTCCACTGGCCTCGCGTGTCACATCCCTCCCTGCGCTCGTTCTCGTCCTCGAGAACAACCATCACCTCGTCCACGAACTTCCTTCGTTACAGCCTCTTCGTTGCCACGATCACTCCTTGGTCCATTGGTTGGATGAGAGCAGTCGTATTAGGTGGCAGAAACATGCACCTAATGCGGCCATTCTCAGCCACCAAGTCCTTGTCGCATGGGTGGGCAGGTGCATTGTCGAGGAGAAGGAGGATCTTTACCTGGTCGCGTGGGATTCCCAGTTTCTCCGTCTGGTAATGTATGACCTCCTTGACGAAATGGCGGTGGAACCAGTCTTTGAAGATCTGGGCTGTGAACCATGCCTTCAAAGAATGGTACCAGACGACAGGAAGGACATCCATCACCCCACGAAGACACCGAGGCTGCTTTGCGCGGCCAACAATAATGGGCTTAAGCCGGTGCATGCCGTTAGCATTGGCACAACACAAAGCAGATATCTGTTGTTTGGAGAGCTTACAGCCAGGTACACGCTTCTCCGTCTCCTTGGCTAGAGTGTTCATTGGCAAAGAGCGATAGACTAAACCAGTTTCGTCAGCGTTGTAGACTTGACCGAGAGTGAGGCCCTCCCTGTCGATCAAGCCCTTCACCTTGTGGCGAAACTCGTCAACTTCATCATGGTTAGCATCCAAAGCTTTGCCATGAGCCTTACGGTTGGTAAGGCCATGCTGTAACTTAAACGCGAAGAGCCAACCCTCGGATGCCTTTAAGTCTAGGGCATCGTGAAGCCTGGCGAACTTCTCAGCAGCAGCCTTCAGCTCCGTACCACGTACCATCACACCAGCAGCATGTTGCTGTCGACACCAAATCAACGTGGAGCAGTCAACTTCAGCAAACTTGGGAGTAAACATCACCTTCCTCTCCACATTGCATTTGCTTCTCGACAAGAAGTCAGCCGTGTACTGCATGAGTTTGTCTCAGGATCTCTTAATATCAAACAAAGTAGATCGGGCCAGGGTGAACTCGCGGAGGATGCGCAAAGAAGACCACCCCGCATCTACTTTCTCCAATATCTCCCGCTTCTTCTCCAGAGTCAACACCACTCTCTTCCCCTTCTCAGGCGGCAGGGCCATCATCACACACACAAAGGAGAGGCATGAGAGCAGCAGAAGTGCCTGCAGCAGGTAAGGCACCACCACAAAAGCGAGCACGTGGGCAGCCACGACGACGAGCGTTCACTCGCGACGAGAGACAGGCAGAAAGTGGGGAGGATGCATGGGCACTCTAGCAGACGTCGGAGGAATGACGCGCCACAACAAAGCTGTCTCGCGCCCCACACACCAAGTTCAAATTACAGGCGGGAATTTTTTCTTTTTTTTTTTTTCAATTTTTTTGCAGTTTTCGGACCATTTTGGGAATATTGGATCCCGGGACGATTATGTCCGGTTAGTGGGGATGTTCGGATATTGGGTGTTCGGATATTAGAGGGATTAATGTACTGATAGATGATACAAGCCACCACTTGAAAGCCGGGGCGAATTCAAAATAACACAGAATCACAAAAGTGACACCCCGTGGTATGATCCCTTGCTCCCAAGTGTCACGAAAGTAACGCCCTGCCGTTAAGGGGTTAAGCAGGTTTAACCCCTACATGCTGGGGTTTCCGATGTCGCACGCACCTCCCTATGTAGGATTTCCTTGATTTTGGAAAAAATACCCTTGCTTCAAACCCTAAAATCTGTCAAACTATAACAGCCAGAGAAAAATTAAAGATACATAAGACTCACCAACTCTTCCTCTTTCCAATGAAAGAAGTATCCTCACATCTCCAGGTGGTCCCGTCAATGAGTAAGGATATGTTAAACATCAAAGGGTGGCAGGAAGACACTAGCGGCTGTACATGTCAACCGGGGCATAGGGGTTAAGGTAGGCTTGGCCAGGCTATGATATCAGGTTGGTTAGGTGTATTAAATGCATTTTCAACTTAAGAAAAACTTCACTTACGACCAGTTTCTCGGACCGTAACCCGATTGTAAGTCGGGAACCATCTGTACTATCGTGCGGTGACTTTTTTTTACTTCAATGCTCACATCCCTATTTCTTCTCATTGCTTTCAGAGAACCAGCAACCTTTCTTCCGTTCTGTTTCGAGCACTTCATCCTCTAAACTTCCATCCTTATTCATCACACTGTTCAAGTACAGTACAGTACTTAAATGCTCTCACAAATTCCATTTCCTCATCATCCAGCCTCACTGTGCATTCAGCATTTAGTGACTTCATCTCTCTCAGAGAACACAACTTTAATCTTCCCTATACAGATACACTCTGAGATATGATACCCCTAAATGCGATACCCTGGCTTAGCGATGCGGGTAGAATTACCACCATACCTCACCTAACGATGGCCAAACCCCAGTTTAATTAAGGGTTTAGATTTTTTTTTTACCGATTATGATGAGATTTTAGACTTAAATTTTGTGTTTAGGTTGATTTATAAACTGTTTTTAGATTAGATTAATGTGTTTTAATTATTGGTGGGGTGAACATTGTCATTTTGAGGTACAGTTTGATTTTTTTTCAGACATATTTGACAATTTTCAGGTTTCATTTTAGAGTTTAGGTGAGTTATAAACTGTTATTAGGCTTCGTTTAGCGTGTTTTAAAGCTATTTGGGTGTTTAGGTGAGCTAGAAACTTGTTTTGGACTCATTTGGGTGAGTTAAGGAATTGGTTGGGGGATGGGGGGGAGGAATCCAAGGCTCAAAAATGCATCCCTATACTTTACATGTTGAATCTACCCCAATATATAATACCCCACCTAGCAATGGGTTTTTACTAAACCAATTGCATCATTAAACCGGGGTGTAACTGTATTCACCTTTAGATTCCGTTTCTTACAAACTCTCCCAAACTCATTCACCAAGCATTGCAGTTCCCCTTCGTCTTCACTTAACAATACAGAATCATCTGCAAACAACAAAACAGGAAGTTTCCAGACACTGCCCTCTTTCATTAGGGCTTATCCAGCATCCACTGCCCCACCTTGTATCACTTTTATAACTCCATCCATATAAAGATCATACAACCATGAGGACATGACACATCCCTGTCTCAATCTAACACTTAAACAGAAAAATTCACTCAGTTTACCATCCACATGCACTGCTGCCTTTGCACCCTCATATATACTCTTCATGGAATTCAACCATTTCTTGTTTACTGCATTTACAGGCATACCATGGTTCAACCCCTACCCGCAGGTTGACCTGTATAGCAGTCACGATTTTGGACACGGAGCAACGCCGGTTGACGTGTATAACCATAAGGATCTTCCTGCCACCCTTTGAAATTTAACTTATCATTACTTATCGATGGGACCACCTGGAGACGTGGGGATACTATCATTTGAAAGAGGAAGAGTTGGTGAGTCTTATGCATCTTTAACTTTTTCTCTAGCTGTTATAGCTGGGCGGATACTGTATTACTGGTAGAGCTTGAAGTAAGGGTATTTTTTCCAAAATCACAAGACTTCCCATAGGAGGGAGAGTGCAATATCGAAAAAACCCCAGCGTGTAGGGGTTAATGATGCAACTGGTTAAGAAGAAACCCATCGTTAGGCAGGGTATCATAAATCAGGGTAGATTTAACATGTAAAGTACAGGGATGCATTTTTGAGCCTTGGGTTCCCCCCCAAGCAAGTCCTAAACTCACCCAAATGAGCCCAAAAAAAGGCTTACAGCCAATCTAAATGACCTAACAGCTGTAAAAGAAGCTAACTAAGCCTAAACCCAGTGCCCTTCTCGCTTGTATCCAGTCAAGGTTACTGGAGAATGCGATCTCTGACTCGTACTGAAACTCGGAAGAGAAGCAGCAGCACTGTATATAATCCCTCCATCAGATGGTCCTGGGACAATTAAATAAACATCAGTTATGCATAATAATAATGTATGAATGATGCAGCATCATGCAAGGTCCAAATTGTTGTGATGGAAAATTGCTGATGTTTTGACAACGAATTCTCTTGATGGGGAATGTGATCGGGATAGCCTTTTCAACAGCCCTTTTTTATGTCGTTTTAGCTACTGTTCTGGTTGCTGAGCTCCTTTATTTTTTCCTCTCTTATTTTCCAATATCTACTGTACTTATTCCTTTGTATTTTCAAAGTATTTTTCCTTGAACAGCCCAAATGTAAACACTGATTTATCAATATCACAGTTTTCATCAATGCATGAAATATATACTCTTCAAAGCTTTCATAATTATTAACATTTAAAATTATTATTGTGTATTCCATGATGGCCTAGGTTCGATGTTCAATGGTCAAACACGAAATATTCTTAGTTGCCTAGCTATCTATGCTGTTTTGTACCTCATCTGATGGGCGAGAATCCGTACCCCTAATGACAGCGTTCACTCCATCTATGACTAAAACACATTAATCAAAGTCTACAAACCTAAACCTAAACATAAATTTAAGTCTGAAATATCATCAACATCGGTAAAAAAAAATAAAAACCCACCGCAAAACCAGGGGTAGGCCTACGACAGGCAGGGTAGGGTGGTATTTCTACCCTCATCACTATTCTAGGGTATCGCATCTACGGGTATCATAAATCGGGTTTGCCTGTATTCTTAATATTTTCCTCATTTCATGCCTAATTACTCCGTCATATGCTTTCTCCAAATCCATGACGGTCACATATAACTACTTTCCCTTCTCCAGGAACATCCTATGATGAATATCTGAGCTTAACAACCATCTCCCTTCCTAAAATCTGTCTGCTTTTCTCCAACTAATATATACATACATCATCTAATCCTGTGTTGCCTCATGAGAAGCGTAGGGGCCCGGGGCCGGGCAAGTTGGTCCTGACATTTAGGATGAGAGTGACTGGCCTCACTCATCCCTAAGTGGGATTACGTGAGCAATAAACCCCAACCACCCCTTGGATATAAACCGACACGGGATCAATCCAGCTGGAGCACCTTCATCACCCACTAAACCACCAGGCGCCATAGCTTGGCTACAGTTATGACCCAGCATCGTAAATGGTTTCCTGGTGTACAGGAAACCATTTGGCTTGTCACTCAATGCAGAGTCACCCCTACACAGAAGGGAGAGGAAAGAAAAAAGGAAAGAAGGATATAAGAGGAAGGAAAGAAAGAAGGAAGGAAGAGATCAAGGGGTAACCACCCGACAGCAGCACTACATTGAGTGAGTGGATGATGAGCACCCCCACTTACCACCTACCAACTACTGTAATTCCTCTGTTATTTCCCTAAATCTGTCAGTAAGTATCCTACCATATGCTTTTAATGTTACATTAAGAAGACAAATGTCCCTGTGATTACCACACATTTCTTTTTCCCCTCTTCCTTTGTCTAAATCTGTCAGTAAGTATCCTACCATATGCTTTTGATGTTACGTTAAGAAGACAAATGTCCCTGTGATTACCACACATTTCTTTTTCCCCTCTTCCTTTGTCTATCTATCTATCTATAGCCCGACACCCTAATCCCGCAAAGGGTGGCCGCAGACAAAACGCCTCCAAGTCACTCTGTCACCCACCATTTGACTACCCTCCCCCCAACTCACCCCCCCCCTCCCTCATATACCTCTCAACTCCATCCCTCCACCTCATCCTCGGTCTACCCCTCCCTCTCCCTCCCCCCACCTCACCTACATACACCCTCTTAGTCAGTCTTTCATTCTCCATTCTCTCCACATGTCCAAACCACCTCAGTGTATTTCTCCTAATCTTCTCAACCACATCCACATCCACCCCACAACGTTCCTTCACTTCTTCATTCGTCAACCTGTCCCTCCACGTCACTCCACATGCTCCTCTCAAGTAACTCATTTCCACTGCTCTCACTCTTGACTTGTTCCCCTCTTGCAAGGTCCACACCTCGCTTCCATACGTCAGGGTAGGGATCACAATACCATCATGCAGTGACTTCTTAACTTCCATACTCACCTCCCTATTTCTCATCACTGCTTTCAGTGTATCAACAACCTTCCTTCCCTGCTGTACCCTTTCACGCACTTCATCCCCCAAAGTTCCATCCTTACTCATCACACTACCCAAGTACTTGAATGCACTCACATTCTCCATATCCTCACCATCCAACCTCACTGCACACTCTGTGACTTCATTCCTCTCAAACACCATAACTTTACTTTTGTTTACATTAACTTTCAGCTTCCTCCTCCTACACACAGTCCCAAATTCATTCACCAAACCTTGCAACTCCCATTCATCTTCACTCAACAATACTGTATCATCAGCAAACAGCAACACCGGAAGCTTCCAAATCTCACCCTCATACATTAGGGCCACCCCCACATCCACTGCCCTACCTTGCACCTCCTTTACAACCCCATCCATATATATATTAAACAGCCATGGAGACATCACACACCCCTGTTTCAGTCCCACATTGAGATCAAAGAACTCACTCAGCTCACCATCCACTCGCACCGTAGCCCTAGCTCCCTCGTACATACTCTTCACAGCACTCAACAATTTCCCCTCCACTCCATATATTCTTAATACCTTCCACATACCTTGCCTATCTATTCTGTCATAAGCTTTCTCCAAGTCCATGAAGGCAGCATACACTTTCCTTCCCTTCTCTAGATACTTCTCCACTAAACATCTTAGAACAAATATCTGATCTACACACCCTTTTCCCTTCCTAAATCCCCCTTGTTCTTCTCCAACTAGCTCCTCTGTCTTCCTTTGTACAGGGGAATAATAATACCTGACTTCCAATCCTCAGTAACTCTACCTTCCTCCCAGACCATCTGCATATTTTCCATATCCATTCTACAGTATTACTATCTCTCCCCCGTGCTTCAACATTTCACCACACACTCCATAACTTCCTAAGTCTTTCCCCATTTTGACTTTCTTCATCGTTTCCACTACTTCCATCCTACTAATCTTTTCCTCCCTTGTCATCTCCCTCTTTCTCCTTGTCACTCCCCATCCACTTATACCCACATTGCTTTCATTCTCTACGTCTAACAATTTCAAAAAGTGTTCTCTCCATCTGCTTACCTTTTCTCCCAACTCCACTGGCAACCTACCATTTTTATCTTTCACTGCTCTACTACCTTCTTTATCATAGTCAAACTCTCTTTATGGTCCCTTCTTCCAGAACTTTTTCTTACATTCTCTCCACTTTACACTCAAATTCCTTCCAAATTCCTCATCCACTCTCTTCATACTCTCTCTTACTAATCTTTTCACTTGTCTCTTCCTCTCTACACATAACTCTCTATCCTGACTCTTAACTTCCTCCATGCCTCTGCTTCCCATCCACTCACTATATGATTTCTTTTTTGCAGCACTGCTTGTCTCACCTCTTCATTTCACCACGCTGTTCCTTGCAACCCTTTCGTCTTCTCTTCACTACACACCACGTCACATGCTGCACAGATTTCTTTTGTGAATATCTTGTGCACACCTTTCACCTTCCCAATCAGCTCCAAATCATATTTACTCAATCGCTCCACAACTTCTCTTTTATATTCTGATTTGTTTTCACTCTCTTGCAAACACACCACCCTCTCTGTATGGACTACTTTGTCTTGCCCTTCTCTCCTTATATTCATCCATTGCATTTGTACCTTGACTTTCACCACGACCAAGTGGTGGTCAGAAAGTCAACTCCCTCAAGCTCTGTATGCTTTTGCACACAGTACAAGCATACCCTGAAATCCGGTGCCCCAATAACCGAACACTCGCTACACCAAATAAAAGAAATTGGGGAACATTCCCACAATCCAAACAGCAGTTGATTCACAAGTCTTAGCATTCCACCACTCCCTGGGTTTGAAAAGGGCACAACCGAACATGGATGTGGTGGTGTAAGCAGCACTCCCTGTCCTCCCTCCATCCCCTGCCACGTTCAGCACTGCCAGGCATGTCTCCCTAACCATCTCCCTGCCCTCTCCCAGCCCCACGTGGTGCGCTGCCTGCCTGACCGGTGCTCATTCACTCTTGCTGTGTCTATTGCCATTAATGCATCTCAGCACCACACCTGCCACTGCCTTACCTTCCTGCATCGTCACGTGCTGCACCACCATCACCACTGCCATTCCAGAAGGTCCAACCTCAATCTCTGCCCAGCCTGATGCCAAGAGGCCCCACATTACCTCCATCTTGGCACTGAGGCTGGATATTATTCAGCCCCATATTTTTTTACTGTCATCAATAAATGTACAGATAGCAACAATTTCTTTTTTTTAATGTAAGGAAGAAAGCCTCAAAGGCCAGGAGCCCACAAACCATTCCTTTCAAGAAAAAAAACAGAAACAGTACAAAAGACGGCCAAATTCAAGGTCTGCTCATTTTGAGATGCCTGGACAGACTGCATTTGAAAGACTGGAGATCACAGGATGTAGGAAATACAGGCAAAGGAAGACAGTTCCAGATTTCACCTGTTGCATAAATGAAGGACAGGGAGTTACGGTTAACTCATGCATTAGAAAGCTGGACAGAAAAGGGATGAGAGTTTGTTGCTAGACGGGTGCTACGTGCCCATCGCAGAATTTGAAGGATGCAAGCAGACAGTTCAGAGGAGTAGTGACCACTGAAGTCGTGAAAGAAGAGAGATAAAGGTACAACAGTGTGTCGAAGAGACAGAGGTTGAAGGGAGCCAGTGAGAGGAGGAGTTTTAATGACACGAAAAGCCTCTGACTCCACCATATTGAGAAGCGCTGTATGTGGGGAGCCTCCCCACACATGAGAGTTGTACTCTACACAGGGGTGAACAAAATGCATGTATGAAGTCAACAACTGTGCAGTGGTAAAGAAGGCATGGAGTCAGCTTAGCACACCTAATCTCTTGGAAGTAGATTTTACAAGAGATATAATATGATCTTTCTGAGATAAGTCCCGAGAGAATGACACCCCATGTATGTTTAAGGGTGCGTCCACATGTGTGCTCAAATAAGTGCTAGCAACATGTAAGCAACACAGTAACGAACACGCTGTAAACATGTTAGAAACAGCAGCGTCCAGATCATGATGACAACATCATGATGAAGTCTCAGCTGCCTGGTATGGACACACTTATCCCATCACCTCTGCTGCCAGTGTTCAAAGCTACTCTGCATACATCTGTCCAAATACCGCAGCAAACATGTTCCTGAACATGCTGCCTGCCGTGTTGCCAACATACGTTCGAGAGTACGTGTAGACCCACACTAAGGATGATGCAGGATTAATCTGTATATTATTAAACATTAGTGGGTACTCCTGTGGAAGATTTTGTTGGGTTGATAGGTATAAGAACTGAGTCTTTCATGCATTAAAAACAAGAAGATTATTTTTACCCCAGTCAGAGATACGAGCCAAGTCAGACATTAGGTGTGCCATAGTCTCATCCCTTGTTTGTTGAAGTAACTGCTGAGACAGACGTTGCAAGAACCGTATGGAAAAGTCAAGGGTAGAATCATCAGCGTATGAGTGGATAGGGTTAGATATACAGCTCAGAAGGTCATTGATGTATAAATGGAAGAGAGTTGGTGATACGACAGAGCCCTAAGGAACATCACTGTTGATAGAACGATGGCCGTCTACAACATCAGCTATAGAACGACTAGAAAGGAAGCTATAGATGAAGGCACAGATAGAAGGATAGAAACCGTAAGAGGGCAGTCTGGAAATTAAAGATTTATGCCAGACTCGATCGAAAGCCTTTAAGATGTCAAGTGCAATGGTAAAGCTTTCTCCAAAGTTCCAACAGGAGGATGACCAAGAGTCTGAAAAACAGGTGAGAAGATCGCCAGTGGAGCATCCCTGACGGAACCCATACTGACAATCAGAAAGAAGGTTATGACAGGAAGGATGTTTTTAAATTTTTCTGTTAAGAACAGATTCAAAAACTTTTGAGACACAAGATGTTAAAAGCAATAGGGTGATAGTTAGAGGGCTGGGAATGGTAACTCCTCTTTGAGACTGGCTAAATGAGAGTAAACATCCAGCAAGAAGGAAAGGTACAAGTTGACAGACAAAGGCGAAAGAGTTTACCCAAGCAAAGTGTAAGCACTGAAACACAGTTCTTGAGGACAACAGGAGAGACTCCATCAGGCCCATATGCCTTGTTAGTACTGAGGCTAGTGAGGGCAGAAAAACATCAGCTGAAGCAATTTTAATGTCAGCCATGAGGAAGTCAGAGAGGGGAAGTGATGGAGGAACAGCATTGGAATCGGCTAAGGTGGAATTGGAGAAGAAAGTCTGAGAAAAGAGATCTGCTCTATCAGTGGAGGAAATAGCTACAAAGCCATCAGAGTAGAAAAGAGGAGGGAAGGATGATGAGGTAAAGCTGTTAGAAGGGCTTTTGGCAAGGCACCAGAAGGAGTGGGAAGAATCTGAGCTGGAGAGCTGAGAACATATAGTACGGCTGATATTATTTTTAGCAGAGCGAAGAACAAACCTGCATGATTCCGAGCAGAAACATAAAAATGTGACTGGGGGGGGGGGGGGTTGGCTCTGGTACCTTTTATAGGCCCTCTCCTTGTTGTGCACAGCATTATAGGCCCTCTCCTTGTTGTGCACAGCATTATAGGCCCTCTCCTTGTTGTGCACAGCATTACAATGAGCATGATTAAACCAAGACGTTCTTGCATTAGTCAAAGGATAGGAGAACGGAATGTATGCTTCCATGCCCGAGAGAATAACCTCCATAATGCGCATGGCACACTCAGATGGCTCCCGGCCGTGTAAGCAATAATCATTCCAAGTGAAATTAAAGAAGTACTGCCTGAGGGCCTCCCAGTCAGCAGCTCCAAAGTGCCACAAGCGCCATTTCTTTGGAGGGTCCACAGGTTGTACCGGTGCAATAGGACAGGTTGAGGTAATAAAGTTGTGATGGGAGGAGCCCAACGGAGAGGAAAGATTAACAGTGTAAGCAGAAGGATTAGTTGTAAGGAAGAGGTCAAGTATGTTGGAGCTCTCTCCAAGGCGGTCAGGGATACGGGTAGGGTGCTGTACAAGCTGCACTAGGTCATTAAGATAGAAAAGATGTAGGCTTGTTCACCAGGTGGATTAGTGAAAGGACAGGAAAGCCAAAAGTTGGTTGTGAACACTGAAATCTTCTAGAATGGAGATTTCAGAGAAAAGAGAAATGGATAGGATGTGTTCCATCGTAGAAGTAAGATAGTTGAAGAATTTTTCATAGTCAGTAGAATTAGCCTAGGGGATAAGTAAACAGTACAAATGTATTTAGTCTGAGAATGACAGGAAAGCCAAAGCCAGAGAATAAAGAAGAATCAAGTTCAGGAACACAAGAGCAAGATAAGTTGTAGCATACATATACACAATGGCCACATTTGGCTTTGAAATGAGTATATACTGAGAAAGAAGGAGGATACAGAAAAGGGTTTGCTATCAGTTGCCTCAAAAAGCTGAGTCTCACTTAAGATGAGAAGGTGAGGATTAAAGGAGGAGAGGTGGTGCTCAACAGAGAGAAAGTTAGAGAAAAGGTCACAAATGTTGCAGAAATGAAGAAGAAATGAGTTAGACAGTGGTTCCAGGCAACTCATTGAGTCGTCATCGGGAAAGGGGCGGAAGGTGAGGGCAATTATGGTCCCCGCCCCCCTTCCTCCATGGACTCCGAGGCTTGGTTATTGGACACCATTTTTCTTTTTTAATTTTGAAAAGGAACTGTAGTGTGTAATGTGCATGTAGTTTGGTGTTGACAGTTAGAGAAACTTGTACTGGAGAGCATGTTGGCCTATTCTCTGTGTTACTGAAACACTGAAAAAGTTCAGCAAAGGGGGATGGAATGAAAGGGGTGCGAATGAGGAGAAAGACATTACCCAGGTGCTTTAGGGTGCAAAAGTGGGCATGTGTGGAAAAGCTGAGACTAAATGGACAGGTGAGAGTGTGAGAGAGTGGGAGTATGGATGGGATATATGTGCAGGAGTAGGTGACAATGAGTGGGAAAAAAAAGAAGTATGTTTTGTTGTGTGCAAGAGATGGAAGGAGAATATAACAGACT
The DNA here is from genome assembly GCF_032717465.1 of Coenobita brevimanus. NCBI lineage: Eukaryota > Metazoa > Arthropoda > Malacostraca > Decapoda > Coenobitidae > Coenobita > Coenobita brevimanus. Next base: position 10,942,572 of record NC_136956.1, read on the forward strand.
ATGAATCGTTTGGCTCTAGGATTGTGTGGATAAGACTGAAAGTAGGACTACAAACATGGGTGACTGTGTGTGTGTGTATGCACCAATGCAAAATCATGCATGCAGATTGAAAGAAAAGTTCTGGGCAAATGTGGAAGCGTGCATGAAAAAGTTTGAAAGGAATGAGAGAGTGTTTTTGATTGCAGATATGAATAGAAAAGCATGGAAGTGAAGGTGGATGGAGTAGTTGGTCAGTAGGGTGTGCCTGCAGAAGTGGATGAGAGTCGAAGTGCTCAACTGCACATTTGTGCAGGGAGGGGATTGGTGATAGCCAATACCCTCTTTAGACACAAAATGATCCACAGGTATCCATCACGAGTGATGAGAAGGGTGGGTGGTGAAACGAATGAATGAAAGGCAATGATTCATTATGTGTGTGTGGATGACAGAATAAAAAGGTGTGTACTGGATGCAAAATCATAAAGAGGTTGGGGGGGGGGGTGAAGTTTCTGACCACCACATGTTGATGGTGAAAGTCAAGGTTCAAATGTAATGGAGAAACAGGAGGAGGGAAGGACAGGAGGAAGTAGCCCATACAAGGAGGGTAGAGGATGGAAAAAGGGCAGAATATAAGAGAAGTGGAGGTGTGATTGGGTAAATAAGATTTGGAATAGATGGGGGAAGTGGAGGGCATGTGCAAGATAGGCTATTCACAAAAGAAATCTGTGCAGCATGTGATGTGGTGTGTGAGGTGAAGAGAAGATGAAAGGAAGTGCAAGGAACAGCATGGTGGAATGGAGAGGTGAGGCAAGCTGTGGCGAAAAAGAAGAAAGCATTTAGTGAGTGGACGGCAAGCAGAGGCATGGAGGAAGTTGAGAGTCAGAATAGAAAGCTATATGTACAGAGGAGGAGGGAGGTGAAAAGAAGAGAGAGTAAGACTGTGGATGAGGAATTTGGAAGGAATCTGAATATAAAGCAGAGGGAACGTAAGAAAACGTTCTGGAAAGAGTCAAAGAGAGTAAGACAGGGTGATACAGAAGTTAGTCAGGGAGTGAAAAATAAAAATCGTAGATTGCTAATGGAGAAGGGAGAATATGTCAGCAGATGGAGAGAACACTTTTAGGAACTGTGACACATAGAGAATGAATGTGATGTGAGTGTAAGTGGCTACAGAATGACTGGGAGAAGCAGGGAGGTGAGAAGAGAGGAAGAAATCAGTAGATTGGAAGTAAAGTCAGACCCCTACTTATGAAGGATCGACTTGCAATAAATCTGCAGATACGAAAAAAATTGTGTGTGCATGTGTTGGGGGGGGGGAGCAGTCATAGCAAGGAAGGATGGAGTCAGGTGAAGACACTGACAAGGAAGTGAGGTGATAACCGCAGTTCAGGGAAGAGTAGGGGATAATGGGCTTTAATCCAGGGAGGGGAGCAGGGGGAAGAGAGAGAGAGAGAGAGAGAGTATAAGAATGAGAGGTGGACTTATGAAAAAAAATGACTTACGAAAGACCTTTAACCCCTTAACCCCTTAACCGCGGGGCGTCACTTTCATGACGCTCGGCCACAATGGATCATACCGCGCGGCGTCACTTTTGTGATTCTGTGTTATTTTGAATTATCCCGGGCTCTCAAGTGGTGGCTTGTATCATCTATCAGTACTGCCAATGTCCAACACTAGTCAGCACTCCAAATCTCATCTGTACTCCCATCCATTGTTGACATTTTAGCGATTTTACCCCCTTCGTGACTCCCCTTCCTACCTGCCCTCCATTACCCTCTCCTCTCACCTCCCACGCCGCGCTGCGCTACGGAAATTTCCCCCTGATTTGTCCACAGATTTCATCCATTGAAATAAGCCCTATGCCCTATATTTATACCAAATAATATATACCAAAAAAAAAACAGGTAAGTGATAGTGTTATACTCCAGAAATTGGCTAATTATCACCTGACAAAACCTCACATGCATTCATTCGCTACATTACCACGATAATTTCCCCTTTGATTTATGCCTTGTAATCGATGTCTGTAATAAAAATATATATCAGAAAGGAAGGGAGAATCCTAACTGACATTTACATTCACCTGGAACTACCTATTTCTTTATTTATTGCCGAGATTTTCTACCTATAAAAAATTAGCCTGTAAGTTAGCAGCAGTCAGCCTAAAGTGTCATTGTCAACCCTTCCCTTCTCAGATAAGCCGCGGCATTTAGTTCCTTGTCCTCCGCTGTAGAGAAAACATGTCGCACTCGCGCCCCGCCATTCCTGCCGCTTCTGCGCCCATTGCAAAGGGCCCCGCGACCTCTACTCCAAACAAAAGTGTTGAGGCAAGCAGGAAAGGCCTCAGTGACTCTGCAGTGGCACGAGAACTTGCAGAATTGTCCATGATAATGATGGACAGTGACTATGACGATTCGGGTGAATCGTGTGATGAGCCGGGTGAGGTTATTGCGCCAGAAACAGCGACAACGAGTGCTTCAACAAGTGAATCAGTGTCTAGCTCCAAGGGAAAGGAGCCTTTAGTGCAGGAAGGACAAGAATTTGGGAAGGGAGTGAAAAGGCGGCGTGTTAGCCCCAGAACAATGCCCCCACGTGACCCAGCCCGCCATGAGTCACGAGTGCATTCACCTCCCCGTTCCCCAAGCCCCGCTTTACTCATCTCGTCATCATCGTCGGCTGAGTTACCTCCGGAGTCTTCGTCGTCGGAGTCACCACCAGTATCAACAGTGAAGGCAGGCCGTAGAGGTAGAGGTAGATCTAGGAGAGTGAAAAGTAGTGTAGCTAGTAGGGTAAGGGCTGCTAGTGCTGTACGGCAACCTAGGGTCAGTGAGACTGACCTTGACAGAGATAAGCCTCCCTCACAGCCAACCTCCACCACCACCACCACCACCCGCCCTACACCGCCACGACAGGGAATCCTGGACGCCTTCGCGTGAACGGAAGGGTCAGATTTTGTCCCCGAAAATCTTGTTTTCGATGAGAGCTCCTCAGGAGTTCAGCCTGCCTTCACTATGGACGAAAATGCTGAGTGTGTCGACTACCTTTTGGCCTTCCTAGATGACGAAGTCATGCAGCACATATGTGATGAGACCAACAGGTACGAATCACAACGTGCTGCTAGTGGTACAGGTGCAGCCAAGATGCAACAGTGGTCCATGCTGGGAGTGCAGGAGCTGTATGTGTTCTTTGCCCTCATGCTTCTTATGCCACACTCCAAGAAGCATGAGTTGGAAGAATACTGGTCCATGGACCCTTTACTACCCTCACCCACCTTCAATAAGTACATGGCCAGAGATCGCTTCTGGAACATCGTGGGAAACCTGCACTTTGCCGACAATGATGTACCTTCCCAAACCGACCCACTCTGGAAGATCCGGGAGATTCTGAGCAGAATGAAGGATAAGTTCATGTCATTCTTCCACCCATTTCAGAAGGTTGTCATTGATGAATCCTTGGTTTTGTTCAGAGGACGTCTTTGGTTTGTTCAGTACATTCCAAGCAAACGCCATCGCTTTGGAATTAAGTTCTTTGTACTGTGCGACTGTAAGACGGGGTACATCCTTGACTTCGTCATATATTCAGCCAGCACTGTCGATCTCGATAAAACTCACCCCCTTGGCTTCTCAGGCTGTGTAGTGAAAGTGCTCCTAGAAAAGTATTTTGGTGGGAATCATGTGCTGTATACAGACAACTACTATACAGCACCGAAACTTGCCAAATACCTTTCTGAGCACGGCATTGGCTCCTGCGGCACTGTGAAAAGTAATCATGCCAACTTCCCCAAATTCCCAGAGGCGGGAACCTTGCAGCGAGGAGACGTGCACCTACGCAAGTGTGAGAAGATGCTGGCAATACGGTGGCATGACAAGAGAGTCGTGCACATGCTCACCACCGTACATAAGGGGGAGATGAGAGACAGTGGGAAGGTCGACCGTAGGACAGGCGAACCTGTGATGAAACCTGATGCTGTGTTGGACTATAATATAAACATGCGGCTGGTGGACAAGTCCGACATGATGATTGGTGAGATCGACTGCCTCAGGAAGAATACTAGGTGGTACAGGAAAGTTTTTCTGCATCTCATAGATATGACGATGCTGAACGCCTTCATCCTGTACAAGATGAAGGTAAAGCCACCCAAGTCCTTCTCCCTGAGGTTGTTCGCCAGGACTTGTGTCCAGCAGCTGCTGGAAAGATATGGTAGGGTGCAAGCAGCAACTCCAAGGCGCCATCCAGTAACACTTCCCGACCGACTTGAGCAGAGGGCGTATATGGATCGGCACAGACTTGAGCTAATGCCTGCCACAGGGAAAAGGAAGGCTGCGATTTGCAGGTGTCAGGTATGTGCGCATACCACACGCCGCACACCTGAGCATAAACGCACCTCTTGGCAGTGCGCTGAGTGCCAGGTTCCCCTCTGTGTTACCTGCTTCTTCGATTATCACAGCCAGAAGCAGTTCTAACAGTGCAAGTGTGGAAGCAGAATTATGTGGAAATAATGTGTAAATAGCAGGTGAAAGGAATGGATGTTCAGTTCATATGACTGAACAGTGTATTATAGTTTTATCTTACTGAAAGTGACAGTGAATAACATAGTGTAAGTAAAATAGCAGGGTAAATATTGAAAATAGAATAGAAAATGTAAATAGTAATGTAAGTAATTAGTAATATAAGAATATGAGTACAAATAATTTATGTTATAACAGTGAGAGTGAATCCGTGGCTCTCTACGTATTTTACTGACTGAAAAATTGAATGACTTCAGTGACAATAAACTAATACGACTGAAGGAAACTTATGGAGAAAGACTCCAGATATATATAAGTGTGATATAGTAATAGAAATATAAAGTGTGAGGGGTTTTATGAATAATAAATGACAGAGTGCCTAGAGCGAACTAGCGCAAGTGCGACGATCAGACGTGCTCGTAATTTCCATTGCTTTCACAGTGTTTTTTTTTTTGAGTATGGATCCCAAACTACTTGAAAATTGTAGAATAGTGTTTGTATCTGGCTGTGGTAATCATATTACGGGTTGTCGGGAAGTGTAAAGTGGAGACTTAGTTACCCTACTTCAGAGGACTCCACAAGTCCTACGGTAACCGACGAAGGCTCAACAATCATTCCCGGAGAAAGCTGAAGGTATGTGCCATAAACATATATAATTTTATTATTCTAGGACTAATAACTGATTTTTGGCAAATATTTTTTGAGAGTCTGTCGGAGCCCAAATAACCCCACGGGACACGCAAGTCATTGGTAAACAAGCCCGCGGTGTAGGGGTTAACCGCGGGGCATCACTTTCATGATGCTCGATAGCAAGGGATCATACCGCGGGGTGTCACTTTTGTGATACTGTGTTATTTCCAATTCGCACGGGCTTTCAAATGGTGGCTTGTATCACCTATCAGTACTACCAGTGTCCAGCTATACTCAGTTCTGCTAATGTCATCTGCACTCCCATCCACTGTTGACAATTTAGTCATTTTTCCCCCTATCCTTCGACTCCCCTCCTTACCTCCCCTCCATTACCCTCTCCTCCCATCTGCCCATCTTTTTTTTTTTTTTTTTTTATGTGTCCGACTCTAGGCATAGGCTTCACAGCCTGCTATCAAGGCCCAGCAGTCCTCCTACATTCCATACACCTCTACATGTCACCACTTCGGCGCTAACACCCACCATCCATATTGAATACATGCTAGGGCTGTCTCATACAGGACTGGTGTATTGGTGTTAGCGGGGGTATTTTTACATCTGCCCATCTGCGCTACACTACACAAATCCTGGACAGATTTTTCCACTCATTTTATCCATTGAAATGTGCCCTGTCCTTTTCTTATACATAATAATATATAAAAGAATGAGAAAAGATAATTGATACAGCCATATGTTTGGAATGGGATAATTATCACCTGGCAACACCCAATGTGCACTCATTCACTAATTTTCCCTGTTTACTTACCCTTGAAATATGCCTTATGACCTATTCTCGTAACAAAAATATATACAAGAAAGGAAGGGAGAAGCCTAAGTGATATTTACATTCACCTGGAACTACCTAATTTATTATGTATTGTCTAGATTTCCTGCCAATCATTTCATAGCATATAAATTAGCAGCTATCACCACGCTGACATTGTTAACCCTTCCCTGCCCCTAGGCAACATCATTTAGTTTACTGTCTTCTTTCAAGGTGAAACCACGTCCGATTCGCGCCTGTCCTTAGCCCCCTGCAAAGGGCCCTGTGACCTCTACCCCTACTAAACCTTGTGTGGAAAGGGGTAAAGGGCTAAGTGACTCTGCTGTGGAACGTGAACTGGCTAATTTATCAATGATAATGATGGACAGTGACTACGATCTTTCTGGTGACTCTAAAACAGTGCAAGTGGAAATGTAAATAATATGTAAATAGCAAGTGAAAGCAATGAATGTAAATATAACTGAACAGTGGAAAATAGTTTTATAAGTTACTGCAAGTGACAGTGCATAACATAGTGTAAATAAAATAGAAGTGTAAATAATGTAAATAAAAGAGAATGTAAATAGAAATGTAAATAGTTAGTAATACAAGAATACGAGTATAAATACTTTAAGTAATGAAAGTGAAAGTGAAAGCTTTGCTCCAGCGTGTATAAATACTTGGAGTAATGAAAGTGAAAGTGAAAACTTCGCTCTCTAAGCTAGTTTACTGAACGAGAAAGTGAATGCCTGGAGTGGAAATAAACCACTAGTACTGAAAGAAACTTATGGATAAATATTGTATATAAAAATAATGTAATAAAGTACTAGGAGTATAAAGTGTGAATGTGTTTATGAATAATAAATGACAGCTCCGCCTCAGAATACCATCGGGGAATGAGCATGGGTGGAAAGTTCGTATGCGCTCGTAATTTACGTTGCTTTCACAGTGTTTTTTTTTTGGAATATCGAATCCAAACTACTTGAATTCACAGAATAGTGTTTGTAGTTATAATAACAGGCAGTGGTAACCATATTACGCGGTATCGGGAAGTGTAAAGTGGAGACTTCGTTACCCAACTTCAGAAACCTCCAAAAGTCCTACAGTAGTCGACGAAGGCTCAACAAACATCCCAGGAGAAAGCTGAAGGTATGTGCCATAAGCATATGTAATCATAATATTCTAGGACTAATAACTGATTTTTGGCAAATATTTATAAAGTCAGTCAGAACGCGAATATCCCCACGGGACGTGCAAGGACCGCCTTCGACATGCCTGCGGTTTAGAGGTTAAGAACCAATTATTTTCGTAAGTTGGAAGACTGCCTGTAGTTGAAACAATGAAGAATATCAAAATGGGGAAAGACCCAGGCATTGATGAAGTACAGTATGTAGTGAAATGCTGAAGCATGGGGGGAGAGATAGTTGTAGAATGGCTATGGAAGATGTGCAGACTGGCCTGGAAGGAAGGTAGAGTCCTAAAGGACTGGAAGTCAGGTTATTCACCTGCACACAGAAAATGGGAAAAAAGAGGTGTGTGGTAATCACAGGAGCATTTGTCTTCTTAGTGTAACAGGAAAATTATGTACTGTAGTAGGACACTTATTGACAGAGTTAGGGAAAGAACAGAGGAAATAATTGAAGAACAGATAGGTTTTAGGCAGGAAAGAGGTTGTGTAGATCAGATATTCATGCTTAGTGTTTAGTGGAAAAGTTCATAGAGCAGGAAAAGAAGTTCTTTGTGGCCTTCATGGATTTGGAGAAGACATATTATGGGATGGACAGACAAGGAATGTGGAAAATATTAAGAATCATCACCATCACCATCAGCTTGACCTCCTTTCCCACCCTAGGGCAGTGTGAGGAGTAGCAATGTCCAGACAGCCCAAGTTTGCCCAAACCAATGGGCCATGCTTTCATTTACTCATCATTCAAGCCTCTGGAATCGTACCTCTACCTGATAAGCCAAAACACTTTCACCACATTCTGTAGCTTCACATAAACATATCCAACACAGTCAGTCCGAATGCTGTCAGGTTAAAATGGGGTGCCAATTCACTGATCATGCACTTCTTCACACAACATTCATCCAGGCAGCTCAATCTCTTATCAGTCCCCTAGCTTCACTGACTTCCATACCTCTCTTCCACACACACTAATCAACCTTCTACTTGGCCTACCTTGCCTCCTCCCTCCTAAAAACTGGCTCAGATACACCTTTTGCTCCGCTCAATTATTATCCTTTCTCAAACATGACCATACCATCTCAGTACACTTCTTCGATTCTGGTGTCCACAGACTTCCTTACTCCGCATCTTTCATGAATTATATTATTTCGTATCCTATCCACTCTTTGTACTCCACATACATTCCTCAGCAGTCCCATCTCCACCGCTCTCACTCTTGACATTTCATTTTCATGCCACACCATAGTCTCACATCCATATGTTAAAGCTGGCATTAAAACACAGCTTTATGTAAGTCTTGCACAGCCGCAGCACTCACGCCTCTGTTTCTTATCAAGGCCTTCATAGCACCAGCTACTTTCCTTCCATGTGTCACTCTGTTGTCCACTTCTTTTCCACATTTTCCTCTCTTTTCTATCACTGTACCCAGGTATTTGAATTCTCTCAACAATTCCAGTCTCTCTCCATTCATTGTAACATCAAACTGGGAGTCACCTTCTCTTTCGATTACGATCACTTTACTCTTTTCGTGCTCTCAAGGCACGACGCTCACAGACATCAGCAAAACTCTGCACTTGTCTACCAAGTTCTTGTCCAGTATTTGCAAGTAGCACTGCATCATCAGCATTCAACAAATTTGGGATATTCCATCCATCACCATTCATTACCAATGCCATCCTTCTGTCCATTACTCATGTTTTTACTTCTCTCATCACCCCATCCATATATATATTGAACAACCATGGGGACATCACACAACCTTGTCACATCCCTACACTGATCATGAACCATTCACTTAGATGCCTATTTACCCTTACACATGCCTCACTACCACCATAAAAACTTTTGATGGCACCTAGCAGCTTACCATCTACACCATACATGCACAAAACTTTCCAAAATCCATCTGTGTCTACTTTGTCATATGCTTTTTCCAGATCCATAAATGCCATAAACACCTTATAGTTCTTCTCACAAGCCTTCTCTACTATCTGCCTCACTGCAAATATTTCATCCATACATTCTCTGCCACTCCCAAAGCCACCCTGGTCAGCACTCACAAAGGACTTCTGATATCTCTCTTGCTTTCTCAAAAATACGGTAATTCTTCCATATACATTCCCTAGAACTCTCAATAAAATTATGCCACAACAATTCTTGAATGCCACGAAGAGTAGCTACCGGGTATGTTTGAGGGGACTAAGGCTATAGTGCATGTGGATAGTGAATTGAGTGATTTTTTCTGTTTGAATGTTGGATTACAACAGGGATGTGTCATGCCATCATGGCTGTACAGTCTGTATTTGGATGGGGTTATAAAAGAGATACACAGTAGGGCAGTGGATGTTGAAGCAGCTTTAATGAGAATGGACAATGTTTGGTAACTCCTTGCACTGCTGTTTACATATGATATAAAGGGGAACTGCAAGGCTTAGTGATTTTTTTTTTTTTTTTTTATACAGACCAGAGGAAGAAAAAACAAATTAATGAAAAAAAAAAATAAAATAAAATAATAATAATAATAATAATATTCCATACACCTGATTACTGGTGTCCTCCATTCATAAAAATCTGTAACAGTTGGACTTCAACAGCCGCAGGTTGAAGCTTGGTGGGAAAACAACTCTGGGGAAGCGAGTTCCAAAGAGATACAGTTTGGGGAATAACAGATTTCTGACAGGTGGAAGGTCTGCTATATGGTAGTGTGATTGTTCAGTCATGAGTGCTACCAGATGCCCATGTAGCACAAGGGAAGGCATGGAGAGGTGGCACAATGGATGCAATTTTGTCTGAGCATTTGCCTTTAAAATATCTGTAAAACACTGCGAGGGAGGCAACATTCCTTCTTACCTGTAGGGGAAGTAGTCTATTTGTAATAGCTGGGTTATTAATAGTTCTAACAGCTTTGTTTTGAATTTTGTCTGGTTGTTTTAGTGCAACCTTTCCACATCCATTCCACACAGGTAAGCAATATTCCAGCTGAGAGCACACATGACTCTAATAAACTATAGCTAAGTGCTCGTCAGTGAAGAAGCTATGAACTTTATACAATAATCCAGGTTTCTCTGAGGCAGTTCTTGCTAGTGACTGACAAGAGAGGTCCAGCTGAGGGCACTGTTTAGTGAAACACCAAGAATGTCAATACTTTTGGAGATTGCAATATTGGTAGCATTGAAGGTAATATAAGAATCTGGCAATGTCTGTCCATTAGCAAACTGTATACAGTATACAGCAGCTCTTTGGTTTTCTATCTATCTATCTATCTATAGCCCGACGCCCTAATCCCGCAAAGGGTGGCCGCAGACAAAACGCCTCCAAGTCGCTCTGTCACCCACCATTTGACTACCCTCCCCCCAACTCACCCCCCCCTCCCTCATATACCTCTCAACTCCATCCCTCCACCTCATCCTCGGTCTACCTCTCCCTCTCCCTCCCCCCACCTCACCCACATACACCCTCTTAGTCAGTCTTTCATTCTCCATTCTCTCCACATGTCCAAACCACCTCAGTGTATTTCTCCTAATCTTCTCAACCACATCCACATCCACCCCACAGCGTTCCTTCACTTCTTCATTCGTCAACCTGTCCCTCCACGTCACTCCACATGCTCCTCTCAAGTAACTCATTTCCACTGCTCTCACTCTTGACTTGTTCCCCTCTTGTAAGGTCCATGCCTCGCTTCCATACGTCAGGGTACGGATCACAATACTATCATGCAGTGACTTCTTAACTTCCATACTCACCTCCCTATTTCTCATCACTGCTTTCAGTGTACCAACAACCTTCCTTCCCTGCTGTACCCTTTCACGCACTTCATCCCCCAAAGTTCCATCCTTGCTCATCACACTACCCAAGTACTTGAATGCACTCACATTCTCCATATCCTCACCATCCAACCTCACTGCACACTCTGTGACTTCATTCCTCTCTAACACCATAACTTTACTTTTGTTTACATTAACTTTCAGATTCCTCCTCCTACACACTGTCCCAAATTCATTCACCAAACCTTGCAACTCCCATTCATTTTCACTCAACAGCACTGTATCATCAGCAAACAGCAACACCGGAAGCTTCCAAATCTCACCCTCATTCATTAGAGCCACCCCAACATCCACTGCCCTACCCTGCACCTCCTTTACAACCCCATCCATGTATATATTAAACAGCCATGGAGACATCACACAACCCTGTTTCAGTCCCACATTGAGAACAAAGAACTCACTCAGCTCACCATCTGTTTCGCACCGTAGCCCTAGCTCCCTCGTACATACTCTTCACAGCACTCAACAATTTCCCCTCCACTCCATATATTCTTAACCCGCCCCGTCCCGACCACTTTTTCACCACTGGTACCCCCCAATCCCGACCATTTTTCGACCCTTTTTTTTTTTTTTTTTTTGCTAAAACTTTCGCTTTTGGTCAGAAACAATGGTCAGTGACAAAGAAATTGTTCCCCGGGGTCCATAATTACCTTAAACAGGTATGCCTTGGTCCCACCTGGCCCCGTGTTCTCCGTAGACGGTCTGAGCCTCTAATGTTTTCTATGGTATTATAAGTCTGGGAAACCAATGAAAGTAAGTAGATATGTATTTATTACAAACATAAAAACATGTGATAAAAGAGTATATTGGATTTTATACAAAAATAGAGCAGAAATAAGCATTGTACCATCGTGCGAAACGAGCAAAATCGGGCAACTTGGTCACGATGAATCGCTAACATTCGAAAATCATGATACATATCATTTTTTTTACTTACATAATACTTCTACAATAACATTATACCATTTTACATTTTATTGAACTGTTTTTACGTATTCACAGGCCTTTTGATAACATTTAGCGTAATGTTAGCGCTTATTTACGTAGTGAGTGAACTCGCTGTGACTGTTGTTTCAACTCGTATTGTGTTTTTTCTACTTACATAATACTTTTCTAATAACATTATACACTTTTCAACTTTATAGAACTGTTTTGAGATAATTTCAGGCCTTACGTAAATATATAGCGTAATAATAGCGCATAATAACACACACGGTGAAGTCGCTATGACTACTATTTCAACTTACAACCTATTTTTGTACTTATATAATAATTCTCCACTAACATTGCACATGTTTACACTTGATATAATTGATATCACATAATTTCAGAACTTACGATGCAACTGAGCGTCATATTAGCGCGTACTTACACAGGGAGTGTTATCGCGATATCATTTGTTTCATCTTACACTAGTATTCAACTTATAAAATACCTTACTACTAACATTACAACAAATTCCACTTTATATAATTCCTATCACATACTTACTGACCAGAATGTGGGTGTACTCGTGACATCAATTATTACAACTTACACTATTGTTCAACTTATACGTTTTATTCATGCTAACATTACACCCGTTTCCACTTTATATTCTTGCTATCACATATTTACTGACCAGAGTGTTATACTGAGCGTCATATTTTCGCAGATTTACACAGTGGGTGTACTCATGACATCAATTATTACAACTTACACTATTTTTCAACTTATACGTTTTATTCATGCTAACATTACACCCGTTTCCACTTTATATTCTTGCTATCACATATTTACTGACCAGAGTGTTATACTGAGCGTCATATTTTCGCAGATTTATACAGTGGGTGTAGTTTTCATATCACTTCGTTCAACTTACACTATTTCTCAACTTATACATTACTTTCCTGCAAACATTACACCTGTTTCAAGTTTATATAAGACTTGGCACATACTGACTGGCCTTACCATTATACTGAGCGTCATATCGCCATCCCACAGTAACATGGAGAGGAGACCAGCATACTCTCCCAAACATTTTCTCTAACTATCTATGCACTACACCACATGCACTTTACATTTCACACAACGTATCCCACTACGTTACAGAGGTTGGCACCAGCAAGGGCATGCGGCCAGAAAACTTTGCCCCCGCTACCTAGTGGCGGACTTCTGGGGGGAGGCGTGGCAGTGGTTCCGCCGGCATAGATCATGGGTCCAGGGCGAGATGGGGCTCGGGCCTGTGCTAGAGGGTACAGGGCATTGCGGTTCCCAGGCTGCCGCTTCCGCCCAATAGAGAGGGGCCCGAAACTGGGAGTAGCGCCCCAGGAGGCTGCCCTATCAGTGGGTGTATAATGGCGGGATCGTTGCAGTGCCAAGACGCGCTTGGAGGGTGTCCCTGCAGCTGTCCTGGCAGGGTGCCCCGAGGCCACTACCACAGCCACTGGTAAGCTGGTGGGCTAGGGGTCCCAGATCCATTGCCTGGACCTGGGATTGTGCAGTGAGTGGGACCTGTGCTGTGTCTGTCCCCATTTATTAATACTGAAGATGACAAAACAAAAAAGGTTTCAAAGCAAGCCTGAGGACAGTAAATCACCCATGGGGATGAGGGTGGGTTCATGGAATGTGGGAAGTTTGAGGGGAAGAGCAGGGGAAGTTGTTGAGGCATTCAGTAGGAGGTGGGTGGATGTGGCATGTTTGCAGGAAGTCCGGTACAGGGGTGGATCAGCCAGAAAGATTGTTGGGAAGGACTGTTGCTATAAGTTGTTTTGGCAGGGGGGGACAGACGGATATGGAGGTGTTGGTGTGATGGTTGCGGAGAAATGGGTGGAATATATTATGAATGTTTTGAGAGTAAGCGATAGGATATTGGTAGTGAAAATTCTGTTGGGAAGAAAGATAGCTGTGATTATATCAGCATATGCTCCACAGGCAGGATTGGATGAATCAGAGAAAGATAGATTCTGGGATGATTTAATACGTGTAGTGGGTGGTATGCGGGATGATGAGATAGTGATTTTGGGAGGGGACTTAAATGGTCATGTAGGTGAAGCAGCACAAGGTTATGAAGGAGTGCATGGGGGATGTGCATATGGTCTAAGGAATGCAGAAGGGGAAAGGATACTCGAGTTTGGGGAGGCAACGGACATGATTGTGTGCAACACATATTTTAGGAAAAGAGACAGTAGGTTAATTACGTATGAGTCTGGGGGAAATAGCAGTCAGATAGATTATTTTCTGGTTAGGAGGGCCGATAGGAGGTTAGTGAGGGATGTTAAAGTTATAGGAAGTGAGGAGTGTGTGCAGCAGCACAAACTATTGATTTGTGATATGGTGCTTAAAGAACAAGTGATGAAAAAGAGGACTTATGTACCTAGGAGGAAAATATGGAAGCTGAAAAACCAAGTAGTAAGGGATGCCTTCTATAGCGAGTTGAGGAGAGTGGTGGCTGAACAGGGAGCTGTAGACAGAGGCGTTAATGAACAGTACAGAGCCCTCAAGAACAATTTCTTGAGAGTTACTGATGTAACATGCGGCTGGACAAGAGGACCACCAAGACATAAAGTAACTTGGTGGTGGGATGAGGGTGTAGAAGCTGCAATTAAGGAGAAAAGAAGGCTTTTCCGGGAATGGAAGAAGGGTGGTAGCAAAGAGGAATATTTGGCTGCCAAGCGTAGGGCTAGGAGAGAGGTATACAGGGCAAAGTCTGAGTCACAGAGACAATTACTTGATAACCTAAATCATGGGGAAAGGAAAAATATATTTAGGGTGGCAGGTCAGATGAAGAGGGATAATCGGGATATCATAGGTGAGCAGTGTGTGAAGAATGATGAAGGAAGGGTAGTGGTGAACAGTGAGGATATTAAAGATGCATGGAGAGAGCATTATAACCGGTTGTTGAATGAGGAGTTTGACTGGGACAGGGAAGGTTTGGAGCCAGCAGATCCAGTGTCTGGCCCTTGGCCTTTGATTGATACTGCTACTGTGAATGAGGCAATAGGCAGGATGAGGGTGGGGAAGGCAGCAGGTGTGTCTGGGTTGACTGCCGAAATGTTGAAGGCCTCAGGCGATACAGGGGTGAGTTTAGTCACTGACCTGATAAACAGGATTATTTATGAGTGTGTTGTCCCAGATGATTGGCTGAAGAGTGTAATTGTAAATGTGTATAAAGGGAAGGGTGATGCCCTGGAAAGAGGAAATTATAGAGGTATAAAGCTTTTAGATCAGATAATGAAGGTAATGGAGAGAGTTTTAGAAGGTATGATTAGAGAAAGAGTGAATATTGATGAGATGCAGTTTGGGTTTATGCCAGGTAGGGGGACCACTGATGCCATATTCATTGTTCGACAGTTTCAGGAAAAATATATTGGTAGGAGAAGGGATCTTTATTTTGTTTTTGTTGATTTGGAAAAGGCCTTTGACAGGGTCCCTAGAGAGGTGGTGAAGTGGGCAATGAGAAAGCTTGGCTTGGAGGAGTGGCTGCTTAGGGTGGTTATGGCCATGTATGTGGGTGCTCACACCCAGGTGAGAGTGAATGGAGATTTGAGTGATGAGTTTTCCGTGAATGTTGGTGTGCATCAGGGGTCAGTCTTGAGTCCCGTGTTGTTTATCATGGTACTTGAAGCCCTTTCACGTGACTTTAGAAACGGACTCCGTGGGAGTTGTTGTATGCTGATGATTTGGTGTTGATTGCAGAGAATGAAAGGGAGGCGGAGGAAAGGTTTAGGAAGTGGAGAGATGGTATGGGGCAAAAGGGTTTAAGGGTAAATGCAGATAAAACAAAATTGATGATATCTAGGGTTGGTGGCGGTACTGTCAAAGACGAGGGAGAGTGGCCATGTGCAGTTTGCCACAAGGGCGTGGGAAGTAATTCCATCTTGTGCAGTGTGTGTGATAAATGGGTGCATAAGAGATGTAGTGGTATCAGAGGTAGACTGCGAGATAATGCTGATTTTATGTGTACGGCGTGCCGGGGTGAGCAGGTGGAGATCGTCAGACATGAAAGGATTGAACTTGCTGGTGAATCTCTTGAGTGTGTGGAAGAGTTTTGTTATTTGGGAGACATGTTGTGTGCTGGAGGTGGGGCTGGAGCTAGCTCTGTGGCTAGGGTGAGAAGTGGTTGGAAGAAGTTCAGGGAGCTCTTGCCTCTCCTGACATTGAGAGGGCTCTCCCTACGTGCTAAGGGGTCTTTGTATGCAGCATGTGTTAGGAGTGTAATGCTGTATGGTAGTGAGACCTGGGCAGTGAAGGAGGAAGACATTCGCCGGCTCAGACGTACTGAAATGACAATGATTAGGTGGATGTGCAGTGCGTCCCTGCGTCCAAGGCCTGGAGGGGTTGGGTTTACAATGGAAGAGTTGAGAGGTAGGATGGAACTGGAGTGTATTGGTGTTGTGATGAGGAGAGGTAGACTGAGGTGGTTTGGACATGTGGAGAGGATGGGGGATGATAATTGGGTGAGGAAGGTGAGAAGTGTTAATATTGGGGGTGGGGTTGTGAGGGGTAGACCGAGAAAGACATGGGACGAGGTCATTAAGTGTGACCTTAGGGTTAAGGGACTGAACAGGGAGGCTACAATGGATCGTGCAGCGTGGAGAGCCGCCATTAGGTGACCAAGGCCGACACATGCAACCATGTTGGAGCCTTTAAAAACGAAAACGACGAAAACGTCATATCGCCATCCCACACAGTTTCAGTGGTGTAGGAAGTTATGGTACTCTCTGAAACATGGCTGAAGGCACAAGGCAACATTGGTGGTGGTGGGGGAGGTGGAGAGAGGCGCCTTTCATCACTCGCACTTCTCTTCCCTCTCCCTTTTCCTTTACCCTTTCCCTTCCCTTTCCTTCCTTTCCCCACATCCTGGGGCTGTGTGGAAGAAGTTTGGGAATATTGTATGGCGAAAGAAGTGCTGGGGAGTGGCTCCACCTCCTCTCCCCTAGGCCTTCGTGCACCATGTGCTCATGCTGCCTCCCTCACACCACTTCCCTTTCACCCCGCACTCCCACCACACCACTTTCGCCTTCCCCAGACAAAACACTAGGCCATACTTTATTTGCCTTCTCGCCACACCTTCTGATCCTCGGGGTGAGATTTTTTCCTTCCCCAACCACGAGGCAACATCACGTCCTAAGCCGCCGTCATCGTCATCGTCCTCATCCTCGTCCTCATCAGAATCTCTCTCTAGGGGATGGAGAGAGGTCCATGCAGGTGTTTTGGGTGCAGGCTGGCCTTCCCTTGCCTTACGATACGTGACATACCGCTTTTTCCGGGGCGAAGGGACCTCCTCATCACTGCTTGTTATTTCCTCCTCAGGCTGCACATAATCTCGATCCATCACATCATCATCAAGTGGAGAATCACTATCTCCAGTGAAGGCATCCAGGGCGGATTGTATTTCGTCGTCTGAGAGACCTTTACACGCCACGTCTGACCTGGGTCACTGCTAACAGGTGAGTGACCGAGACAAGGGCGAGCACAGGTCACGCGGGGTCTGGGACACTGCCCACCTGGGGGCAGGTAGGGGAGGCTTGGGTACGTGGGCGAATCGAAAATCTCGTGCGAATTTTGAAAATTGTGGAAATTATGAACCTTGCAATTGCAGGACGTTGAAGTACGTCAACAGGATTGGCAGTGACATAACATGAGGACGTGGAAGTACGTCGACGGGACGCAGCGGGTTAATACCTTCCACATACCTTGCCTACCTATTCTGTCATAAGCTTTCTCCAAGTCCATGAAGGCAGCATACACTTTCCTTCCCTTCTCTAGATACTTCTCCACTAAACATCTTAGAACAAATATCTGATCTACACACCCTTTTCCCTTCCTAAATCCCCCTTGTTCTTCTCCAACTAGCTCCTCTATCATATACCTAACCCTATCAATGAGCATTCTACCATATATTTTACCAGTCACACTAAGTAGGCAAATACCCCTATGGTTACCACATACTTCTCTCTCTCCTTTTCCTTTGTATAAAGTAACAATTATACCTGATTTCCAGTCCTCTGGAACCCTTCCCTCTTCCCAAGCCAATCTACACAACTTCCATATCCACTCCACAACAATCTCATCCCCATACCTAAGCATTTCACCACACACTCCATCAATTCCTGGGGCCTTTCCCAACTTAATATTCTTCATCGCTTCCACTACTTCTGCCCTACTGATCTCCTCCTCCCTCCTCTCATCTCTTCTTCTCCCAGCCATTCCCCAACCACTTATACTCGCACTGTTCTCACTCTCCACATTCAACAAATCCTCAAAGTGCTCCTTCCATCTCCTCAGTTTCTCTCTCTTCTCCACCAACAATCTATTATTCCTATCTTTCACTCCCCTACTATTTCCCCTTTCACACTGCCCTACTTTCTTTACCTCCTTCCAAAACAATTTCTTACTCTTCCTCCATTTCGCACTCAGATTCCTCCCAAACTCCTCATCCACTTTCTTTTTACTCTCCTTCACCAGTCTCTTAACCTCCCTTCTCCTGCTCACATATACCTTTCTCTTCTCTCTCTCATCTTCTCCAGTACCTCTACTCACTAACCATTCACTATATGCCTTCTTCTTTTGTTCCACAGCTCGTTTCACCTCATCATTCCACCATGCTGTCCCTTGCACACCCTTGCATCTCCTCCTCACTCCACAAACCGCCTCACACGCTGCGCCTATCTCTTCCATGAATATCTTACATACGTCTTCCACCCATTCCATCTGCTCTAGCTCATACCTTCCCAGTCTTTCTTCCAATATGCTCTTATACTCTGTCATTTTCTCACTATCTTGCAATTTCTCCACTCTTCTCACAGGAGTTGCTTCCTCCTGTCTTCCCTTTCATCTCCTCAACCACTTCCTTTGCAGCTCTACCTTGGCCATCACTAAGTGCTGGTCCGAGACTCCATTCCCCCACCCTCTCCACACTCTTGCATCCAACACTTGTCTTCTCATTCGCTCATCCACACGCACGTAGTCTATCATTGCCTTTCGTTCAACAAGTTCACCATCCATCCTCCTCATTACTCTCCATGTATACCGGTGGATCATCTTATGCCGAAAGTAGGTGTTGGCTATTGCCAACCCCTTACAAGCACAGATGTCCACCAAAGCACTTCCATTCCCATCTACATCAGCTGCTGCCACACCCCACTGACCAACCACTCCATCCACTCGTACATTCCCAACTTTGCCATTCATGTCTCCAATCAACAGCACTCTCTCGCTCCTCTCAAACTTGTCCATACACGCTTCTACACTCGCCCAAAACTCATCTTTCACTCTTGCCACTCGATCCTCTGTCGGGGCATACACACATACAATCGCCCACGCTTGTATACCTACTTTCATCCTCACCCATACAATCCTTGCACCTGCTGTTCCACACTCTCCTATATTCTCCTTCCACATCTTGTTTATCATCAGACATACTCCCTCTCTTGCCCTCTTATTTTCACTGACTCCCGCACATATACCTAAACCATATTCCCACTCTCTCACCCTGTTACCTTTCCATTTAGTTTCAGTCAATCCACATATATCCACTTTTGCATCCTCAAGCACCTGAACAATCTCTCTTTCACTTCATCATTCACTCCTCTCACATTCCACGTTCCCACCCTAAGAATGTCCTTCGTCCGTTCCTTAGTCGTCAACGTATGATGTTCTGGTGTCAACATCTTTTTCCATATGAAGTTGTAGTATCACACATTTTACATAATAATTTAAAGCTGCTTAGTCATAATTAACAGTGTGTAATGAAGTGTGAATGATGAACAACCAAATATCATTTCGCTGTTAGTTGTGGTATAGAGACGAAGGTGGATGGCAGACCATAAGTGCCACCCTGTTTCAATTATAAAAGAAGGTTAGGAGAAGTGAAAAGATATCTGAATAAGTGCGTAAGTGTAAAGTCCTGGGGAACCATTTATTATGTTGGTATATGTGAATGTACTTAATACCATTTTATAGAGGTGTATAATGTGCTAGTAGAGTTGTCATTTATCTCTACTTTTTGCATAAGCCCAGAGTATATGTAATGCTCGGCACCTCACTTTTTAGCTGACCTAAGCACCGCGCCCTTGTCCGGCTCGGTGAGTGTACAGCGTCAGAGAGAGGCCGCTTGACAGTTTTAAAGGGAGGTGGTGTCGCTCCTACATATCTCTCGGGTCGCAGTTATATTATTCTGTACCCAATAAAGAGAGATTTAATCTGCTCATTTCTGTCACCTTACGCTACCACTTAATAACAGACCAGCTTCCACCTTCTCGTGGCAGAGGACCTTTGGTGGGAAGTGTCGGGCAGTGACGGCGAGTGGCTGACGTGTACTACAGACAGTGTCGTCGATCCAACACGGTGGTCTAGTTATACTACACAGCAGAACACTTAATATGTAGTCAACTGCTACTCCATGACGGCTACATTAAATTGTTGGCCAGCAGTGCGACGATACATTTTATTGGTGCTAGCGGTGGCACGATATTTAGTGCTAGCCGTGTACCGATACATTAAATTGGTGGCAGCGGTGGGATACGATCCGTGCTAAAGGGCTTTATGCTGTGAACCAGTAACCCTTGCAGTCGCTCGTTCCTGAAGGTGAAACAGAAAATCTTACTCTACTATTGTAAGGGGACTAATTACTAGTGAGTTAAGTGGAGCAGATAAACTGGAGTGGTGAATATTAATTCCTCCCATTTTCTGCCAGTGCGAGATTCCTATCTTAAGCACAAACTGGCAGTTATCTCGCCCTGTGGTGTGCGAGATATCTCCATCTTCAAACGCAACTGGCAACAATCTCGCTCTCGTGTGCGAGAGGCGGGAGACAGGAGAGTTCAAGCCAGTGCGGTGAGGAGTGGATCAACTAGCGAGCGACTTGGCAACTCCAGGCGCGGGACGGCCGCAGCGAGTCGAGGGAGAGCGAGAGCGGGCGTATGTGGTGCCACGATCGTATGTGGTGCGTCGAGTGGCGTCACTGCCTGGCGTGTTGCTAACCCCCACAGCGAGCGGGTGCTGCGCATGGTTCGAGGAGTCTGGTGGAGTGTGGAACGTGGAATGTGGAACATCATCCTGGACTTTCATATCTAGGTAGTGTCCATGCATTAGTAATCCACACACACACACTTGAATCAACACAAGTTAGTTAGTTGATGAGTGGAAATAAAGGTTTCTCAGAATTCCCTTGAAATAAATATACTTTCTGTGTATTGTATATATGTTCCATTCTCTGTCACTTACCATAACTATCCTTTTTTTATGTCAGTTTATCTTCCTGTAACTGGGAGTAACTATCCTTTGTCAGTTTATCTTCCTGTAACTGGGAGGGGAATATTACTGACAAGGTTGGATGGATACAGTGAAGTGGAGACGTAGAATTTAGGGAAATAGAGATTAATCCCACTAGACTCAGAATTTTATGAGTGGGTTGATACATCAAATAAAAGTGCTCAGACATATTAAATGAGTGAAGGACATATTGAGGATCAAGGTGATGGGGATATTTCTGAAGGACAGGATGAGGATTTGAACGTTTTGCATTTGCGTTCTGGTCATACTTATTCAGCAGTCCCAGAGCAATCAGTTAGATCCAAAATGGCCACTAGTCTTGCTAGTGAGGGTAATCCTAGTGAGGAGACTGTGAAAGCTGAGACTACAACAGTACCTTTGGTCACTCAGGATATGCAAAATCCAGTCATTAGTGATAGTACTACAACCACTCACATACCTGTGTATACTTCAGATATTTTTAGTACACCACAAGGTTCTGGACAGAATTTATTTTCTGTTCCTTCTTCAAATGCATGGGGTATAAACACAGATGGTATTGGCATGCAAACCCAGAATCCTAATCAATGGGGCATGAATACTAATATTGGCATGCAAACCCAGAATCCTAATCAATGGGGCATGAATACTAATATTGGCATGCAAATCCAGGGCTCTTATCCAAATACCTGGGGCATGACTAACAATATGGGCGTGCAAAGTCAGACTAACCCTCCTCCCTTGTGGCAGATACCTGTACCTAATCTGGCTACTGATATAGTACAGCAGCATCCTAACAGTACTGAAAGTCAGGCTTTGGCGAAGGCAGGCATATGCTATGCAGAAGCTAGCAAAGCCTTGCAAACTTCAGGCTGGAGAGATACAGTTACTAGTTCTCCACAGCAAAGGACCAAGGCTGTTAAGCCAGAGGTGAAAAAATGGTATGTCATACATGGGCATTGTCCTCATGAGACGGACTGTTGCCCCTTTGTCATTGAAAAGAGGAAGAAACTAGGGAACCCAGCTAGTTCGGGGGAAGCTCAAGGCCGCGCGCAAAAGTTATTAAAATAGTACAATCCACCGATGCGTGTGTGGCAGCTATTATTAAGGTGGACTTATTATCTATTCCTTGGATCATAGGGAAAGGTCAAGTGTCCCTGACTGTAGATACAGGAGCATGTACAAACATTATTTCTAGTAAAGCGCTGGAAAGACTTAAAGGTGAAATGCCTCTAACAAACTGGACATTATCACCACCTGATGTAATGTTGACAGGTGTGACAGGGAGTAGAATGAAGATTGTAAGCCAGGTGCCGTTGACACTGAGGGCAGATAAACGATCTCCTGTGTTACGTGCTACGTTTTATGTGGTTGAGGATTTTCCTCTGCCAGCTGATGGGCTGTTAGGCTTGGCCTTAATCCCTCAGCAACACGAACTGGAACTGGCATCCAATCAGGAGCCATCCAACCAGTTGTGACCCCGACAAGTGAAGCGTCAAGGGAGTCCCCGGATGCACACGAAGCAGAGGGTATGGACTGGAAGAAAGTCAGGGCTATAGTGAGTGGTAATCACCACTTACCCAGTCAAACTGTCTGTAAATTCCTGTCCGAGTACCTGACGTGTCGGTGGGAACTGATGTAGCATGCTTAACTGAGACTGTGAAACATAAGGCATTGTCGCTGGAATCGACTCTGACTAGCATTGGCCAAGACCAGAAGACGCCCCTCTTCATCGCAAATATGAGTGGTGGCGCAGTTAAGCTCAGAGATGCGACTTGATGTGCTATGGTGCCCCCATAAAGGAAGTCGACGACGTGCCGGTGATCTCTCCTGTAGTTACATCTTAAGCAACGACTCAGTCGGAACCCGTACATCTGGCTAAGGAAAAACAGCTGGAGCAACGTGAAGGTCACGGATAATGTAGACCATAAAACACGACTCCTAGCCCTCCTTAGAGAATTTTCCGACGTAGTAGCACTTCCAGGAGAAGCGCTGGGTAGGACGGATTGAAGCATCATATTGGTTTGTGCCCAGGTACAAATCCAGTGTGCCCGCATACCGTCTACCGCACAGCCAAAGGGAAGCAGTGGAATGCACCACTCTTTCTAGTGCCTAAGAAGGACGGTGGTGTGAGACCTGTTGTAGATTTTCGGCAAGTGAACGAGGTAACAGTACCGGATCGTTAACCGATTCCGCATCTGCGAGACTTACTTCAATCGTTAGGTAAGGGAAATACTGTGTTTACTTGTCTGGATCTAGCGTCAGGGGTGGCAGGTGGAGCTGACCGAAGAGTCGCGTCCCATTACTACTTTTAGCACTCACCGTGGGCACTTTGAATTTCTCCGGATGCCTTTTGGACTGAGTAATGCTCCTTTAACATTTCAGCGGATGATAAACCAATTGTTTGGCGAGATGTTAGGGCAAGACGTCTTAGCGTATCTAGATGACCTATTTTCCTACACCACAGAACAAGGATCAGATAAGATCGTTCCTAGGCCTCACTGGCTTTTATAGGAGTTTTGTCCACAGGTATGCCATCATAGCATCACCTTTAACGACGCTACTTAAGAAGGACGCTGCATGGAAATGGAGACCCTCGGAAGAGAAAAGCTTCAACGAGCTCAAACAAGCCATGCCAGAAACACCCGTATTAGCGTTTCCTGATTATACTCACCCTTTCTGTCTGTGCACGGACGCCTCAGGTCTGGGTCTGGGAGCGGTGTTACAGCAGAAGGATGAGCATGGTAAGACACATACCATAGCGTATGCTAGTAGGGCATTAAGACCCCCAGAGAAGAACTATTCGACGGCACATTTGGAGACATTAGCAGTCGTGTGGGCGTTAGGACATTTCCGGGATATTATTTTTGGCTACCGGATAATTGTTTAACTGACCATGCACCCATACACGACTTGTTTAAAGGAAAAATTTGCACGGTAAGGTTGCGCGTTGGTTTGGCAAGGTAATGGAGTTTGATCCAGAGGTCAGATAATAGGTATCAGGCCGTCAAAATGTTGTAGCCGATGCGGTGAGTAGAAACATTGCTGCTACCATAGCCGAGGATGTTGCTCTTGCTGAGTATTCCTCAGACACGGTAAAAAGCGGAACAACGTAATGATGCGATGTGGTTTCAAGTCATCTATATGACTCACTTCCATCTTCAACAGGGTCTTTTGTATAAGCAACCCCCAGGGAAGGACACTGCATTCAGTTGGTTGTTCCTGCTACCTTACAGCAAGCCGTGCTACAGTTAGTTCATGACGTACCTCAAGCGGGTCATCCCGGTCGCGATAGATGCATACGTGAGGCGAGAAAGAAATACTATTGGCCGACCATGAGGAAGGACATAGAAGCCACACGTCAGTCAATGCGTCAAATGCGCGGAAATACGAGGAGCAGCGGGACTTCAGACTCCCATCTTAGAGTAACCTCTTCCGGAAAAACCCTGGGATACAGTCTCAATTGTTCTCTTTGCGTTTCCGAGAAGTCGTCAATGTTCAAGTTATGTACTGGTGGTAGTGGACCTTTTCTCACGATTCACTGTTTTAGCACCTTTACAGACCAAAACTTCAGAGGAGGTGGCGCACGTTTTGTGACTTCAGTGATTTGTCCATACTCTACACCTAAGGTATTGCTTAGCGATAATGGCAGTGAATTTCGTAACCAGGTGTTACAAAAAATCTGTCGTATGTATGGAGTAAAGCAAGTTTTTGTAACGCCTTACAGTCCTAAGAGCAATGGCCTGGTGGAGAGAACAAACAGGAAGATACTGGAAGTCTTGAACCACGTAGCGGCGACCGTCAACTCCTCAGAAAATTCATCAACTGGGAAGTCTCCTCATTATATCCTTTATGAAGAAGAGAAAGTGTTACCCTACGATTTGTTGGCTGGACCTCCTACTCCAGTAGACAACAAAGAAGACTACGCAAAGGTACAGTTGTTGAAATTCCAATTTATACACAGTGAAGTACGGAAAAGATTAAAAGCCTTAAGAGCGGAGATGATGGCGAAACAACACATAGGTAGTCAAGAAAAGACGTTACAGGCAGGCCAGAAGGTCATAATCCACAACCCTGAGAGAATTTCCAAGCTCACATAAAGGATGAAGCTAATGGAACTCAGGAGGCAGTATATGCTGATAGGATCAAACTAGTAAGTCAAGAGCTAGGCCTATCGTCTGATGTGTTGTGCCCTCTGTCTTCGTCGCAGTCTATGTCGTCATCCGTACCTGTCCCTAACCAAGAGTATCGCAGCAAGCTACGATCCCACAACAAGAGTGATTAAGGGAGTATCTACTCTTGCAGAAAAAAAAAATGTGGCTGTGGCTCAAACTCCTCGTGCGTTGCTTGGGGTGGACCTATGGAACGACATCGGACATGGACACGACTGCGTTAATGCCAGGAGCACTGAAGAGCCCACTTGGAGAAGTCGTGGTAGTGGAAGATGCAGTATGCGTCTACTATCCAATGGAAGGCTATCTCCAAACGCCAGATATTGTCAAGGAGGTCTCCAAGGGCTTGTCGAATCTCAGACAGCAACTATTGGAAATGGGAAAGATGTTTAATCGAAACCCACAATTGACAAACTCTGACACTGAAGCTTTGTTGAGCTTCAGACTAGGCATATAGACAGGCTCACCGACAGGCTCACTAACTTGCATGTAGCTTTACCTAACGTACACTCTGATCTTTCCAAGCATGTCCATGCACGTACTAAGAGAGGACGTGGATAACTCTTTGGTATGGCATTAGATAAGGATGTAGTGCAATTGGGTAGACAGATGCATGACTTGACACTGGCCGCTAAAGCCAATAATAGATTAATCATGCATGTGTATAAACAGTTAGATGAGTTCACTAACAAAGCTAACGAGATAAATAGGACTACCAACCATCTAATAGAGCTTGTGAACAACATCTAAATTAATCTACTAACCCTAGCTAACTTGGTGTTATTCGCTGAGTACTTACATGCTCTCGACGAGTCAACCACTGCTTTGGAGAAGCTAGCAGCCAATATGGTGGACGGCTTAATCGATGCAAGTTTGAACAGGGTTAATGCTTTATTGCTGCCTACTAATATATTAACAAATGCACTTGATATAGCGATGTGGAAGCATGGACTTATGCCACTCTTTGATCTGAGTCAACTGGAATATTATTACCCATTGTTAGAGGCCCAGTTGACCCATGAAGGCATCCTTATACTGGTACCTATGAGGAATGCTGTAACATACCAGGCATGGCGGTTCATTTCCTTCCCTTTTGCTACTGCTAATAATACACTTGTTGTTATTGAAGGGGGTCCAGAGGTGCTAGTTGTCTCAGATGACAAGAAATATGTAGCAGAAACGACTGTGGATGAATTTGAGAAGCGTAAAGCCTCATTTCTTGATCTCCATGTATGTCCTGCTTTGCATTTTGTCTTCGTACCATTAAAGGTAGAGGAGCGTAAGAGGGCTTTGTCGGACACAAATACTTCCTCTGCTCTGCAACGTTGCACCTTCCTACCCATTCAGTTGAAGTCAGTTTTCCATGCTCATATTCATGCGAAACAGTACTTTTACTTTCCTGAGACAGAGGATGTAACTGTGATTTGTGCCTCGCGGAATCAATTCCTTACAGTAAAGGGGTCTATGTTGCACCTGATTTTTGTGAGTTACACAGTAAAGAGATAGCAGTTCTGCCTAGCAAGCATTATCTAGCTTTGACAGTGAACTTCTCATCCCAGTTACGACCCTTTTTACCTTCATTCAATGTTACTTCTTGAATGTGAACAGGCTGTCTCATGTATTAAAGGAGCTTACCTTCCTCTCCCACCTGAACAGGACTGATTTAGAGCCTTATGTACTGTCCTATCTTCCTTCATACCTTTCTCGTTCCTATTTTGGTCCTGGCGTTGGTCTTCTACTTATTGTGGTCTTGTCCTGTGTTTGTGTTTTAGGCTACTATTAAGGCGCCAAAGGAACCCACTGAGACCACGTGTCCGTACTCGCAGATTGCAAGTGGATGTTCCTGAATAGTTAGCTACCTTACACTCTGGTTAGGCTACACGGTAGTTAGGACAACAATGTCGACGAGGACGTCTATGGTGTGGCCGAGCGATGTTCTGGTGTCAACATCTTTTTCCATATGAAGTTGTAGTATCACACATTTTACATAATAATTTAAAGCTGTTTAGTCATAATTAACAGTGTGTAATGAAGTGTGAATGATGAACAACCAAATATCATTTCGCTGTTAGTTGTGGTATAGAGACGAAGGTGGATGGCAGACCATAAGTGCCACCCTGTTTCAATTATAAAAGAAGGTTAGGAGAAGTGAAAAGATATCTGAATAAGTGCGTAAGTGTAAAGTCCTGGGGAACCATTTATTATGTTGGTATATGTGAATGTACTTAATACCATTTTATAGAGGTGTATAATGTGCTAGTAGAGTTGTCATTTATCTCTACTTTTTTGCATAAGCCCAGAGTATATGTAATGCTCGGCACCTCACTTTTTAGCTGACCTAAGCACCGCGCCCTTGTCCGGCTCGGTGAGTGTACAGCGTCAGAGAGAGGCCGCTTGACAGTTTTAAAGGGAGGTGGTGTCGCTCCTACATATCTCTCGGGTCGCAGTTATATTATTCTGTACCCAATAAAGAGAGATTTAATCTGCTCATTTCTGTCACCTTACGCTACCACTTAATAACAGACCAGCTTCCACCTTCTCGTGGCAGAGGACCTTTGGTGGGAAGTGTCGGGCAGTGACGGCGAGTGGCTGACGTGTACTACAGACAGTGTCGTCGATCCAACACGGTGGTCTAGTTATACTACACAGCAGAACACTTAATATATAGTCAACTGCTACTCCATGACGGCTACATTAAATTGTTGGCCAGCAGTGCGACGATACATTTTATTGGTGCTAGCGGTGGCACGATATTTAGTGCTAGCCGTGTACCGATACAATGGTCCGTCCGGGTCCGAGGCGCTTTGTTCGCTTTTTTAGTTAGTTCTTTTTACGGGGTGGGGCACTAACCCACCACCAACCCTTTTAGTCGCCTCGTACGACAAGCAGGGATACTGGGGGAGTATTCTTGAAACCCCCCTACCCCCAGGGGACTCAACTGTTTGAGTATCCACTGTAGGACCGGCCTATCCCGACCGAAGTCGGGACAATACAGCCAATGTATCTCTACCAAGTGGCTTAGGCTGTCTAGTAGAGATTGTATGTAGGGTGAGAAGTGCTCGTAAGTGTAACTGTAGTGTTGGAGTGGCTTTGGATATGTGTGTGTAGTCTGTGAACCAAGTGTAATCGGCCCGCGCAAGTCGACTGTGTGCAAGCATACTTTATAGTAAGCAACACTGGTTCAACCACAGCATCCCTTGTGTCCGCCAATGTAGTACGTGGCCGGGTGAACACTCCCAAAATTTATTACACTGGCGGGGCGCGAACCCTGGTTCACCCGTGTACGAAACGCACACTCTTCCATTGTACCACAGAGGCTCTACCATCATTAAATGAGACAAGGTTATTTTGTCCCCATTCACTGATTCAAGATGAGTCTTGATTTACAGAGATACAGTAGCTCTACTGAGTTGTAAGCTATAGATATTAAACTTTGTGAATGGATGTTTAAGTGTGAATGAACTGTGAAGTGTTGAGTCATATGCATATGAATGGATGGGATTATGGGTGTCAGATAAGAGATCATTAATATGAATGAGGAATAAGGTTGGAGTCAGAACTGATTCTTGTGGCAAACAGGCATTAACTGAGTGGAAATCAGAATATACATAATTTACTTTTATCTTTCTGTCGCTGAGATATGGAGTTTGGAGGAGTGTGTAAGAAACAGAATCTAAAGGTGAATGTAGGGAAGAGTAAAGTTATGGTTTTTGAGAGAAATCAAGTCACTGGATGTACAGTGAGGTTGGATAATGTGGAACTGGAAAATGTGAGTGCATTTAAGTAGGCTACTTGGGTAGTGTGATGAGTAAGGATGGAAGTTTGGAGGGTGAGGCACTTTAAAGGGTACAACAAGGAAGAAAAGTTGCTGGTTCTTTGAAAGCTGTGATAAGAAACAGGGAAGTGAGCATGGAAGTAAAAACGTTGCTGCATGACAGTACTGTGATACCAACTCTGATGTATGGTATGGAAGTGAAGCTTGGACCTTGTTAGAAGGACACAAGTCAAGAGTGAGAGTAGTGGAAATGAGTTATTTGAGACGGATATGGAGGTGTTGGTGTGATGGTTGTGGAGAAATGGGTGGAATATGTTATGAATGTTATAAGAGTAAGAGATAGGATATTGTTAGTGAAAATTCTATTCGGTAGAAAGATAGCTGCAGTTATATTGGCATATGCTCCACAGGCAAGTTTGGATGAAGCAGAGAAAGATAGATTTTGGGATGATTTAATACGTGTAGTAGGTGGTATGCGGGATGATGAGATACCGTAGTGGTTTTGGGAGGGGACTTAAATGGTCATGTAGGTGAAGCGGCAAAAGGTCATGAAGGAGTACATGGGGGATGTGCGTATGGTATAAGAAATGCAGAAAGGGGAAAGGATACTCGAGTTTGGGAAGGCAACGGACATGATTGTGTGCAACACATATTTTAGGAAAAGAAAGAGTAGGTTAATTACGTATAAGTCTGGGGGAAATGGCAGTCAGACAGATTATTTTTTGGTTAGGAGGGCCGATAGGAGGTTAGTGTGGGATGTTAAAGTTGTAGGAAGTGAGGCGTGTGTGCAACAGCACAAACTATTGATTTATGATATGGTGCTTAAAGAACGAGTGATGAAAAAGAGGACTTATGTACCTAGGAGGAAAATATGGAAGCTGAAAAACCAAGCAGTAAGGGATGCCTTCTACAGCGCGATGAGGAGAGTGGTGGCTGAACAGGGAGCTGTAGACAGAGGCGTTAATGAACAGTACAGAGTCCTCACAAAAAATCTCTCGAGAGTTACGGATGTAACATGCGGTTGGAAATCAGGACCACCAAGACATAAAAGTAACTTGGTGGTGGGATGAGGGTGTAGAAGCTGCAGTTAAGGAGAAAAGAAGGCTTTTCTGGGATGGCAAGAAGGGTGGTAGCAAGGAGGAATACCTGGCTGCCAAGCATAGGGCTATAAGAGAGGTATACAGGGTGAAGTCTGAGTCACAGAGACTTCTACTTGATAACCTAAATCATGGAGAAAGGAAAAATATGATATTTAAGGTGGCAAATCAGATGAAGAGGGATAATCGGGATATTATAGGTGAGCAGTGTGTGAAGAATGATGGAAGGGTAGTGGTGAACGGTGAGGATATTAAAGATGCATCGAGAGAGCATTATAGCCAGTTGTTGAATGAGGAGTTTGACTGGGACAGGGAAAGTTTGGAACCAGCAGATCCAGTGCTTGGTCCTTGGCCTTTGATTGATGCTGCTACTGTGAGTGAGGCAATAGGCAGGATGAAGGTGGGGAAGGCAGCAGATGTGTCTGGGTTGACTGCCGAAATGTTGAAGGCCTCCGGAGATATAGGGGTGAGGTTAGTCACTGACCCGATAAATATGATTATTTATGAGTGTGTTGTCCCAGATGACTGGCTGAAGAGTGTGATTTTAAATGTGTGTAAGGGGAAGGGTGATGCCCTGGAAAGAGGAAATTATAGAGGTATAAAGCTTTTAGATCAGATAATGAAGGTAATAGAGAGAATTTTAGAAGGTATTATTAGAGAAAGAGTGAATACTGATAAGATGCAGTTTTGGTTTATGCCTGGTAGGGGGAACACTGATGCCATATTCACTGTTCGACAGCTTCAGGAAAAATATATTGGTAGGAGAAGAGATCTGTATTTTGTTTTTGTTGATTTGGAAAAGGCCTTTGACAGAGTCCCTAGAGAGGTGGTGAAGTGGACAAAAGCTTGGCTTGGAGGAGTGCCTGGTTAGGGTGGTTATGGCTATGTATGTGGGTGCTCGCACCCAGGCAAGAGTGAATGGTGATTTGAGTGATGAGTTTTCCGTGAATGTTGGTGTGCATCAGGGGGTCAGTTTTGAGTCCCATGTTGTTTATCATGGTACTTGAAGCCCTTTCACGTGACTTTAGAAACAGACTCCCGTGGGAGATGTTGTATGCTGATGATTTGGTGTTGACTGCAGAGAACGAAAGGGAGGCGGAGGAAAGGTTTAGGAAGTGGAGAGATGGTATGGGGCACAAGGGCTTAAGGGTAAATGCAGATAAAACAAAAGTGATGATATCTAGGGTTGGTGGTGGTACTGTCAAAGACGAGGGAGAGTGGCCATGTGCAGTTTGCCACAAGGGCGTGGGAGGTAATTCCATATTGTGCGGTGTTTGTGATAAATGGCTGCACAAGAGCTGTACCGTAGTGGTATCAGAGGTAGACTGCGAGATAATGCTGATTTTATGTGTACGGCGTGTCAGGGAGAGCAGGTGAAGATTGTCAGGCGTGAAAGGATTGAACTTGCTGGTGAACCTCTTGAGTGTGTGGAAGAGTTTTGTTATTTGGGAGACATGTTGTGTGTTGGAGGTGGGGCTGGAGCTAGCTCTGAGGCTAGGGTGAGAAGTGGTTGGAAGAAGTTCAGGGAGCTCTTGCCTCTTCTGACATTGAGAGGGCTCTCCCTATGTGCTAAGGGGTCTTTGTATGCAGCATGTGTTAGAAGTGTAATAGTGTATGGTAGTGAGACCTGGGCAGTAAAGGAGGAGGATATTCACCGGCTCAGACGTACAGAAATGACGATGATTAGGTGAATGTGTAGTGCGTCCCTGCATGCAAGGTCTGGGGGGGGCTGGGTTTACGATGGAACAGTTGAGGGGTAGGATGGGACTGGAGTGTATTGGTGTTGTGATGAGGAGAGGAAGACTGAGATGGTTTGGATATGTGGAGAGAATGGGGGATGATAATTGGGTGAGGAAGGTGAGAAGTGTTAATATTGGGGATGCGATTGTGAGGGGTAGACCGAGAAAGACATGGGACGAGGTCATTAAGTGTGACCTCAGGGTTAAGGGACTGAACAAGGAAGCTGCAATGGATCGTGCAGCATGGACAGCTGCCATTAAGTGACCAAGGCCGACGCATGCAAGCATATTGGAGCCATTAAAAATGAAACGATGAATGAAACGAAACGAGCATGTGGAGTTAGCCTACATGGAAAGACAAACTGACAGATGAGGAAGTGGAGTGTTGTGGTGTGAATGTGGATGTGACAGAAAGCGTTAGGAGAAATACACTGATGTGTTTTGGCCATGTGGAGAGGATGGAGAGCAAGAGACTACTGAGGAGAGTGTATGTGAGTAAGGCAGAGGGGGGGAGAGGGAGGGGGAGACCAAGGATGAGCTGGAGGATGGAGTGAAGCAATGTATGAAAGAGAGGGGTGTGAGCTGGGAGCAAGGCCGTGAAATGGCGGGGGACCAGGCAATACGGAGATTTGTTTATAGTCACCCCTTACAGGATTAATGCATCTGGCAATAGATTGATAGATGTTTGTATGTGATGTCTGATGTTCCATTTTTTAGCAGTAGACTTGTTTATGAGGATAATAACATTGTCTATGGTGTTTCTGTGTCAGTCTCTAGTGACTGAGTAAAGTACAAGAGAGTTTGGTTTGGGCCTGGAATGCATCTCTGACTTTTCTTCAGTATCTTATGGGGAAAAGTGCTTTGATAGCCTATCCGGCAACTCGCTGTCTGAACACTCCTACTGGTACACAGCACCGCCGGATATCAGGGTATGCCTGTACATACCTTCTCATTCCCTCATCCACACGCACAAACACAGGCTAATCAATCAATGCCTTCAATTCATTCAGTTTACCAACCACCCTCCTCAACACTCGCCACACCTTACTGTGGATCATTTTGTGCCTAAAGAGAGTATTGGCTATCACCTACCTCCTCCCCACAAATGTCCACTAGAGCACTACCATTCTTATCCACTTCTGTAGGCACATTACACTCACCAACTACTCCATCCACCTTCATATTCCCTGCTTTTTCTTTTATATCTCACATCAAAAACACTCTCACTCCTCTCAAACTCTTCCATGTACACTTCCATATTTCCCCAGAACTCTTCTGTCACTCTACTTGCATGGTCTCCTGTTGGTGCACATATACACACAATCTCCCATGCTTGTAATCCAACTTTCAGTCATACCCACACAATCCTTGAACCAACTGATCCATCTATCTATCTATCTATCTATTGCCAGACGCCTCAGTCCCGTTTGGGGTGGCCACAAACAAATCGCCTCCAAGTCGCCCTGTCCCCCGCCATTTCACTTCCCTGCTCCCAACTCACACCCCCCTCTCTCATATACCTCTCCACCCCATCCCTCCATCTCATCCTCGGCCTCCCCCTCCCTCTTTCCCCCTCCACCTCACTCACATACACTCTCTTCGTCAGTCTTTCACCCTCCATTCTCTCCACATGGCCAAACCACCTCAGTATGTTCCTCATAACGCTTCCTATCACATCCACATCAACACCACAACGCACCTTTATATCCATACTCTCTTATATTCTCCTTCCATCTCTTCCACACATTAATATATACATCCTACTTTGCCCTCTCATTCTCACCTACTCCTGCACATGTACTCAAACCACACTTCCACTCTCTCATACTCTCACCTCTAGTCTCATTCTTACTTACTCCTGCATGTGTACTCAATCCATACTTCCACTCTCTCCCACTCTCACCTTTAGTCTCAGTCAATCCACATACTGTAAGTCCACTTTTGCATCCTCACGTGCCTACCCTACACAAAGCAAATCTGCCTTTTATCAAATATGTGGCTCTGTTGTATTAACCCGCCCCATCCCGACCACTTTTCCACCACTGACTCCCCCCAGTCCCGACCATTTTTGGATTTTTTTGTTTTTTTTTGGCTCAAACCTTCGCTTTTGGTGAGAAACATTGAAAATTCATAGAGAAATCATTCACCTGAGGTTTAAAATACTCGAGCCAGGGAGGAGTTCCTCCTTACCTTACAGGGTTTTCTATCAGGCTGGCTGCAAAGAAAACGAGTTCTATGGAAGGATAACTATTCCACACCACTCATAAACGGTATTTATTTATTTATTTGGTACGAATTTATATGTAGTACAAGAGTACAGTATATTGGTTTTCAAACAGTAATATAGGCATTATAAGCATTGTTTCACTCACTAACTCATCACCATTCCTGACCTTTTTTTGCCACATTACCTGATCATCATTTCTGACTGTTTCTTCCTCTAATGTTTGTCCTCCACATTGTCATCGATTGGGGAATCACTCTGGCCCTGAATTTCGCACCGTGGCATGACATGGCTTTACTGGCCAGGTCACTGATAACAGGTGAATTGCTGAGAAAAGGGCATGCAGGGGGGGGGAGGAGGTCATGCTGGGTAAGGCATTGTCCCTGCCTGGCATCTTGTAGAGGAAGGTGTCCCATGTATACGTGCCAAAAATCACTCGCGAAAATTGAAAATGGTGCAAATTAGGGACCTTGCAATTGATTCACGTTTATGTACATCGATGGGATTGGCAGTGACAAAACGTGTGGACGTTAATTCACCTCAACGGGACGCCGCGGGTTAAACCAAAGTTGAGCCAATAATGCCAAAGTTCATCTACAGTGATGTGGTGGGATGCCCAAACATGTTTACAATCAAATCCCTGTCTATCTATCTATTGCCAGATGCCTCAATCCCTTTTGGGGTGGCCACAAACAAATCACCTCCACGTCGCCCTGTCCCCCGCCATTTCACTGTCCCGCTCCCAACCCACACCCCCCTCTCTCATATACCTCTCCACCCCATCCCTCCATCTCATCCTCGGCCTCCCCCTCCCTCTTCCCCCCTCCACCTCACTCACATACACTTTCTTCGTCAGTCTTTCACCCTCCATCCTCTCCACATGGCCAAACCACCTCAGTGTATTCCTCCTAACGTTTCCTATCACATCCACACCACAACGCTCCTTTATATCCTCATTTGTTAGCCTCTCTCTCCATGTGACTCCACAGGCTCCTCTTAAATAATTCATTTCCACTGCTCTCACTCTTGACTTGTGTCCTTCCAACAACGTCCAAGTTTCACTTCCATACGTTAGAGTTGGTATCAAAATACTGTCATGTAGTAACTTTTTCACTTCCATGCTTCTTATCACTGCTTTCAAGGAACCAGCAACCTTTCTTCCCTGCTGTACCCTTTCAAGCACTTCACCCTCCAAACCTCCATCCTTACTCATCACACTATCCAAGTACTTAAACGTACTCACATTTTCCAATCCCTCACCATTCAACCTTGCTGTACATTCACTGACTTCACCTCTCTCAAAGACCATCACTTTACTCTTCCCTACATTCACCTTTAGATTCCATTTCTTACACACTCTCCCAAACTCATCCACCAAGTCTTGCAGCTCTCCTATGTCTTCACTCAACAACACAGTATCATCAGCAAACAACAGTACAGGGAGTTTCCAAACACTACCCTTTCTCACCAGGGTCACTCCAACATCCACTACCCTACCTTGTACCTCTTTTATTACACCATCCATGTACAAACTGAATAACCATGGAGACATGACACATCCCTGTTTCAACCCAATATTCAAAGAGAAAAATTCACTCAGTTCACCATCCACACGCACTGCAGCCTTAGCACCATCATACATACTCTTCACAGCATTCAACAACTTCCCATCTACTCCATATATTCTTAATACTTTCCACAATCCTTGTCTATCCACCCTGTCATATGCTTTCTCCAAATCCATCAAAGCCACATACAACTCCTTTCCCATCTCTAGAAACTTTTCCACTAAAGATCTAAGAATGAATATCTGATCTACACAACCTCTTCCCTTCCTAAAGCCTCCCTGTTCTTCTCCAACTAATTCCTCTGTTCTTTCTCTAGCTCTGTCAGTAAGTATCTTACCATACACTTTTCCTATTATACTAAGAAGACAGATGCCCCTATGATTACCACACACTTCTTTTTCCTCTTTTCCTTTGTACAAGGGAATAATTATACCTGACTTCCAATCCTCCGGGACTCTACCTTCCTCCCAGGCCAATCTGGACATTTTCCACATCCATTCTACTACTATCTCTCCCCCATACTTCAGCATTTCACCACACACTCCATCAATTCGTGGGGCTTTCCCCAATTTCACTTTCTTCATTGCTTCCACAACTTCTATCCTACTGATTTCTTCCTGTCTTCTCACCTCCCTCCTCCCAGCCACTTATACTCGCATTACTTCCATCCTCTATGTTCAACAATTCCTCAAAGTATTCTCTGCATCTGCTCACTCTTTCTCCCTTCTCCATTAGTAATCTACCATTTTTTTGTTTCACTCCCTATTGTAACTTAAATTGCTTTTACAGGAAGTGCTAAAGACATCGAATGATTTTACACTCCTTTTTCTTAGTTTTCCCTGCGTTAGACAAATACAGTATACAATAATATTCCTCTTGTAATTAAGAATATTTTGTGGGAGAGGCCAGAAACAGGATGACTTTGCACTTCGTCCTTCCTGCAGAAAAAAAATCATGGTAAAGACACAGGTGGTACGATAATAAATTTGTTCACAAATCCGGTCCCTGGATGTCATCTCAAAACCCTAAAAGAAGGACAAACGAGTGTCTCTTGGGTGGTTGTGTCAGAAGGAAGGCAGGGAGTCAAGTTTTACGGCCTTCAGCCAGATGCCTTCCTACCCTGCCTGAGTTAGGTTAGGACAAGTTAAGTTAGATTTGCATGTACAGTCTGTTCAGAAAGTATCTGACCCTAGGCTCAAAAAAAAAAAAAAAAAAAAAAAAAAAAAAAAAAGCAGAGCTAGGACACTAATCCCCTCAAAGCAGGCCCCTCCCGGCTTGACACAAGTAGCCCAGTGTTCTTCCCACTACCTGAAACATTTGTCAATGCTGGTTTTCAGCATCATCTGCTGGAGCTTCACCACATTCATCATGATCTCCTCTCTCTCCTAAAATCAGGAACACTTCTGCTGCATTCTGCAGAGTTTTGAGCTTGGGGAATGACCAAAAGTTGCATGCAGTCATGTCTGGTGAGTAGGGTGCCTACCAGACCTGTGAGATATCGAACTTGGTCCAAAATTCCTGAATCACTTGAGAAGAATGGGCTGGGGCACTGTCGTGGCATAGCTTCCAACTTATTGATTTGCAAAGGTCAGGTCTTTTCTGCCGAAATGCATCACGAAGACATTGGATAACGTTGAGCTAGTAATGTGTATTGACAGTCTGGCCTTCTGGTGAGCATCCATGGTGCAAAACACCATGGTATTCGAAAAAACAACAACACGCATTTCATCTTCCTGCAGACCTGTCGCGCTTTCTTTTGGCTGAGGTGACTCCCCATGATTCCACTAGGACGACTGTGCTTTGGTTTCTTGGCCGTACCCGTACACCCAAGTCTCATCTCCAGTGACAGTTTTCAGAAAGTCTAGATTCCGATCTGTACACTCCAACATGTTTTCAACAACATCCGCAAAGCTTGTTGTTCAAGTGAAAGCTTTGGAATGAGCCTGGCGGCAACTCTTCGCATACTCAAACCATCCATTAAAATTTTGTGCGCTGATCCATCGCAGATTCCAATTTCATTATAATTTTCAATTTCTCTAACAGTCAATGACAATTTCCCATGAACAAATTGAAGATTTCTTCACATTTTCAGCACTCCTGCTTGTTGATGGCCTCCCAGGACGTGGATCACTCTTGACTGACAGCCGGCCATTTTTTAAGCAATTACACCATCCCTTTATTTTACTTACCCCCAAGGCTTTACTCCCCAAAACTTGCTGCACCTTCCTGATAGTCTCAACTTGGGTATCACCTAGTTTTGGCAAAATTTGATGCTGTAACATTACTTAACTTTTTCAGTCATTGTGACGAGCATGAGAACACGACATGCGAAAGGTGCACAACCACAAACCCAGGCTGACTGACAGCCACTTATTCACTCATGCTGGCTGGAATTAATCATGCATGCACATGAAGGTCCTGCACCGCACTACAAAGCCCACCCCTATCCCCCAACTGGCTGGTGAGAAAAGAAATAAGGCCGGATACTTTCTGAAAAGACCTCATGGCTATATTATACTTTATAGGCTGGGTTAGGGGTAATTTTCTCATTTTAGCCCAAACTAGATTTAGTGATAACTCTATGGTATGGCTTTTCCACTGTGTATTGTGATTTATTCAGTATTTACCTTCCTTTCCATCTTATCCAAACCTAACCTAAAGGGGTCGTGTTGTTGTAGTCTACGTTATGAGAATGACCCTGTTGCGTTAGATAAAACCAAACTGACTACAGTTAAATAAATTCAACATAGCAAACCTTGAGCCACTTGTTTCTGGGATGGTCGCCACACTTTGCATGTTAGCAACTCCAAAAGCCACATCTTCCTCACTGGATGCATTTGAATCAATGTATGCATCTGAATCATAATCCTCATCAATGTATGAATCTGATTCAGAAAATTCGTCGAAGTCTGATGAATAATTTGATGACATTATGCAGGAATAAAGTATCTCATACACGCCGACCTTCATAAACACCGCTATACTGGCTCAAAATCAGCTGGAATGAAGCTAGATACCGAAATCATCTGAAAATTGCCGAAAAAGATATAAAAGATCTAGAATATTTCTAAAACTTTGAAAAAATATATAAAATAAGCATTTCAATTAATCAGTTTCTATAATACCGATAAAATTCCAACTGCTAGACATTAAAAACTTTCTTTAAATGGAAGTGAATATCTAGCGTAAATTGCGTCAAGGTAAAGGCTGCCGAACGTTGCCACAGGGTCAGTGGATTATACAGTATAAATTATGTTTCCTATAGAGAATCAATAATATGAGCTAATTGTGTGTGGAAAATTGCATCGTAGGAATGGAGCAAGCCATTGGTGAAAGTTTATGATGATTTTTTTTTTTTTTTTTTTTTTTTACCTAATTATGACAAATAATCATGTGCATTACAGGTGATACTGCCCGAACGATATCAGGTCGATCCGGCCTCAAGGTTAATCCGTCTCAATTCGTTTTGTCCCTAAAATCTAATCCAGTAATTTAGTAACTTAACCTACCCTAACCTAACCTAGGAGGATCTAATTTCCTGTAACCTAATATATGTCATTCTAATCTACAACGACATGGGAACGGATATGTTTTGGTGACGAATCAATCTATTTCCTGACCCGATCCGATCTGATGATATTAAACCAAAATGTAGAACCGGAAATAGAAATCTCCAGCGGTATAAGGCAGGGCTGCACAGGATCAACCACCCTTTTTAAACTTGTAACATTGTTATGCTGGGTGTTTCTAGTCCGACCTCTCGTCCTAAAAACAACTGCGACTGAGCGGGGTCCTCTTTCTAGACCGGAAGTAGAACACTCTCAAAGGAACAGGGCATAAAAACTCGGCAGTATACCTTAACACATCTATTGCCTTAAAACTCCTTACAATACATAAACAAAGATACACTGAATATGGAAGGGACAAAGTGACAGAGTTATTACTGTTATGCGGGATGTTTTTAGTCCGACTCCTCGTCCTAAAAACGCTCGCGACTGAACGGGGTCCTCTTTCCGAACCGAAATAAAGCACCCACAAAGGAACAGGGCAGTACACCTTAACACATCTATTGTCTTAGTTCAATACACCGTTACAATGTAGAAACAAAGAGATACAGGATATGATTTGGACAGGTTTACAGAGTTAACTTCTCAATACAATGTGCACACATACATCAAGGGCAGAACGCGGGGCTTTTCAGATATACACAGATGGTGAGTTATAAATACACAATACCCGTACTATAGTTATAGGCAGAACTGTTATTTACTATTCTAAACCAGATGCACTAGGAGTAAAAAGTGCCAGAGGTCGAGAGAGTGATTGTTACTATAACTTGTCAGGGTGCGAGTCGCGACACTCAGGATAGTCACTTAGTCGCGGTGACACTGTTCACAGGTTTTTGGTTTTTCTTAGCTCACCTCTGATTCTGACCCACTGTTTCTGTACGTCTCTGTGCTCGTGTTCACTAGTCTTTTCTGTTCTGCCTGGATATTCGTCTCACTGTGAGCCACTTATATTGTTCTGGCCTCACTCTTTCACTGTCACTGTTCACTCCCGTCTCTGCGGTTTAAGACACAAGAGATGCGTTGGAATCACTACTCGCCCTTGTTACCTGGGCTTAACAGAGGAGGCGCCCGGGAGTGGGAGGGGGCCCTACTGGGGAGCCCTCCTGTAGGAGGCAGTGCACCGCCTGCAGGGGCGTCACTGCCCGGGCCTTCTTCGTCAGGGGGGTGCAGGGAGGCTCTCCCGTTTGGGGGCCTCGACCTGATAGGAGGCCCTCGTGCTGGAGCCTTGTCAGTGGGGTGCAGGGAGACCTTCCGGTCTGGGGGCCTTGACCTGAAGGGTGGCCCTCGGGGCTGGGACCGAACAGCTGCAGGAGGCGGGACTGTTGCCTCTTACTCCGCGCGGAGGGCCGTGGGGGAGTGGAGCCCAAGCGGCCCTGCTCTGGAACCTGCTGGTCGGGCCTGGGAGTCTGGATACTGCAGCCGTCTGTAGGGTGGTGCGCTGTCAGGAGTAGACTGCGGCACCTCTTCCGTCGGGCGTCCGTCAGGGGTAGGCGGCAGGACAGAGACAGGACCATGCCACCACTCCGGCAGCTCCTCCGGGGAACCACATCTGGAGGGAGAAAGCAAAGGGCGTCCCATGCAGCCGAGAGGTGGAAGGCCGGCCGTGCAAGGGACCTCCTTCTCTGGGAGGACCCCAGGAATCGCAGATGAAGGGTGTA
The DNA here is from genome assembly GCF_032717465.1 of Coenobita brevimanus. NCBI lineage: Eukaryota > Metazoa > Arthropoda > Malacostraca > Decapoda > Coenobitidae > Coenobita > Coenobita brevimanus. Next base: position 10,983,557 of record NC_136956.1, read on the forward strand.
CAGTGGCCGCTCCTCCCCCCATACATACAGTGGCCGTTGTGGCGGTTCCGCAATTCCTAAGGTCCACAGCTGAAGGGCGTACAGTGGCCGCTCCTTCCCCCACACGTACAGTGGCCATTGTGGCGGTGCTGCTCCCGAAGGAGGAAGAGGCAGATGAGGGGCGTACAGTGGCCGCTCCCTCCCCGGCACGTACAGTGGCAGTTACTGCAGTTCTGCCTGCCCAGCGGGAAGTAACTGAAGGGCGTACAGTGGCCGCTCCTTCCCCGGCACATACAGTGGCCGTTACCACGGTGTTACTCCCGTAGGAGGAGGAGGTGGTGGATAAGGGGCGTACAGTGCCGTTACCGCGGTTCCACTCCTTCCTTTGCCAGTCAGAGTGCGCTCAATAGCTAACGCTCCAAGGCCATCTCCAGATGTGGCTGTAGCTGAAGGGCATTCAGTGGCCGCTCCTTCCCCCACACGTACAGTGGCCATTGTGGCGGTGCTACAGGGGGAAACAACTGAGGGGCGTTCAGTGGCCGCTCCCTCCCCGGCACGCACAGTGGCCATTACTGCGGTGTTGTCTGGGACTGAATCTGGCTGTCCCACCCCGAACCTGGTGAAGGCTGCCCCGCCCGCAGGGTCATGTCTTTTTCCTGCGTGGCTTTCGTCGGTCAGGTAAGAGGGAAGAGGGACTCAAGACAGGGGAGCCCCGGCGCCCTTCTTGCTCCGGGCCGGTCTCTCAATGATCCAGCCCGTCGTGGTGTCCTCCTGGGTTGGTGGTGAGGCGGTGGCTCGATGGTAGGGTTGGGGGTGGAGGGATGGTCGGTCCGGCGGCGGCAGATATTTCAATTACTATTGGTACAATGTGTCCTCAAGCACAGTAATGATGTTGGGGTCAATATATAACCTTCTTTAATACACATATGTATGGCACGTCACTAGGGCACAATATAGGTGTTAGAGTTAATGCACAATTTCCATTTAATATACTCATCAGGATACGCTACATATGGATGAAGTGAAGTGCTAGGTTAATCAGTACTACCATACATTATCACATAGGTGCAATGTCTGTACCCGAGTTGCAGCGCGCAGGAATGTCATTTAGCCGCGGCGACACTGTTTACACGTTCTGTCTTTATGGACTTTTCTTAGTTGGTCTCGGGCTGCCACTGTTACATTTCCCTGGTTCCGTAGGGCTTAGGTATAGACACAGTACCTTGGGTCAGTTAGGATAGGAATCTTGGTGTAATGCTAGGTGAAAAAGGCCAGACTCCTCGGTCCTAGAACACCTAACGTGTAGCGGGGTCCTCTTTCGAGACCGGGGCTTAGTGCAATAAAGAGAGGTAGGACACAAAAACTCCAGGCAATAACCTTTACTTCAGTCAGACACCGGACAAAACAGTAGACAGTACAACACAATATATGGTGGTAAATACAACCTTAACTAGATAATCAGTATCTCACAGGATACTAGCTTAACACTCTGGATTTAGTATACAGGTTTACTTAGAACACGGGGTCGCGGTGCGCGTGAGGGAGCAGAGCAGTGTTGCCAGGTCGGTGGGTGCTGTTGGCGCCCAATCCATCCCGAAAACGCGCCCAAAAAGCGCAGACAGCAAATGACACACACACACACACACACACACAGACACACACACCTCTCCTCCATCAGTCTTGGGAGTGGTGAGAGGCAGTTATTGTCATTCTTCTCTATTATTAACCCGTAGTGTGTGTGTGTGTGTGTGTGTGTGTGTGTGTGTGTGTTGGTTGTAGTAGGTGGCGGTCGAAAAGTCAGACCAGAGGAGTGGGGACAGGTGAGAGAGGGTCAGACGGCTGCGCCTGTGAAACATTTACAAGGAGGTGGTAATTGCTCTCCGGGGAGGGGTAGGGGGATAACAGGATGAGTGAAGACAGTGGACTTTAATCTGGATGAGAGAGAGAGAGAGAGAGAGAGAGAGAAGGATAATACAGAAGGTATGGAGGGGGAGAGCTTTGCGTCGTCAGTAATTATGGGAGCAGGGTTGGATGGGCAGGCTTGGTAAAGGGTGTGAGGCGTTCAGACAAAGTGGTAGATGTCGGGGAGGTACAGGGTGGTCATTATGACTCTGGTGCTAATTGTACAACACATACAGTAAGTGATGGACATTAGCGCTGTAGTAGCAACGTATAGGGATGGACTTATATTCGTTCGAAAATACACAGTGAAGAATGACAAAAAATATACATTGATATTCAGAACTTTTCGTATGAAGAGAGACTAAGAAGACTAAATTTACACTCACGCCTTGAGTCTTGAGGATTCAGGATTAAAACAAAAGGCTAACACACACACACACACACACACACACACACACACACACACACACACTTGGGGTCATGGAAAGGCAGGTCAGGTAGAGATGCTAATTGGCTGGGGCTTCACAATGCGTTTGGGGAGAGGAGGGCAAGGAGTACTGAGTCATACGAGTATTAGTACATCAGGCATACGTTGTGTCTTCTTACTTTTTTTCTTATTTTGATGAACATCGTATCCATAACACAAAATCGCCCAATACTCTCTCAGTCATTTCAAAAAGCGCCCAAAAAAGCGCAACGCGCAGCCGTTCAAATTTAAGCGCAAATCATCTTCCAAAGTCGCCCAATCTGGCGCGAAACGCGCGCACCTGGCAACCCTGGAGCAGAGGGTGAGTCTCACACGGGGGGGGGGGGAGAGACACGCTGAGGATCTGATAATACTTATAGTAATATCGCATGGGAATTGATGTTACAGATTCTGACTTGGTATTTTCTGGTAGCAAAGGGGTTTTGATAATTGATTATATTACTAGTCCAGGTTTTCACATATGCGTCGACTGCCGAGAGGAGATTTACTAAGGGATGGGGTAAGACACTAATGCCCGTAGTCTTGAAACTGAGGGCAGTGGTTACCCTTCCCGCACCCCGCTTGAGGTGGAAGCTCACACCTTCACCGTAAGTGGTCATCTTGAAAGCGGGAGAGCGCACCCCTTCGTGTGGGTAGGCGCGGCAAAGAGTTGGTAACACTGATTAATTTTAAATTCAAAATCTTAAGATAAAAACAATACATATGACTGTAATGCTGTGTTTTTAGGGCGACTTCTCGTCGTAAAAACACGAGCACTGGAACGGGGTCCTTTTAGTAGACCGGATGTAATGCACTAACAAAGGAACAGGGCATAAAAAGAGACATTACACCGTATCACATCTATTGCTTAAGTCCTACTCATTACAGTGTACATACAACGATATTTAGTACATAGGAGAACAGAGATACAAGATTACACTCAACTGCACAGAATGATCACATATATATTAACATTGTGGCACAGGGAAGTCGTGGATATTCTTTACTGTTACTTAAATGGAATATTACATCACTGTGGTTGTTAGTTTGAATTATTTATTATGTCACTTCAAGATAATAATAAACTGGGGCGCTTCACTTTAAATCATTGCGATTGGGAGTCTTTGTCGGGGATATTACTATAATAGAGGTAGGGTGCGGATAGCGACACTCGACACTGTCACCAAGTCACGGGGACACATACACATACCTTTCGGCTCACTCGCGCACCTACCTCTAGTTTCATAGAAAACTCCCTGGTTCCTTGATGCAGGGGGGACTGAGTTATTTACCACTTTACACTTCTTACCCTGATTACGAGTTTCTGTTATGCCACTGTTTAATATATCTTCTACATAAACACTGTCACTGTACTCTGGATCACTGTCACTGTCACTGTCTTACCCTTGTTTCCTGGGTTATCAAATCACTGGTACTTACTGTCAGGGAGGCTCCCCTGTCTGGGGCCTCGACCTGAGGGGCGGCTCCTTTCCTAGGGCCGCGCTGGTGGGGTGCAGGGAGGCCCTGTGGTCTGGGGGCCTCGACCTGATCGGGGGCCCTCGGGGCTAGGGCCGAACAGCCGGAGTAGTTGGGCCTGCTTCCTCTGCCTCCGGGGAGTGAGGGAGCCTGGATCTCCGTCGTTGTAGACTGTGGTGGTGGGCCCGGGCGTCCTGGGACTGCGGGTGCTCAGGGGGAGAGGCGCCATCAGGGCTGGGCTGCGGCAGCGTCTCCTGCAGGGCTCCGGCAAGGCTAAAGAACTCCTGGGTGTGGGCGGTAAGTCTGTTATCGGGCCTTGCCACCACTCTAGTGTCTCCTCCAGGCCTATAAGCCTGGATGGCGATGAAGGGCTCCCCGAAGGGAAAGAGGCTAAAGGGAGACTCATGCTCTTCGTGGTTCCCTGAGTGTGTCTATAGGTCTGAGTTGGGGCTCTACTTCCCCTATTGTGCACCTTGGCTGTAGCCGTGAACTTGCCCGGCGTACGGGGGACACCTATAGGGTGATTGAGGTCACCCTTTCGCCGTGGCAAGGTACCGCCTGCGTGGTGTTCCTCCCGCAGTAGGAGACAAGCCGGAGTGAGGGGCTCAGGAGTCGCACTCTCTCCAATACGGGCAGATCCTACCGTCAGGGAATTCTCCACCCTGGTACGTGCCCCGGCCGAAGCCGGGTGTCTGCCCATATGGAAAGCGACTAACGGATGAACTGGTTCATCCATCCGTTGCGGCAAGATACTGACCCTGGGACGCCGCTTCCGTAATTGGGTAGCGCTACACGTACGGTAGCAGGGTCTCTCTACCCTGGACCGTATTCTGGCCATAGCCAAAGAGCAACTGGAGAGGGATGCACACAGGCAACTCTCTCTCCTCAGCGTGTTAAGGCCGGAGCCTGGGGTCACCTTCCCCTTTACACACTCTGTCAGGCCGTAGCCTGTGTCTATCTCTCTTTCTCTCTTTAGGCCATAGCCTTGGGCCTCTTGCCATTGGGCCTCCTGCCCTAGAGGGTGTAACAAGACCGTCAATACGGTGTTACCTGGGACTGACCTCTTTTCAGTCCCACCCCTGGTCTGACGATCACTACCCTGCCCACACAGTAGTTCGGTTTCCCTGAACACCTGGGGTTGGGGCACTTGCGGGGAATAGGGGCTCAGGGCCGGGATGCCCCGATGACCCTCTTGCCCGGGGTCACTAACCTCACCGGTGTGTCCTCCTGGGGTGGTGGGGTGGTCGCTCGGTGGTGGTGTGGGAGGTGGTGAGGTGGGAGGTCCTGCGGCGGGCACGGCGGGCATTTTACCACCTTCCGCGTTGTTGAAGTCACGGCCCCGTGACTGGAGGTGGTAGGTGGTGGAGGTGGAAGTCTGGTAGGCCGGGGTGAGGTGTTGGGTGAGGCTGACCCAGTGGGTGGTGAAGGTGTTAGGCTCCTGATGGGGGTTGAGAGTGAGCCGGAGGGAGGATGGATGGTTGGTCCGGCATAGGAGTTGGAGAAGGTGGTGGGTCCCTTGGATTCTGACAGGTGGGCGGTCGTGGCGGCGCCATAGCACTCTCTCAATTTTTGTTTCTGGTTGTAAGGTGTTGGTGGCGGGCGTAGCGGGCGGTGATTGAGAGTGGCGGGTTGGAGGAGGTGGGGTGGTTGGTGAAGGATCAGAATCAGAGGAAGGTGGTGGTGGGTCAGGCAAGGGTGACGTGGGGGAAGGGGTTTGTGGGTATGGTGAGGTTGAGGGTGGGGTGGGGGAAGTGAGCGAAGAAAGAGAGGCTGTGTAGGTGGGAAAAATGAGTGGCGGGGATGTGGTGGTGGTGGGTGGTGCGGGGTGGTAGGTGGGAGGGAGTAGACAGGAGGAGGCAGTTTTGGGAAGTGGGTTTGGGAAAGATGGGGTAAGGGTTCTAGGAGGCCTGCGAAGGGGGAGGCAGGCTTTGTGTTGGGGAGGAATAGGAAGGGGGGAGGCGGTAGTAGTGGAGAAAGTGGTGTGTGAGGTGGGAGGGTTAGGAATAGTGGTAGGAATAGGGGAGGGCAAAATAGAAGAGATAGTGGGAGGAGAGGAAATGGGAAGATGACGGTTTCCCCTGTCATCGACTGGGGGAGATGTGAGGTGGCCCCCGTCATTACGGTGAGATGTGGGGGCAGTGGGAGGGCGCCTTCTGTGACTTCCTCGTTTCACTTTTCTTCTTTGAGGCTTGGGGCAATCGGCGTATGGTGGGGAGGCTTGTGGGCGCTCTTGTTTTGTTTTGCTGCCCCGGGCAGCTTTTAGCTGCTCACGAATGTCGTGGATTGGGCACTCAGGGCAGCAAGGAGTAAATTCCCAAGGATTTACGGGGATGAGATCCGTGGGGAAATGGTTGATGATGCCGATGCCTTTGGGGGAGGAGTGGACGGTTAGAAGGCGCCTTATTAAGTTGATTTGTTTATCCAGGTCTCCCGTCCGTTCATGTATTATGAAGTGGTTTTTAATGAAATCGGGGAGGATCCTGAGGAGTTTGTGGAATATGAGTTGTTCCCGGGTTTTTGCGTCTGTGCCCGGGTACGCAGCGGTGACGAGCCGCCTAGCCTGGATGAAGGTGTCATCGAGGATTCCGTCGTATGTGAGGGCGTCTAGTTCCGACAAGGCTACAACTGTGCCCAGAGATGGTGTCGCCGCCTGTTTCACAATTTGTTTGAATTGATCCCATTTTAGTCTCGGGACGATTTTGGGAGTGACAGTGGTGATTATTTTCCCCAGGTTAGGTAGTGTGACTGCGATCTTTTCTCTGTCTGTGTCGAACCCTATGTCTAGGAGGGGTTTGACCATGTCTAAATATACATCTATGTCGCACTGGTCCGGGTTGAACCTCGGCAATTGGATGTGTGGTTTGGCTGCCATTGTAAGTTCCCTTTCTGCGTTCCTCCGTGCGTTACTCGGATCTAGACCCACCGCTTGCCACCAGTGTAATGCTGTGTTTTTAGGGCGACTTCTCGTCGTAAAAACACGAGCACTGGAACGGGGTCCTTTTACTAGACCGGATGTAATGCACTAACAAAGGAACAGGGCATAAAAAGAGACAGTACACCGTATCACATCTATTGCTTAAGTCCTACTCATGACAGTGTACATACAACGATATTTAGTACATAGGAGAACAGAGATACAAGATTACACTCAACTGCACAGAATGATCACATATATATTAACATTGTGGCACAGGGAAGTCGTGGATATTCTTTACTGTTACTTGAATGGAATATTACATCACTGTGGTTGTTAGTTTGAATTAATTATTATGTCACTTCAAGATAATAATAAACTGGGGCGTTTCACTTTAAATCACTGCGATTGGGAGTCTGTGTCGGGGATATTACTATAATAGAGGTAGGGTGCGGATAGCGACACTCGACACTGTCACCAAGTCACGGGGACACATACACTGCCTTTCGGCTCACTCGCGCACCTACCTCTAGTTTCACAGAAAACTCCCTGGTTCCTTGATGCAGGGGGGACTGAGTTATTTACCACTTTACACTTCTTACCCTGATTACACGAGTTTCTGTTGTGCCACTGTTTAATATATCTTCTACATAAACACTGTCACTGTACTCTGGATCACTGTGACTGTCACTGTCTTACCCTTGTTTCCTGGGTTATCAAATCACTGGTACTTACTGTCAGGGAGGCTCCCCTGTCTGGGGCCTCGACCTGAGGGGCGGCTCCTTTCCTAGGGCCGCGCTGGTGGGGTGCAGGAAGGCCCTGTGGTCTGGGGGCCTCGACCTGATCGGGGGCCCTCGGGGCTAGGGCCGAACAGCCAGAGTAGTTGGGCCTGCTTCCTCTGCCTCCGGGGAGTGAGAGAGCCTGGATCTCCGTCGTTGTAGACTGCAGTGGTGGGCCCGGGCGTCCTGGGACTGCGGGTGCTCAGGGAGAGAGGCGCCGTCAGGGCTGGGCTGCGGCAGCGTCTCCTGCAGGGCTCCGGCAAGGCTAAAGGACTCCCGGGTGTGGGCGGTAAGTCCGTTATCGGGCCTTGCCACCACTCTAGTGTCTCCTCCGGGCCTATAAGCCTGGATGGCGACGAAGGGCTCCTCGAAGGGAAAGAGGCTAAAGGGAGACTCACGCTCTTCGTGGTTCCCTGAGTGTGTCTATAGGTCTGAGTCGGGGCTCTACTTCCCCTATTGTGCACCTTGGCTGTATCCGTGAACTTGCCCAGCGTATGGGGGACACCTATAGGGTGATCGAGGTCGCCCTTTCGCCGTGGCAAGGTACCGCCGGCGTGGTGTTCCTCCCACAGTAGGAGACAAGCCGGAATGAGGGGCTCAGGAGCCGCACTCTCTCCAATACGGACAGATCCTACCGTCAGGGAATTCTCCACCCTGGTACGTGCCCCGGCCGAAGCCGGGTGTCTGCCCGTACGGAAAGCGACTAACGGATGAACTGGTTCATCCGTCCGTTGCGGCAAGATACTGACCCCGGGACGCCGCTTCCGTAATTGGGTAGCGCTACACGTACGGTAGCAGGGTCTCTCTACCCTGGACCATATTCTGGTCATAGCCAAAGAGCAACTGGAGAGGGATGCACACAGGCAACTCTCTCTCCTCAGCGTGTTAAGGCCGGAGCCTGGGGTCACCTTCCCCTTTACACACTCTGTCAGGCCATAGCCTGTGTCTATCTCTCTTTCTCTCTTTAGGCCGTAGCCTTGGGCCTCTTGCCATTGGGCCTCCTGCCCTAGAGGGTGTAACAAGACAGTCAATACGGTGTTACCTGGGACTAACCTCTTTTCAGTCCCACCCCTGGTCTGACGATCACTACCCCGTCCGCACAGTAGTTCGGTTTCCCTGAACACCTGGGGTTGGGGCACTTGCGGGGAATAGGGGCTCAGGGCCGGGATGCCCCGATGACCCTCTTGCCCGGGGTCACTAACCTCACCGGTGTGTCCTCCCGGGGTGATGGTGGGGTGGCGGCTCGGTGGTGGTGTGGGGGGTGGTGTGGTGGGAGGTCCTGCGGCGGGCACGGCGGGCATTTTAATGACAGTTTCTAAAATGCCTGCCGCCGGACCACCCACCCTGTCACCCCCCACCCCACCACTGGGCCGCTACCACACCACCACCCCAGGAGGACACAACGGTGAGGCTAGTGACCCAGGTCAAGAGGGTCACCCGTCCACTACTGACCTCAGCCCCTTTTCCCCGCAACTGTCCCAACACCAGGTGACCGAAGAACGACAACGATCTTGCAGGTGGGACAACCATCGTCAGCAGTGGGGTGGTACTGAACAGGTTTCAGTCCCAAGTAACGTCTTGGCGACGGCCATAGTTACACCCTCAAGGACAGAAGGTCCAAGGCTCCGGCCTACAGTGAGCACCAGGGCGTCAGTATCCTCAGCCACTTCAAGGGCAGGAGGCCCTATAGTGAGCACCGGGGCGTCAGTACCCTCAACCACTTCCAGGGCAGGAGGCCCTATTGTGTGCACCGGGGTGTCAGTGCCCTCAGCCACTTCCAGGGCAGGAGGCCCTACAGTGAGCACCGGGGTGTCAGTGCCCTCAGCCACTTCCAGGGCAGGAGGCCCTATTGTGTGCACCAGGGTGTCAGTGCCCTCAGCCACTTCCAGGGCAGGAGGCCCTATTGTGTGCACTGGGGTGTCAGTACCCTCAGCCACTTCCAGGGCAGGAGGCCCTAATGTGAACACCGGGGCGTTAGTGCCTTTAGCCACTCCAAGGGCAGGAGGCCCTAGCAGACAGCTAGAAGTGGGTCCCAGGGCAAGAAGACCTGGAGCCACGGCTGTGACAGACCCAGAAGAGAGAGTCGCCTCTGTGCTTCCCTCCCTGTATATAGGAAGGACACGGTCTCCGTGTACACTCGGCCTATCTCGTTCCCCTGTGGGAACTGTTCATCACCACCTGGGAGTGTTGCCCCGGAGGTGTCGCCAGAGGGGTGGCAAAGTCCGAGACCGGACCTGCCTCCCATGCCTGGGAAATCTCTGTCCTTTACAGGCACCAGACGGAGACGAAGCCCCAGTCCAACCCTGACGGCGCATCTCCCAGCAGACGATCGCACCCCCAGGACCCCCAGGCGAGACCAGCAGACTACAGGCGAGGGCGACCCTGGCTCCCTCACCCCGCGGAGCTGCAGACAGGCCCGCCTCATCCAGCTGTTTGGCCCCAGTCCCGAGGGCCACCTCTCAGGTCGAGGTCCCCAGACAGGAGGGCCTCCCTGCACCCCACCAACGAGGCCCCGAGGTAAGGGCCTCCCCTCAGGTCGAGGCCCCCAGACAAGAGGGCCTCCCTGCACCTCACCGACGGCCAGGACCCGGGCAGTGACTCCCCTGCGGGTAGTGCGTTGCCCATTGCAGGCAGAGTCCCCTTGAGGCCCTCTCCTCGCACCCAACGACAGAATGTAACAAACCCAGGAAACACGGGTAAATAAGTGACGCCCCTTATACCGAGAATAAGCCTGGGGAAAAGAACAGTGAACAGTGACAGAGTGTGACTAATGTAAAACCAGTGACAATTATCATTAATCCAAAAGAATTGCATACCCGGCAGAGTAGAAAAGTACTTAGACCACCAATCATAGAAAGTAGAGTAATTACACCTGCTCCAGAATAAAAGAACTTTCCGTAATTGTGAATGAAGACCAGGGTGCGCGGGAGAATCAAAAGCCTGTGTAGAGTGCCGCCGCGACCAGGTAACTGTGTCGAGTGTCGCAATCAGCACCCTGTCTTCTCTATAGTAGTATTTCCCCCACGGGCTCTTAACCTTGTTTATTCCCCTTGTTATCAAGTGCATATATGTTTTGGGTTTAAGTGAAATACGGGTATCTCCATATATATAACTAAAGACATTGGCATACATATCGTGTGTTAAGTGCAACTGTATTTTGTGATATCAAAGACTAACTCTGTGTCCCTGTACCCTGTATCTTAAATATCACTCTGTGTCATATTGTAACGGTTTTAGAATTAAGGCAATAGATGTGTTAAGGTATACTGCCTAGTTTTTATGTCCTGTTCCTTTGTTGGTGCCTTACTGCCAGTCCGGAAAGAGGACCCCGCTCAGTCGCTAGTGTTTTTAAGACGAGGAGCCGACCTAAAAACACGGGACTTTGATGAATGGTTGCGGAGAGTGCAGTCGTGTATTCGTTGCTCTCTCCTCTAGCGATCTAGCGCTGCCTCACCGGCAATAGTTTTGTAAATAGGGGAGTAAAAGTTAGGTTAGCTAGATCTCATATTCCTCCCTGGCCTTAGTAGATATAGTAAGTGTCTATATCTGTTTCCTGAGATTGCCTTTGCTTACTCACCTCTGGAGTGTACCCCCCACTGATCGCTCTGGAGTGTGAGTGACACACAGGCGCGTCCTCCTGAGAGTGGTTTGAGAGGGTAATCTCAGACTAGGTGGGTCTTCCCCAGGTGCTCTGTCCCTTGCTCGTTTTTCTCTTTCTTCCCAATTCCCCCGCGAGGGGGAAGTGGTACCTAGGGGAGGTAGTCCTGACGATAGTAGGCATGACAGGACTGACCACCCCCAGATTGACGGACGCCAGACTCGAGCCCCACTTGACATCCCTGTAGCCAATGCGACCTACGTCATCATTCATGCGCTAGGTTCCACTCCCCTGTCCAGTCTCAATCCCTTCCTTATCAAGAAGGTGATTGACCATTGTGCGGAAGAAGTCGAACAAGTTAAAAAACTTGCTAATGGCGATCTCCTGGTCAAAACTGTAAACTCGGCACAGGTAAAGGATTTGTTGAAACTGCGCAAATTCCATTGTTACGATGTCGAAGCCAAAATCCCAGTCTCCATGAATTCTTGCAAGGGTGTTTTCACTTGCAGGGATCTCATGGTGATGAGCGAGGACGAGATCGTAAGTGAATTGGCGCAGCAAGATGTCATAAGGCTAAATTCATAACTTGCTACTCGGAAGGCATAAGGACGAAGACAGCAACTATCATCTTGACGTTTGCCAAATCTTCTCTTCCTAGTGATATCAAAGTTGGTTACGAAATTATTCACGTTCGCCCGTACATCCCTAACCCTTTGCGTTGCCTGAAATGCCAGCTGTATGGGCATGGTACAAACACTTGTCGGGCTTCCCAGTCAGTGTGCGGCAAGTGTGCAAGCCAGGGTCATGATGCGGAAAGTTGCACATCAGAGACAGTACGTTGCTTTCACTGCAAGGGTACTCACTCCACTTCCTCTAGGGATTGTCCCAAGTGGAAGGAGGAGAAGGAAGTCTGCACAGTGAAGGCAACTGAGGGTATTTCCTACTACGAAGCTAGGAAAAAGGTTAAGGAGTTGCATGCAACTCCCACGCCGAATAGGTCCTATGCTTCGGCGGTAATATCCCGTCCTGTGATGTGCTCTGTCGAGACGCAGACTGACCCTGTCTTTCTCCCTCCTGTCACTCACAGTACATCTCCATCTCGACCTCCTGTCCCCTCCAACTCTCTCACTGACATCCCTAAAGCTTCAACTTACTCTCAGGCTGCTGCTACCTCTCCGTCAGTACAGCCTAAAACGAAGCCCACCCTCACGAAACAGTCACGTCCTCATGTCCTTCCGGTTCCTACTCCAGCGAGGGAGAGAAAGGTTAGCTCTTCCTCGGGGGAGGCTGGGAACCTAGTTATTGATGAAAATATGGAGGTTTCCATCAACAAGCACCGGGATAGGTCCCCCGGTAGTCGCTCGCCTACTGGTGGGCGACAAAAAAAGACGAAGCACACTGGCCCCCATCGAAAATCTTAAACCGCCGCATTCACTCTATCACAGTGGAATTGTAGAGGTATTGGGAATAAGTTACAAGATATAGCAATCTTGCTGTCAATACATAGGCCAGACGTTGTTTGTTTACAGGAGACGCGCCTGGAGGATCATCCTGATCCTCCGCAGTTAAAACACTATCACTCGTATAGAAGATATGAAGGTCACGGAGTAGCCATTTACACACACAAATCACACCCACAAACGGAAGTGATTCTAAATTCTACACTGGAAGCGGTCGCGTGCAGAGTAAAATTTAATAACACGTCTCTGTCTATTTGCTCTCTGTACTGTCCTCCACATGGCCTCATTGATAGTGATGCTTTATATTCACTATTTGAACATCTGCCAGGGAATAAGTTAGTGTTGGGCGATTTTAACGCCCATCACTATCAATGGGGTAGCTTGAGGATTGATGGTCGTGGGGAGCAAGTAGCCGACCTAATACTACAGTCCAACCTCTGTCTTCTGAACGATGGTAGAGCGACTCGTGTAGATGATCGTACTGGTAACTTTTCGGCCATTGACTTATCTCTGGCCTCCCCTGGTATACATCAAGATCTCTCATGGGACCTTACAACGACTCCTTGGGAAGTGATCATTTACCCATCTGTCTTTCTTATACACGCGACATCGTTTCGGACCCTCCACCTTCAAAATTTAACTATAAGAAAGCAGACTGGGGATCCTTCTCAAGGATCGCCAATTTAGATATATCTGGGGAGACCATAGATGTTAAGGTCGAAAATATAACTACTTCCATATTACACGCAGCTGAAGCTGCTATTCCCAAGACTTCTACAGTTCATGCGGAGCATAGAGCACATTGGTGGACGCCGGATTGCGGACAAGCATTAAGAAAACGCAATAGGAGATACAGGATTTTTGATAGTCAGCCCACGGAGGAAAACTTTATTGCATACAAACAGGCACGGGCTGAGGCAAGGAGAATAAAAAGAAGGGCCAAACGTGACTCCTGGCGGTCCTTTGTGTCCACGGTGACTCGTACAACACTATTACGTAAAGTCTGGTCCACTATAGGAATATTAAATAATAAAGGCCCATATTTTCCAATCACCACCCTTCAGGTTAATAATAACATCTATGACGAGCCCGTGGACGTTGCTAACATCCTCGCCAGGAGTTTTTCTCATGTAAGTAGCTCAGCCAATTATGACCCGCGTTTCCAACATCATAAACGCACGGCTGAGCTACAGATATTAGACTTTGCCACAGAAGACGTAGACTCCCCGTACAACCAAGAGTTTACGCTAGATGAACTGCTCCTTGCCCTTAAATCCTGTAAAGACACCAGCCCTGGACCAGACACCATCACGTACGGTATGATCCAGCATCTTAATCAGGACAACCTGATTAAGATGTTAGCATTGTACAATGAGATTTGGGCGTCTCGAACGTTCCCAAACTCATGGCACTTTGCGCACGTCATACCGATACCCAAAGAGGCTGGTCGTCTTATGAATCCCACTTCATTTTGTCCTATTGTGTTGACTTCTTGTCTATGTAAGGTCATGGAACGTATGGTTAACAATAGGCTTCTTTTTGTTTTAGAGTCGAAGAATTTGTTAAATGATCAACAATGTGGCTTCCGTAAATACAGAAGTTCACTAGATCATTTAATAAATTTGGAGCATTGTATTGCAGAGGCATTTGCCAATAAAGAATTCATGATAGGGGTGTTCTTGGACATCCATAAAGCCTATGACATGACCTGGCGACACGGTATACTAATGAAGCTCTATGCTTATGGTTTAAAAGGAAATTTGCCTGTTTTTATTTCAAATTTCTTAAGGGACAGAACTTTCTGTCAAATTGCCCCGTAACGTAACATCGGATATATTTATCCAGGAAAACGGAGTGCTACAGGGAAGTGTGCTTAGTCCTACTTTATTTAGTATTATGATCAATGATATTCTGTCATCAGCTCCCATCCTGAGGAATATTAAATACTCGCTCTACGCTGACGATTGTGCAATTTGGCACTCTTCCCGTAATGCACAATTTTCGGCTGGGCGGATTCAAGCAGCCCTTGACTCCGTCCATCAATGGGCCTTGCAGTGGGGATTTAAGTTTTCCGTCCGTAAGTGTGTCGCTATAGTCTTCACTAATCGTAACGTACCTAATTTGTGCTTAACTTTGGATAATCAGATGGTACCTTTTCAAAATTCTGTAAAATTTTTAGGAATACATTTTGATCGTAGAATGAATTTTAAAATTCACGTTAATACTTTGCTTGCTCGTTGTGATAAACCGTTAAATGTCCTCAAGTACCTAGCGGGTACTACCTGGGGTGCCGACAGAAAATCTTTATTAATGGTGTATAAGTCCCTTATTCGATCGAAGCTAGACTATGGCGCACAGGTGTATGGCTCGGCATCCGATGCCACGCTGAAAGGATTGGATGTGTTACAGAATAAATGTTTGCGAATGTGTCTTGGAGCCGTCCGGTGTACCCGTGTGATTCGTATGGAAGTGGAGGCGAATGTGCCTCCCCTCCGTATTCGCCGTGACCACCTGGCCTTGTCCTACGGCGTAAGGACATTAAGGAAAAGTAATATCGGCAATGTGGCCTGTACCCCCCTGCGTCAATACCACCACCTTCTGCGGGGGGTGCGTCGGCCACTTGCCGTTCGCCTCCACTTACTGACTCAGGAGCTTGGTGTGGACCCCAGTGACTGTGACAAGTTGGTGTTTAAAAAGATAGCGCCTTGAGAGCCACCCGGCTTTACAGTGGATGTCTCATGGCTCCCAGCACCAAAGGCCAAGGCGTCGGAGGCGGAGGTCCACCACTTGTTTCGTAACATCATTGTTCGTCACTTGGGATCCCATCAATTGTACACCGTCGGCTCCAAGTCGAGTGAATGTGTGGGTGCAAGTGTGTGGTCGACTGAATGTGCACTTAGGTATCGGTTGCCCACTCATACATCTGTGTTTACCTCGGAACTTTTTGCTATTGACAAAGCCATAGACTATGCTCTCAATTCTAGGCATGACTCATTTGTCATATTTTCAGATTCAAAATCAGCCCTTCAGGCAATCGCATCTTGTACTACGGACTCTCACGAGATCCAGGGCCGCATCGTTAATAAGTTGCAATCATGCAACAAGTCATTCACGCTGATCTGGGGGCCTGGTCATTGTCGTATCTACGGCAATGAGCAGGCTGACTTACTTGCAAAGTCGGCTGTAGAGCTCGAGGAGACTTGGGACGTTCCTTGTGATCTACGGTCGAGTCTATCTCTCGGAAAGAAATCAATAAATCTTCTGTGGCAAGGTCAGTGGACCAGACTAAATATTTCGACCTGTAAGCCGTGCCTGGGCTACTGGGACACCGCCAACCGCCCCAGTCACCTGGAAGAAAAAGTGTTGGCACGGTTACGGCTCAATGCCACCATTTTAACACATATGAAACCTTATATGGGAAGACGCTTCCCACCGCACTATGACATCTGTGATGCGGTGTTATCTATCAGTCATATCATCCTGCGCTGTCGGCGATTTATTCGTGAACGTGCTTCACTTATAAATTACTGCGGTGCAGTAGACGTCCCCTTCACCCATTCCACCATCCTGGGTGATGGGGACATTGTTATGACTGATAAATTGATGGCTTTCTTGAGAGAGACCGGACTGATCAGAGTGATGTGACTTTTTTACTGTGTGGTTATGGTTTTTATCAACGGTAAATATGTATATATTGTAATATTAATTAGCGTTGACAGTTGACATATTTTAAATAGTTCCTCCTCCCACCGATCTATTTCTAATATAGATGTCCCCTACATTAAGCCAAGTTCCTCGCCTGATAGTCACCAGCTGATGAGTGCAAGAGTGCAATATAGGAAGGTATTGGGCACTTGCAGTCGATGGCGGTCTGCTGGGCGAGGTTCTGCACTTTTTGTATAAATTATGTAAATAAATTATACCATCTTGCTTAAGTTATTCTAATTAGGGCCGACAGCTGACGTATATGGAAATGTTCCTGACTCGTCTGGTTCCCTTTCATATATTGATGTCCCCTGTATTAGGTTGTGCCTCGACTGACAGGCACCAGGTGATGAGTGCAGGTACGTAATGTAGAAAGGCATTACATATCTGCAGTCAATGGTGTTCTTTTGGTCGAGGCTTTTTTACCATTAGTGTAGGTCTAGTTATTTGTCTCTTAGGACTTAGTATAGGTTAGCGATTTGTCTGTTAGGTGATTAGTTTTAGGGTTTTAATAATAGGCATTTTTGTTCATAAGTAATATAAGGTTAAAAATATAAAAAATTACAAAAAAAAAATAATAAAAATAAAAAAAATAATAATAATCAAATAAAAATTATTATATATTTATATATATATATATATATATATATATATATATATATATATATATATATATATATATACGTGTGCATGAAAGTGTGTATGTTCATATGCATGGATGTGTGTATGTATGTATGTATGTATATATATATGTTCGTATATATATGTATATATATGTCAATGTATATACATATATATAATTTGCCTTAATGACCAGGGGCTTCGGCCTCCATGGTCGATAGGCAAAAAAAAAAAAAAACACTCAGCATAACACTGGTGGCAAGCGGTGGTTCTGGATCCGAGTAAAAGCACGAAGGAACGAAAAAGGGAAACTTGCACAATGGCAGCCAAACCTCACATTCAATTGCCGAAATTCAACCCGGACCAATGTAACATTGATGAGTACTTGGATATGGTTAAACCCCTGTTAGACATAGGGTTGGACTCGGACAAAGAAAAGATTGCAGTCACATTACCTAACCTGGGTAAAATAATCGCCACTGTCATTCCGAAAATCGTCCCGAGACTAAAATGGGATCAATTCAAACAAATTATCAAACAGGCAGTGACGCCATCTCTGGGCACAGTTGTAGCCTTATCGCAACTAGACGCCCTCACATACGACAGAAGCCTCGATGACACCTTCATCCAGGCTAGGCGGCTCGTCACCGCTGCGTACCCGGGCACAGACGCAAAAACCCGGGAACAACTCATATTCCACAAACTCCTCAGGACCCTCCCCGGTTTCATTAAAGACAACTTCATAATAAATGAACCGACAGGAGACCTGGATAAAGAAATCAACCTAATAAGGCGCCTTCTAGCCGTCCACTCCTCCCCCAAACGCATCGGCGACATCAAGCAATTACCCACGGATCTCATCCCCGTAAATCCGTGGGAATTTTCTCCTTGCTGTCCTGAGTGCCCAATCCACGACATTCGAGAACAGTTAAAAGCTGCCCGGCGCAGCAAAACACCACAAGAGCGCCTACAAGCCTCCCCACCATACGCCGATTGCCCCAAGCCTCAAAGCAGGAAAGCAAGACGAGAAAGGCACAGAAGGCGCCCCCCCACTTCCCCGCATCCCACCGTAATGACGGGGGCCACCTCACATCTCCCCCAGTCTACGACAGGGGGAAACGTCCTCTTTCCTTTTCCTCTCCTCTCACTATCTCTTCTATTTTGCCCTCCCCTATTCCTAACCTTCCCATCTCACACACCACTTTCTCCACTACTACCGAGTCCCCCTTTCCTAATCCTCCCCAACACAAAGCCTGCCTCCCCCTTCACAGACCTCCTAGAACCCTTACCTCATCTTCCCCTAACCTACTTCCCAAAACCGCCTCCTGTCTACTCTCTCCCACCTACCACCCCGCATCACCCACCACCATCACTTCCCCGCCACTCATTTTGCCCGCCAACACAGCCAACTCATTCGCCTTCCCTATCACACCATCCTCCTCCTCACTCTCACCTGCCTCTCTTTCCTCGCTCACCTCCCCCACCCCACCCTCAACCTCACCATACCCACAAACCCCTTCCCCCACTTCACCCTTACCTAACCCACCACCACCTTCCTCCGATTCTGATCCTTCACCAACCTTACCTCCGCCTGCATCTCCTCCGGCTACCCCACCTCCTCCAACCCACCACTCCCAATCACCACCCGCTACGCCCACCACCAACACCGCACCACACCACCCATCACCAACTCCCACCTTCACCGCTGCGGAAACAACCACCACCACCATACCACCACAACTCCCACCACACCCCACCCACACCCCACCACGCACCTCCCCACGCAACACATCACCCACCAACTCCCCACGTGCCCAACTACAATCACCACCTACGCCCACCCTCACCACCACGACCACCAGATCACTACGCCTCTTTCGCCCAACATCTAGATACACCCCCACACCTCCATCTCCCCCCCATCCTGCTCCCCATTCCCCAACACATGCCACCCACACCCCAAACACCACCCCGATTACCCTCCCCCTTCATCAGGCATCGTGGCAACTTCCAGAGATGAATACTGAGAGGGTGCTATGGCGCCTCCATGACCGCCCACCTGTCAGGATACGGGAGACACACCACCTTCTCCGCCTTCTATACCAGACCGACCACCCATCCTCCATCCGGCTCACTCTCAACCCTTATCGGAAGCCCAACCGCATCACCCTCCACTGGACCAGCCTCCTACAACGCCTCACTCCGGCCCACCAGACATCCATCTCCACAACATATCACCTCCAGTCACAGGGTCGTGACTTTTTCACCACGGAGGGTGGTAAAATGCCCGCCGCCGGACCACCCACCCCGTCACCCCCCGCCCCACCACCGGGCAGCTACCACACCACCACCCCAGGAGGACATAACAGTGGGGCTAGTGACCCAGGTCAAGAGGGTCACCCGTCCACTACTGACCTCTGCCCCTTTTCCCCGCAACTGCCCCGACACCAGGTGACCGAAGAACGACAACGATCTTGCAGGCAGGACAACCATCGTCAGCAGTGGGGTGGTACTGAACAGGTTTCAGTCCCAAGTAACGTCTTGGCGACGGCCATAGTTACACCCTCAAGGGCAGGAGGCCCAAGGCTACGGCCTACAGTGAGCACCAGGGCGTCAGTACCCTCAGCCACTTCAAGGGCAGGAGGCCCTATAGTGAGCACCGGGGTGTCAGTGCCCTCAGCCACTTCCAGGGCAGGAGGCCCTATTGTGTGCACTGGGGTGTCAGTGCCCTCAGCCACTTCCAGGGCAGGAGGCCCTATTGTGTGCACCGGGGTGTCAGTACCCTCAGCCACTTCCAGGGCAGGAGGCCCTAATGTGAGCACCGGGGCATTAGTGCCTTTAGCCACTCCAAGGGCAGGAGGCCCTAGCAGACAGCTAGAAGTGGGTCCCAGGGCGAGAAGACCTGGAGCCACGGCTGTGACAGACCCAGGAGAGAGAGTCGCCTCTGTGCTTCCCTCCCCGTATATAGGAGAGGACACGGTCTCCATGTACACTCGGCCTATCTCGTTCCCCTGTGGGAACTGTTTGTCACTACCCAAGAGTGTTGCCCCAGAGGTGTCACCAGAGTGGTGGCAAAGTCCGAGACCGGACCTGCCTCCCATGTCTGGGAAATCTCTGTCCTTTACAGGCACCAGACGGAGACGAGGCCACAGTCCAACCCTGACAGCGCGTCTCCCAGCAGACGATCGCACCCCCAGGCAAGATCAGCAGACTACAGGCGAGGGTGACCCTGACTCCCCCAACCCCTGGAGCCGCAGACGCCAGGCCCGCCTCCTGTAGCTGTTTGGCCCCAGTCCTGATGGCCACCTCTCAGGTCGAGGCCCCCAGACAGGAGGGCCTCCCTGCACCCCACCAACGAGGCCCCGAGGTAAGGGCCTCCCCTCAGGTCGAGGCCCCCAGACAAGAGGGCCTCCCTACACCTCACCGATGGCCAGGATCCGGGCAGTGACTCCCCTGCGGGTAGTGCGTTGCCCATTGCAGGCAGAGTCCCCCTGAGGCCCTCTCCTCGCGCCCGACGACAGAGTGTAACAAACCCTGGGAACACGGGTAAATAAGTGACGCCCCTTATACCGAGAATAAACCAGGGGAAAAGAACAGTGAACAGTGACAGAGTGTGACTAATGTAAAACCAGTGACAATTGTTATTAATCCAAAAGAATTGCATACCTGGCAGAGTAGAAAAGTACTTAGACCACCAATCATAGAAAGTAGAGTAATTACACCTGCCCCAGAATAAAAGAACTTTCCGTAATTGTGAATGAAGACCAGGGTGCGCGGGAGAATCAAAAGCCTGTGTAGAGTGCCGCCATGACCAGGTAACTGTGTCGAGTGTGGCGATCCGCATCCTGTCTTCTCTATAGTAGTATTTCCCCCACGGACTCTTAACCTTGTTTATTCCCCTTGTTATCAAGTGCATATATGTTTTGGGTTTAAATGAAATACAGGTATCTCCACATATATAACTAAAGACATTGGCATACATATCGTGTGTTAAGTGCAACTGTATTTTGTGATATCAAAGTCTAACTCTGTGTCCCTGAATCCTGTATCTTAAATATCACTCTGTGTCATATTGTAACGGTTTTAGAATTAAGGCAATAGATGTGTTAAGGTATACTGCCTAGTTTTTATGTCCTGTTCCTTTGTTGGTGCTTTTCTTCCGGTCCAGAAAGAGGACCTCGCTCAGTTGCTAGTGTTTTTAGGACGAGGAGTCGACCTAAAAACACTCAGCATAACACTGATGGCAAGCGCTGGTTCTGGATCCGAGTAAAAGCACGAAGGAACGAAAAAGGGAAACTTGCACAATGGCAGCCAAACCTCACAATCAATTGCCGAAATTCAACCTGGACCAATGTAACATTGATGAGTACTTGGATATGGTTAAACCACTGTTAGACATAGCGTTCGACTCGGACAAAGAAAAGATTGTAGTCACATTACCTAACCTGGGTAAAATAATCGCCACTGTCATTCCGAAAATCGTCCCGAGACTAAAATGGGATCAATTCAAACAAATTGTCAAACAGGCAGTGACGCCATCTCTGGGCACAGTTGTAGCCTTATCGCAACTAGACACCCTCACATACGACGGAAGCCTCGATGACACCTTCATCCAGGCTAGGCGGCTCGTCACCGCTGCGTACCCGGGCACAGACGCAAAAACCCGGTAACAACTCATATTCCACAAACTCCTCAGGACCCTCCCCTGTTTCAGTAAAGACCACTTCATAATGTATGAACCGACGGGAGACCTGGATAAAGAAATCAACCTAATAAGGCGCCTTCTAACCGTCCACTCCTCCCCCAAACGCATCGGCGACATCAAGCAATTCCCCACGGATCTCATCCCCGTAAATCTGTGGGATTTTGTCTCCATGCTGCCCTGAGTGCCCAATCCACGACATTCGAGAACAGTTAAAAGCTGCCCGGCGCAGCAAAACACCACAAGAGCGCCTACAAGCCTCCCCAGCATACGCCGATTGCCCCAAGCCTCAAAGCAGGAAAGCAAGACGAGGAAGGCACAGAAGGCGCCCCCCCACTTCCCCGCATCCCACCGTAATGACGGGGGCCACCTCACATCTCCCCCAGTCTACGACAGGGGGAAATGTCATCTTTCCTTTTCGTCTCCTCTCACTATCTCTTCTATTTTGCTCTCCCCTATTCCTAACCTTCCCACCTCACACACCACTTTCTCCACTACTACCGTCTCCCCCTTTCCTATTCCTCCCCAACACAAAGCCTGCCTCCCCCTTCACAGACCTCCTAGAACCCTTACCTCATCTTCCCCTAACCTACTTCCCAAAACCGCCTCCTGTCTACTTCCTCCCACCTACCACCCCGCATCACCCACCACCATCACTTCCCCGCCACTCATTTTGCCTGCCAACACAGCCAACTCATTCGCCTTCCCTATCACACCATCCTCCTCCTCACTCTCACCTGCCTCTCTTTCCTCACTCACCTCCCCCACCCCACCCTCAACCTCACCATACCCACAAACCCCTTCCCCCACTTCACCCTTACCTAACCCACCACCACCTTCCTCCGATTCTGATCCTTCACCAACCTTACCTCCGCCTGCATCTCCTCCGGCTACCCCACCTCCTCCAACCCACCACTCCCAATCACCACCCGCTAC
The DNA here is from genome assembly GCF_032717465.1 of Coenobita brevimanus. NCBI lineage: Eukaryota > Metazoa > Arthropoda > Malacostraca > Decapoda > Coenobitidae > Coenobita > Coenobita brevimanus. Next base: position 11,006,095 of record NC_136956.1, read on the forward strand.
GCCCACCACCAACACCGCACCACACCACCCATCACCAACTCCCACCTTCACCGCTGCGGAAACAACCACCACCACCATACCACCACAACTCCCACCACACCCCACCCAGACCCTACCATGCACCGCCCCACGCAACACATCACCCACCAACTCCCCATGTGCCCAACTACCATCACCACCTACGCCCACCCTCACCACCACGACCACCAGATCACGACGCCTCTTCTGCCCACCATCTAGATACACCCCCACACCTCCATCTCCCCCCCATCCTGCTCCCCATTCCCCAACACATGCCATCCACACCCCAAACACCACCCCGATTACCCGCCCCCGTCATCAGGCATCGTGGAAACTTCTAGAGATGAAAACTGAGAGGGTGCTATGGCGCCTCCACGACCGCCCACCTGTCAGGATTTGGGAGACACACCACCTTCTCTGCCTCCTATGCCAGACCGACCACCCATCCTCCATCCGGCTCACTCTCAACCCTTATCGGGAGCCCAACCGCATCACCCTCCACTGGACCAGCCTCCGACAACGCCTCGCTCCGGCCCACCAGACATCCATCTCCACAACATACCACCTCCAGTCACAGGGTCGTGGCTTTTTTACCACGGAGGGTGGTAAAATGCCCGCCGCTGGACCACCCACCCCGTCACCCCCCACACCACCACCGGGCAGCTACCACACCACCACCCCAGGAGGACACAACGGTGGGGTTAGTGACCCAGGTCAAGAGGGTCACCCGTCCACTACTGACCTGAGCCCCTTTTCCCTGCAACTGTCCCGACACCAGGTGACCGAAGAACGACAACGACCTTGCAGGCGGGACAACCGTCGTCAGCAGTGGGGTGGGACTGAACAGGTTTCAGTCCCAAGTAACGTCTTGGCGATGGCCATATTTACACCCTCAAGGGCAGGAGGCCCAAGGCTACGGCCTACAGTGCGCACTAGGGTGTCAGTACCCTCAGCCACTTCAAGGGCAGGAGGCCCTATAGTGAGCACCGGGGCGTCAGTACCCTCAACCACTTCCAGGGCAGGAGGCCCTATTGTGTGCACCAGGGTGTCAGTGCCCTCAGCCACTTCTAGGGCAGGAGGCCCTACAGTGAGCACCGGGGTGTCAGTGCCCTCAGCCACTTCCAGGGCAGGAGGCCCTATTGTGTGCACCGGGGTGTCAGTACCCTCAGCCACTTCCATGGCAGGAGGCCCTATTGTGTGCACCGGGGTGTCAGTACCCTCAGCCACTTCCAGGGCAGGAGGCCCTAATGTGAGCACCGGGGCATTAGTGCCTTTAGCCACTCCAAGGGCAGGAGGCCCTAGCAGACAGCTAGAAGTGGGTCCCAGGGCGAGAAGACCTGGAGCCACGGCTGTGACAGACCCAGGAGAGAGAGTCGCCTCTGTGCTTCCCTCCCCGTATATAGGAGAGGACACGGTGTCCATGTACACTCGGCCTATCTCGTTCCCCTGTGGGAACTGTTTGTCACTACCCAAGAGTGTTGCCCCAGAGGTGTCACCAGAGTGGTGGCAAAGTCCGAGACCAGACCTGCCTCCGTGGTCTGGGAAATCTCTGTCCTTTACAGGCACCAGACGGAGACGAGGCCGCAGTCCAACCCTTACTGCGCGTCTCCCAGCAGACGATCGCACCCCCAGGCAAGACCAGCAGACTACAGGCGAGGGCGACCCTGACTCCCTCACCCCGCGGAGCCGCAGACGCCAGGCCCGCCTCCTCCAGCTGTTTGGCCCCAGTCCCGATGGCCACCTCTCAGGTCGAGGCCCCCAGACAGGAGGGCCTCCCTGCACCCCACCAACGAGGCCCCGAGGTAAGGGCCTCCCCTCAGGTCGAGGCCCCCAGACAAGAGGGCCTCCCTACACCTCACCGACGGCCAGGATCCGGGCAGTGACTCCCCTGCGGGTGGTGCGTTGCCCATTGCAGGCAGAGTCCCCCTGAGGCCCTCTCCTCACGCCCGACGACAGAGTGTAACAAACCCAGGAAACACGGGTAAATAAGTGACGCCCCTTATAAGCCAGGGGAAAAGAACAGTGAACAGTGACAGAGTGTGACTAATGTAAAACCAGTGACAATTGTTATTAATCCAAAAGAATTGCGTACCCGCAGAGTAGAAAAGTACTTAGACCACCAATCATAGAAAGTAGAGTAATTACACCTGCCCCAGAATAAAAGAACTTTCCGTAATTGTGAATGAAGACCAGGGTGCGCGGGAGAATCAAAAGCCTGTGTAGAGTGCTGTCGTGACCAGGTAACTGTGTCGAGTGTCACGATCCGCACCCTGTCTTCTCTATAGTAGTATTTCCCCCACGGACTCTTAACCTTGTTTATTCCCCTTGTTATCAAGTGCATATATGTTTTGGGTTTAAATGAAATATAGGTATCTCCATATATATAACTAAAGACATTGGCATACATATCGCGTCTTAAGTGCAACTGTATTTTGTGATATCAAAGTCTAACTCTGTGTCCCTGAATCCTGTATCTTAAATATCACACTGTGTCATATTGTAACGGTTTTAGAATTAAGGCAATAGATGTGTTAAGGTATACTGCCTAGTTTTTATGTCCTGTTCCTTTGTTGGTGCTTTTCTTTCGGTCCGGAAAGAGGACCCCGCTCAGTCGCTAGTGTTTTTAGAACGAGGAGTCGACCTAAAAACACTCAGCATAACAATGATGGCAAGCGCTGGTTCTGGATCCGAGTAAAAGCACGAAGGAACGAAAAAGGGAAACTTGCACAATGGCAGCCAAACCTCACAATCAATTGCCGAAATTCAACCCGGACCAATGTAACATTGATGAGTACTTGGATATGGTTAAACCCCTGTTAGACGTAGGGTTCGACTCGGACAAAGAAAAGATTGCAGTCACATTACCTAACCTGGGTAAAATAATCGCCACTGTCATTCCGAAAATCGTCCCGAGACTAAAATGGGATCAATTCAAACAAATTGTCAAACAGGCAGTGACGCCATCTCTGTGCACAGTTGTAGCCTTATCGCAACTAGACGCCCTCACATACGATGGAAGCCTCGATGACACCTTCATCCAGGCTAGGCGGCTCGTCACCGCTGCGTACCCGGGCACAGACGCAAAAACCCGGGAACAACTCATATTCCACAAACTCCTCAGGGCCCTCCCCGGTTTCAGTAAAGACCACTTCATAATGCATGAACCGACGGGAGACCTGGATAAAGAAATCAACCTAATAAGGCGCCTTCTAGCCGTCCACTCCTCCCCGAAACGCATCGGCGACATCAAGCAATTACCCACGGATCTCATCCCCGTAAATCTGTGAGAATTTTCTCCATGCTGCCCTGAGTGCCCAATCCACGACATTCGAGAACAGTTAAAAGCTGCCCGGCGCAGCAAAACACCACAAGAGCGCTTACAAGCCTCCCCACCATACGCCGATTGCCCCAAGCCTCAAAGCAGAAAAGCAAGATGAGGAAGGCACTGAAGGCGCCCCCCCACTTCCCCGCATCCCACCGTAATGACGGGGGCCACCTCACATCTCCCCCAGTCTACGATAGGGGGAAACGTCATCTTTCCTTTTCCTCTCCTCTCACTATCTCTTCTATTTTGCCCTCCCCTATTCCTAACCTTCCCACCTCACACACCACTTTCTCCACTACTACCGCCTCCCCCTTTCCTATTCGTCCCCAACACAAAGCCTGCCTCCCCCTTCACAGACCTCTTAGAACCCTTACCTCATCATCCCCTAACCTACTTCCCAAAACCGCCTCCTGTCTACTCCCTCCCACCTACCACCCCGCATCACCCACCACCATCACTTCCCCGCCACTCATTTTGCCCGCCAACACAGCCAACTCATTCGCCTTCCCTATCACACCATCCTCCTCCTCACTCTCACCTGCCTCTCTTTCCTCGCTCACCTCCCTCATCCCACCCTCAAGCTCATCATACCCACAAACCCCTTCCCCCACTTCACCCTTATCTAACCCACCACCACCTTCCTCCGATTCTGATCCTTCACCAACCTTACCTCCGCCTGCATCTCCTCGAGCTACCCCACCTCCTCCAACCCACCACTCCCAATCACCACCCGCTACGCCCACCACCAACACCGCACCACACCACCCATCACCAACTCCCACCTTCACCGCTGCGGAAACAATCACCACCACGATACCACCACAACTCCCACCACACCCCACCCGCACCCCACCATGCACCGCCCCATGCAACACATCACCCACCAACTCCCCACGTGCCCAACTACCATCACCACCTATGCCCACCCTCACCACCACGACCACCAGATCACGACGCCTCTTCCGCCCACCATCTAGATACACCCCCACACCTCCATCTCCCCCCCATCCTGCTCCCCATTCCCCAACACATGCCACCCACACCCCAAACACCACCCCGATTACCCTCCCCCTTCATCAGGCATCGTGGAAACTTCCAGAGATGAAAACTGAGAGGGTGCTATGGCGCCTCCACGACCGCCCACCTGTCAGGATTCGGGAGACACACCACCTTCTCCGCCTCCTGTGCCAGACCGACCACCCATCCTCCATCCGGCTCACTCTCAACCCTTATCGGGAGCCCAACCGCATCACCCACCACTGGACCAGCCTCCTACAACGCCTCACTCCGGCCCACCAGACATCCACCTCCACAACATACCACCTCCAGTCACAGGGTCGTGACTTTTTCACCACGGAGGGTGGTAAAATGCCCGCCGCTGGACCACCCACCCCGTCACCCCCCACACCACCACCGGGCAGCTACCACACCACCACCCCAGGAGGACACAACGGTGGGGTTAGCGACCCAGGTCAAGAGGGTCACCCGTCCACTACTGACCTGAGCCCCTTTTCCGCGCAACTGTCCTGACACCAGGTGACCGAAGAACGACAACGACCTTGCAGGCGGGACAACCGTCGTCAGCAGTGGGGTGGGACTGAACAGGTTTCAGTCCCAAGTAACATCTTGGCGATGGCCATATTGACACCCTCAAGGGCAGGAGGCCCAAGGCTACGGCCTACAGTGAGCACCAGGGCGCCAGTACCCTCAGCCACTTCAAGGGCAGGAGACCCTATAGTGAGCACCAGGGCGTCACTACCCTCAGCCACTTCCAGGGCAGGAGGCCCTATTGTGTGCACCAGGGTGTCAGTGCCCTCAGCCACTTCCAGGGCAGGAGGCCCTACAGTGAGCACCGGGATGTCAGTGCCCTCAGCCACTTCCAGGGCAGGAGGCCCTATTGTGTGTACTGGGGTGTCAGTGCCCTCAGCCACTTCCAGGGCAGGAGGCCCTATTGTGTGCACAGGGGTGTCAGTACCCTCAGCCACTTCCAGGGCAGGAGGCCCTAATGTGAGCACCGGGGCATTAGTGCCTTTAGCCACTCCAAGGGCAGGAGGCCCTAGCAGACAGCTAGAAGTGGGTCCCAGGGCGAGAAGACCTGGAGCCACGGCTGTGACAGACCCAGGAGAAAGAGTCGCCTCTGTGCTTCCCTCCCTGTATATAGGAGAGGACACGGTCTCCGTGTACACTCGGCCTATCTCGTTCCCCTGTGGGAACTGTTTGTCACCACCCAAGAGTGTTGCCCCAGAGGTGTCGCCAGAGTGGTGGCAAAGTCCGAGACCAGACCTGCCTCCCATGTCTGGGAAATCTCTGTCCTTTACAGGCACCAGACGGAGACGAGGCCGCAGTCAAACCCTTACTGCGCGTCTCCCAGCAGACGATTGCACCCCCAGGCAAGACCAGGAGACTACAGGCGAGGGCGACCCTGACTCCCTCACCCCGCGGAGCTTCAGACGCCAGGCCCGCCTCCTCCAGCTGTTTGGCCCCAGTCCCGAGGGCCACCTTTCAGGGCGAGGCCCCCAGACAGGAGGGCCTCCCTGCACCCCACCAACGAGGCCCCGAGGTAAGGGCCTCCCCTCAGGTCGAGGCCCCCAGACAAGAGGGCCTCCCTACACCTCACCAACGGCCAGGATCCGGGCAGTGACTCCCCTGCGGGTAGTGCGTTGCCCATTGCAGGCAGAGTCCCCCTGAGGCCCTCTCCTCGCGCCCGACGACAGAGTGTAACAAACCCAGGAAACACGGGTAAATAAGTGACGCCCCTTATACCGAGAATAAGCCAGGGGAAAAGAACAGTGAACAGTGACAGAGTGTGACTAATGTAAAACCAGTGACAATTGTTATTAATCCAAAAGAATTGCATACCCGCAGAGTAGAAAAGTACTTAGACCACCAGTCATAGAAAGTAGAGTAATTACACCTGCGCCAGAATAAAAGAACTTTCCGTAATTGTGAATGAAGACCAGGGTGCGCGGGAGAATCAAAAGCCTGTGTAGAGTGCCACCACGACCAGGTAACTGTGTCGAGTGTCGCGATCCGCACCCTGTCTTCTCTATAGTAGAATTTCCCCCACGGGCTCTTAACCTTGTTTATTCCCCTTGTTATCAAGTGCATATATGTTTTGGGTTTAAATGAAATACGGGTATCTCCATATATATAACTAAAGACATTGGCGTACATATCGTGTGTTAAGTGCAACTGTATTTTGTGATATCAAAGTCTAACTCTGTGTCCCTGTATCCTGTATCTTTAATATCACTCTGTGTCATATTGTAACGGTTTTAGAATTAAGGCAATAGATGTGTTAAGGTATACTGCCTAGTTTTTATGTCCTGTTGCTTTGTTGGTGCTTTACTTCCGGTCCGGAAAGAAGACCCCGCTCAGTCGCTAGTGTTTTTAGGACGAGGAGTCGACCTAAAAACACTCAGCATAACAGTTTCTAAGATTCAAACACAATATAATCTATTAATGTTTGCATTTCTTACCTCTTCAATTATTAAAGACTGGCATTTGTTCAAATATACTCTGTATAGGAGTATGCATTACCACAGGAAAAATTCGGTCAGACATAGCTTCAAAGGGGTTCATGAGGTCAATCATAACCCTACGAAGACGCCTTGGCTTGTCATACCGATTTTGACCGTTTCTACCGCAAATGCTTGTTTTTGCCATTCTTCCCACCCAGAACCCCGAAATCCCACCCCCCAAGGCAAGGGGTGGGGGAGTTAATTTGAAAACCAATCACGAACACCGAAAATAAAAGCCAAATTCGTTCAAATCACACCAAGATACACCAGAAAAATATATTGCCAAGCCAAAACAAAATAGTGCGCACTTATGAAAGCTCACCGAACGCAAACATGAGACTTCGTAATTCAAACTGGCTGTGCACCAGTCGTCTGTTTAGGTAGTACTCGGCCATTCTTTACCGTAGGAATTATTTCACGTAGTAATTTAACTAATTATAAAAGTATCATGCACCATATCTGATGAACAGTTTGGCAGAAATATTGGGAAATAAAATGGAAGTGGATACAGTATCTCATCGTTGTTTTCGTCTCGTCGCAAATTAACCATCCTCGGCGAAGTGGTGAAGTCTCTTAAAACGATAAAAATATTAAATGCTTCTCTCTTTCTTTACACGATATTTTTATCATTAAATTAAAATACACATCACACACACCATAGAGTCCTTCATATTCTACATAGTTTTCTTTGCACAAGGCTGCTATTATATGACGAAGGGGCATGCGAAGGGATGCTATGAGACTCCTCGCAGATTCCAGTACTACGCTGTGGTAATCCTCTCCCTTTCACCGGGGAACGCTCTCCCTTTCGTGCTTTAAAACTACCCAAAAATGCGGATAGGGCAAGGTGATCGCCTTCCCACAGTTTAAGACTACGGCCATGAGAGTCTCGTTGTGTTTATGGTAATACGAGCGGGAGGGTATTATTAACACTTTCTCTTCACTATTTCCTGGTAGCAAGGGACATTTGGGTATTTTACTAATGAGAATCTCTCGGGTTGGGAGTCTTAATAATTTCATACAAGGGTATCACTCCGTGAGTCTCTTGCATCAGTACTTAGACTCTGCACTCGTTATTATTAGTCCGACCCGTGGTATTACTTATTCCCCCGTTATCTTCTCGTGAACACTTTATCTGTTATTCGGGGTGCACTATGTCACTATATCTCTGTTACACTAACTTGGGGCAACATCACACCTAACATAAGTCACGTTTACGGTGGAGGCGGCGGGGAGACACGCCGGCAACAATTCCGCCGGAACAGGAGGCACTGCCAGGAGAGGGCGTGCCAAGAGGGCACGGGACGACTCACAGGCGCGTCTTCTCTCGTCCGGGGCTGCAGGTGGCGAAGGGGCCCATATTCTCTGGGCTGGGTACAGGGGTGTGGCCCTCAGGACTGGGGCCAAACAGGTCCAGAAATCTCTGGCTCAGGTGTCGGCTGGAGGTGGTCTTCCTCCGTCAAGGCGTAGGGAGATCTCATCCGGGCGTCCTGGGGAGGGCCTGGGGTACTTTAGGACTGCAGCCCCCAGAGTCAAGGGGCGCCATCAGGGAGGGGCTGCAGCACCGACCTGAATCAGGGTCCGTCAGGTGGGTCTTCTCCAGGGCCAGGTGTAGGGAGCAGAGGCCAGGGGAGGCAGTAGGGCCTCTCCAGGATCCTTCTGCGTCTCCTGCGTTGGGAGTCTGAGCACTCATCTCATGCTGGGACAGCAGTACTACTCTCACCTGTCTCTGGCCGTGGGGCCCGGCTACTGGCCGTGGCTGCCCAAGGACGTGGCTATGAGGCGCCAAGGCCCGGCTACTGGCCGTGGCCTGAGTGGGGGAATCAGCACACCTCTGGACACCTTTGGAGCAGCTACCGGCCGTCTGACGAAGGCGGGAGCGACTACAGGCCGTCTCCTGCAGGAGGGAGGAGCAGCTACAGGCCGACTCAGGGGCAACACCTTCAGAGTGGCTACCGGCCGTCTGCCGAATGTGGGAGCGACTACAGGCCATCTCCTTCTGCCAGGGGGAGGAGCAGCTACAGGCTGACTCCTGCAGGAGGGGGTGTAGGGCAGCTACAGGCTGTCCCTGGAAGAACACCTTCTGACGAAGGCGGGAGCGGCTACCGGCCGTCTCCTGATTAACCTCAGGTCGGTGAGACACCGATTCCCTTATGAGGGGCGGGTGGCCACCGGCCGTCCCAAAGAGGAAGACACCTTCAGAAAGGCTACAGGCACACTCCTGTTGAAGGTGGGAGTGGCTACAGGTCAACTCCTGAGGGGCGCTGTTTGGAGCTAGATAGGCAGCTCCACCCCGATCTGATCCGGCGGTACCTCTCCCCGAAGGTTGTGTTGGATTCCTGCTAAGGCGACGGTGAGGTGGCTGCGTGTCATAGGGGCACACGGCCCGGGCTGACTTGTGCCGCTGTCGCACTGAGTCTCATGATTTGGCTGCAGCTCCTCTGTGGGGTCCTGGCGGGGGTGTTGGGGAGTTTTCGGGGGCACTATGCTGCAGTTCACGCATTTTACTTGGTATATCACTTTTGTCTCACTATTCACATTCACTGACCGTTACCTTCTGGTGTATAGTTTCTGTCTCACTGTTCATATTTACTGTCCGTCACTTTCTAGTGTATTGTTTCTGCTTTGCTGGTCACATTCACCAACTGTCACATTCACTAAGTCTTTGACATGACTCGGGAGGTGGAAAGTGTCATCACTGGACTGCTTATGCCTGGGGTTAGCAGAGGTGGTGCCCAGGAGTGGGAGGGGGCCCCTCAGGAGAGCTCTCCTGTAGGAGGCACGGCACAGCTCTCGGGGGCGTCACCACCCGGGCGTGTTTTGTAGCCCTTCCATCTGGGGGCCTCGACCTGATAGGTGGCCCTCGGGACTGGGGGCAAACAGCATCAGGAGTCAGGCCTGCCATTTCTTATTCCGGGCAGAGGGCCGACGGGGAGTCGGGCCTGAGCGGTCCCGCCTTGGGGTCCGCAGGCTGGCCCTGGGAGGCCTGGTGCTGCGGTCGCCTACAGGGTGGGGAAACCGTCAGGGGCTGGCTGTGGCACCTCTTCTGCAGGGTGTCCATCAGGGGCCGGCATCATCCAGGACTGGCTGTAGGGCAGGAACAGGACCTTGCCACCACTCCTGGAATGGCAGCACCTCTGGGGAACCACACCTGGAGGGAGAGAGAAAAGGGCATCCTGCACAGCCGAAAGGTAGTGAGCCGGCCGCGCAAAGGGCCTTCCCCTCTGGAAGAACCCTCGAGACTGCAGATGAAGGGTGTACGGTGGCCGTCCCTTCCCCAACATGTATGGTGGCCGTTGTTGCGGTTCCACAATCTCTAAGAGCAGCAGGAGAAGGACGTACGGTAGCTGTTCCTTCCCTGGTACGTACGGTGGCTGTTACCGCAGAGCTGCTCCCAAAGGAGGAAGAGGTAGATGAGGGACATACGGTGGCCGTTCCCTCCCTGACACGTACAGTGGTCGTTGCCGCGGGTCTGCCTGCCCAACAGGAAGTAGCTGAGGGATGTATGGTGGCCGTTCCCTCCCTGGTACGTACAGTGGCCGTTACCATGGGGCTACTCCCGTAGGAGGAGGAGGAGGTGGATGAGGGACGTACAGTGGTCGTTCCCTCCCCGACAAGTACGGTGGCTGTTGTCATGGTTCCACTCCTCCTGCCTTTGCCTGTCGGTGTGTGCTCAACAGCTAGCACACCGAGGCAGTCTTCAGATGTGGCTGTAGCTGAGGGACATACAGTGGCAGTTCCATCCCCGGTACGTACGGTGGCCGTTACCGCGGAGCTACAGGGGGGAAGCAACTGAGGGACGTACGGTGGCCGTTCGCTCCCTGGTACGTACGGTGGCCGTTACCGCGGTGTTGTCTTGGACTGTATCTGGAGCAGTCCCACCCTGATCCTGGTGAGGGCTGCTCTGGCCGAGATGTAGTGTCACATTCCTGTGACGTCGCGGTTGGGTAGGTTGAGGAGAAGAAGGACATATGACCGGTTTGTACTTGGGCCAGTCTCGCTCTCGTGCCGGAAAACTGTCATCCGGCCCACCGTGGTGTCCTCCTGAGCTGGGGGTGGGGATGCGGCTCCATAGCAGGGTGGGGGGGTCTGGCTGTGGGAGTGCGCATATTAAACATTTAAAATAATCCAAGAACTAGAAAGTACAGGCCTAGGCTACAGAGATGACAGTATAAAGATAAAAACCCTATTTTACGCAGTTGATGGCCTACAATTTTCACAATCAATGACAGAAGCCAAGACAAACATAAGAAGTTTAGTAAATTTATGCAGGGATTACGGACTTGAAATAAATAAAGAAAAAAGCAAATTTACAATATTCAATATGGATCGGCAACCAGAAAAAACTGAGGATATAGTAGTTACGTCTATAACATACCTGGAAGTTGAAGTAACAAACTCAAAAGGCTGTTTTAAAAAACACAGACAAAGCATGATAAACAAAGCCCAGAACTAGCCAATACAAGATCCTCAGTGACAGCAAAAAGTTGCAACAAGCTACTCATAGGTAAGACATTCTGGAAGAGCCTTGCATTACCTAGCATCTTGTATGGAGCGAGCATAGTGACAAATAGGCAAGAAGAAATAAACAAGCTACAAAGAACTGAAAACTCAGTATATAGATCTATTTTAGGGGCAGCAAAATATACAGCAGAAACTGGCTTAAGAGGAGAAATAGGAGCATCCCTAATGAAAACTAAAATGATGAAAATTAAACTAAATTACTTGCAAAGTATCCTGAAAAGAGAAAACTGCCTGGTTTATGAAATAACAGAAATAATAAAAGGAGGTAAGGAGAACAAGTGGATGAAAGAATGTAAGAAGGGTCTGTTATGCTGGGTGTTTTTAGTCTGACCTCTCGTCCTAAAGACACCAGCGACTGAGCTGGGTCTTCTTTGTAGACCGGAAGTAGAACACTCACAAAGGAACAGGGCATAAAAACTCGGCAGTATACCTTAACACATCTATTGTTGTTATGCTGGGTGTTTTTAGTCTGACCTCTCATCCCTAAAACACCAGCGACTGAGCGGGGTCCTCTTTCTAGATCGGAAGTAGAACACTCACAAAGGAACAGGGCATAAAAACTCGGCAGTATACCTTAACACATCTATTGTCTTAACCCAAACTCCTTACAATATGAAATACATGAAATCCAGCATAGTGCCCCCGGAAACTCCCCGACACCCCCACAGAGGAGTAGCAGCAGCACAGCGAGACTCATCGCGACAACGGCACAAGCCAGCCCGGGCCGTACGCCCCTATGACGCGCAGCCGCCCCACCATCGCCATAGCAGGAATCCTGCACTACCTTCTGGGTGAGGTTCCACTAAATCAGATCGGGGTGGATATGTCTGTCAAGCTCCAATCAGTGCCCCTCAGGAGTTGGCCTGTAGCCACTCCCACCTTCCTAAGGAGTGTGCCAGTAGCCTCTCCGAAGGTGTCTTCCCTTTAGGGATGGCCTGTAGCCGCCCGCCCCTCGTAAAGGAATCGGTACACCACCGACCCGAGGGTAATCAGGAGACGGCCTGTAGTCACTCCCGCCTTCATCAGAAGGTGTTCTTCCGGAGACGGCCAGTAGCTGCCCCACACTCCCTCCTGACGGAGTCGGCCTGTAGCCACTCCCACCTTCGTCAGACGGCCTGTAGCCGCTCCAAAGGTGTTGCCCCCAAGTCGGCCTGTAGCCGCTCCTCACACCAGCAGAAGGAGACGGCCTATAGTCACTCCCGCCTTCATCAGACAGCCGGTAGCCACTCCGAAGGTGTTGCCCTCGAGTTGGCCTGTAGCCTCTCCCGCCTTCACCAGACGACCTGTAGCTGCTCCGAAGGTATCCAGAGGTGCGCTGGTATTGATTCCCCCTCTCAGGCCACGGCCAGTAGCTGGGCCTCACCGCCTCATGGTCTGGCCCCTGGGAAGCCACGGCCAGTAGCCAGGCCCAACGGCTGGAAGCAGTCAAGAGCAGCCCCGCTGCCCCTGCATGAGACGAGTATCCCGACCCCCAGCACAGAGGATGTAGAAGAATACTGGAGAGGCTCTATCACCTCCCCCCTGCCTCTGGTTCCTATGCCAGGCCCTGGAGAAGACCCACCTGACGGACCTTGATTCAGGTCGGTGCCACAGCCCCTCCCTGATGGTGCTGCTTGGCTCTGGGGGCCGCAGCCCTCGGGAGCTCCAGGCCCTCCCCAGAAAGCCTGGGTGGGACCTCCCTATGCCCCGACGGTGGAGGACCTCCATCTCCAGCCGAGACCTGAGCCAGAGATTTTTTGAACTGTTCGGCCCCAGTCCTGAGGGCCACACGCCTGTTCCCAGCCCGGAAAGTATGGGCCCCTTCGCCACCTGCAGCCCCGGACGAGAGAAGATGCCCCTGCATGTCGTCCCGGTCCCTCTCGGTGTGACCTCCCCTGGCAGTGCCCCAGTCCCGGCAGAATTGTCGCCGGCGTGTCTCCCCGCCCCCCCCACCATATAGTGACTCACAACGCTGTGACTGTGCCCTGAAGTATAATGTAAAAGTGACGGGGGATATAGTGCACCTCGAGTACCAGGTCAAGTGTTATGCGAAGTTGGACTAATAATCTAATATACTACAGGGCGGAATAGTAAATAACAAGTGCAGAATCCAAGTGCTAGTGAACCAGACTCATAGTGTGATGCCCTTCACATTATATCAGTGAAATACCCAAGCCGTGGAATTCATATTAGTAAAATATCCAAATGTCCCTTGCTATCAGAAAATAGTAAAGTGAATGTGCTATCAACAACCTCCACTTTATATTACTATAAATATAACGCGACCCCCAGTGAACCTCTTCTCTAATTTCCCCACGTGCGCAAAAACCTTGATTCGTGTCATGATAAAAACCAAAACCCCCTTGGTATCAGAAAATAATAAGTTGAACTCCCTAACAATAATCTCCACTTTATATTATTATAAATACAATTAGACTCCCCCGTGAGACCCACCTCCAACCTCCCCACATGCACGGAGACCTTGGAGATACTAATCCTGAACAGTACACCTAGAGTGTTCTTACCAGTGCACATTGAACTAGTATCCTGCGAGATACTGATTATCTAGTTGTAAGAGTTATAATTGATCAAATACTGTGTTGTACTATCTGCTGTTTGTTTTGTGTCTGACTAAGTAATACACGTGTAAAGGTTACTGCCTAGAGTTTTTGTGTCCTGCCTCTCTCCTATTTGTACTAAGACCCGGTCTCGAAAGAGGACCCCGCTACATGTTAGGTGTTCTAGGACCGATGAGTCGGACCTTAAACACCTAGCATTACACAATACATAAACAAAGATACACAGAATATGGAAGGGACAAAGTGACAGAGTTATTACTATTAGTACAATGTGTCCATAAGCACAGTATTGATGTCGGGGTCAGTATACAACCTTCTTTAATACACATATATATGGCACGTCACTAGGGCACAATATAGGTGTTAGAGTTAATGCACAATTGCCATTTAATACACTCGTCAGGGTACGCTACATGTGGATGAAGTGAAGCACCAGGTTAATCAGTACTACCATACATATCACATAGGCACAGTGTCTGTACCCAAGTCATGGCGCGTGGGAATGTCACTTAGGCATGGCGACACTGTTTACACGTTCTGCCTTTATGGACTGTTCTTAGCTAGTCTTGGGCCGCCACTGATACATTTCCCCGGTTCCGTAGGGCTTACATATAGACACAGTACCTTGGGTCAGTTAGGATAGGAATCGTGGCATGTTACTTTTGTCTCACTATTCACATTCACTGACCATTACCTTCCGGTGTATAGTTTCTGTCTCACTGTTCATATTCACTGACCGTCACTTTCTAGTGTATTGTTTCTGTCTTTCTGTTCACATTCACCAACTGTCACGTTCACTAAGTCTTTGACACGACTCGGGAGGTGGAAGGTGTCGTCACTGGACTGCTTATGCCTGGGGTTAGTAGAGGTGGTGCCTGGGAGTGGGAGGGGGGCCCCTCGGGAGAGCTTTCCTGTAGGAGGCACGGCACAGCTCTCGGGGGCGTCACCGCCCGGGCGCGTGTCCGGGCTGGGATGCAGGGAGGCCCTTCCATCTGGAGGCCTCGACCTGGTAAGCGGCCCTTGGGACTCGGGCCGAACAGTGTCAGGAGTCGGGCCTGCCGCTTCTTACTCCCGGCAGAGGGCCAACTGGGAGTCGGGCCTGAGTGGCCCTGCCTTGGGGTCCGCAGGCTGGCCTTGGGAGGCCTGGTGCTGCGGTCGCCTACAGGGTGGAGCGTTGTCAGGGGCTGGCTGTGGCACCTCTCCTGCAGGGCGTCCGTCAGGGGCTGGCATTATCCAAAACAGGCCGTAGGGCAGGAACCCGGCCTTCGGGGATGGGGCCTCGCCACCACTCCTGGAATGGCAGCACCTCCGGGGAACCACATCTGGAGGGAGAGAAAGGCGTCCCACGCAGCCGAGAGGTAGTGAGCTGGCTGCGCAAGGGGCTTCCCTCCCGGGAGAACCCTCGAGACTGCAGACAAAGGGCATACAGTGGCTGTCCCTTCCCCAACACATAAGGTGGCCATTGTTGTGGTTCCACAGTCTCTAAGGGCAGCAGCATAAGGACGGACAGTGGCCATTACTTCTCCGGTACGTAAAGTGGCCGTTACCGCGGCGCTGCTCCCGAAGGAGAAAGAGGCAGATGAAGGACGTACAGTGGCCATTTCCTACCCGGCACATACAGTGGCCGTTGCCATGGGTCTGCTTGCCCAGTGGGAAGTAGCTGAGGGACGTACAGTGGCCGTTCCCTCCCCAGTACGTACGGTGGCCGTTACCACAGGGCTACTCCCATAGGAGGAGGAGGTGGATGAGGGACATACTGTGGCCATTCCCTTCCCGACGCGAACAGTGGCCGTCGTTGCGGTTCCACTCCTCCTGCCTTTGCCTGTCGGTGTGTGCTCAATAGCTAGCACACCGAGGCAGTCTCCAGATGTGGCTGCAGCTGAGGGATGTATAGTGGCCGTTCCCTCCCCGGTACGTACAGTGGCTGTTACCGCGGGGCTGCAGGGGGGAATCAACTGAGAGACGTTCAGTGGCCATTCCCTCCCTGGTACGTACAGTGGCTGTTACCGCAGTGTTGCCTGGGACTGTATCTGGAGCAGTCCCACCCCGATCCTGGTGAGGGCTGCTCCAACCGAAAAGTAGTGTCGCATTCCAACAAAGTCACAGTTGGGTAGGTTGAGGAGAAGAGGGACACAAGGTAGGGGTGCCCCAGCGCCCGTCTTGCTCTGTGCCAGTCCCGCATTCACATGGCCCGCCGTGGTGTCCTCCTGGGGTGGGGGTGGGACTGCGGCTCTGTAGTGGGGTGGGGGGTCTGGCGGCGGAGGCGTGCATATTAATTGTCTTGATTCAAACTCCTTACAATGTGTAATGCTAGGTGTTTTAGGCTTGGCTTCCTGTTCCGTAAACGCCTAGCGTATAGCAGGGCTCTCTTTTGAGACCGGGGCTTAGACAAATAAGAGAGAGGCAGGACACAAAAACTCCAGGCAACAACCTTACACGTGTATTGCTTAGTTAGACAGTGGAATCAGTAGATGTTACAAACACAAGTATACTGGGCGATTATGAACTCTTATATCTAGATATGGTTAATAGTATCTCACAGGATACTGTTTTATGTCACAGTGAAATAGTACTTAAGGCAGAGTGTTTTCAATTAGGGAAATACAGGGTTTCTATATGTGTGGAGTGGCTTAGGTTAATTCACTCTGGGGAGGGTGTGTAAGGCACTGGGGTCTGGTTTTGATTATGGTAGTATAAGACAATTATTGATGGTAGCATGTTCACTTCCTTACCTTCCACTCGTATTCTGCTTTTGACTAATTATCATAACTTTGTATACCACTTTGATCTTGTCACTGCATCATTCGGTATCCTGTTCCTTATATCTATTATGCTCTCCAACACAGGGTATTGTCACTGATAAGGTCAATTCACTGCTCTGCATAGGCACTGTTTGGTCTCTAATATTTCACAATTAGGGTCACTCTGTTCCGAGTCAGGTGCCAGGGGCGCAGGCGGAGGGGTGGCACAGCTCCGCTACTGACGGTGTTGGGCACCACTATGGGCTTCTGTACTCAGAGGGCACAGGACCACACGCA
Source organism: Coenobita brevimanus (assembly GCF_032717465.1). Taxonomy (NCBI): domain Eukaryota; kingdom Metazoa; phylum Arthropoda; class Malacostraca; order Decapoda; family Coenobitidae; genus Coenobita; species Coenobita brevimanus. Next base: position 11,023,082 of record NC_136956.1, read on the forward strand.
GGGGCGTCTGTTCTCGTCCAGGGCTGTGGGTGGCAAAGAGCCCAGCACTATCAGGGCTGGGGACAGGAGTGTGGCCCTTAGGACTTGGGCCGAACAATTGCCTGTAACGGTTGTTCGGGCTCCTGACAGAGGATGACGACCTCCGCCGTTGAGGTGTGGAGTTCCCATCCGGGAGTTCTGGGGGCGGCCTGGGGTTCGCGAGAGCTGCGGTCCCCGGGGCTTGGCGGCGCCGACAGGATGGGGCTGTGGCACCGGTCTGCGTCAGGGTCCGTCAGATGGGTCTCCTCCAGAGCCAGTCGTAGGGAGCAGAGGCCAGGTGAGATTACAGGGCCTCTCCAATGCTCCTCTATGCCCGAGACTCCCTCTGTGTCAGGGGTCGGGGAACAGACGTCTGCTACAGGCAGCGGAGCGGCTATAGGCCGTCTCTTGCTGTAGGGCCCGGCTACTGGCTGTGGCTTCCTAGGGGCGCGGCTACAGGCCGGCACCAAGGTCTGGCTACTGGCCGTGGCCTGAGAGAGTGGGTGGCTGCCAGCAAACCCAGGGGCACCTTTGGAGCGGCTACAGGCCGTCTGACAAAGGCGGGAGCGGCTACAGGCCATCTCTTCATTACCCTCAGAACAACTACAGGCCGTCTTCTTGGGGAGGGGCGAGCGGCTACAGGCTGTCTCAGGGGAAACACCTTTGGAGTGGCTACAGGCCGTCTGACGAAGGCGGGAGCAGCTACAGGCCATCTCCTGCAGGAAGGGGTTTGAGCAGCTACTGGCTGTCTCAGGAAGAACACCTTCAGAGTGGCTACAGACCGTCTCCTGACGAAGGTGGGAGCAGCTACAGGCCGTCTTCTTAGTGAGGGGCGAGCAGCTATAGGCCGTCTTAAGGAAGACACCTTCAGATCGGCTATAGGCCGTCTCCTGACGAAGGTGGGAGCAACTGCAGGCCGTCTCCTTAAAACTTGTACAAAGGAAGAGGGGAAAAGGAAGTTTGTGGTAATCATAGGGGCATTTGTCTTCTTAGTGTAATAGGAAAAGTGTATGGTAGGATACCTATTGACAGAGTTAGGGAAATAACAGAGGAATTAGTTGGAGAAGAACAGGGAGGCTTTAGGAAGGGAAGAGGTTGTGGTGATCAGATATTTTTCTGAGATCTTTAGTGGAAAAGTTTCTAGAGAAGGGAATAAAGTTGTATGCGGCCTTCATGGATGTGGAGAAAGCATATGACAAGGTGGATAGACAAGGATTGTGGAAAGTATTAAGAATATTTGGAGTAGATGGGAAGTTGTTGAATGCTGTGGAGAGTATGTATGATGGTGCTAAGGCTGCAGTGCGTGTGGATGATGAACTGAGTGAATTTTTCTCTTTGAAGGTTGGGTTGAAACAGGGATGTGTCATGTCTCCATGGTTGTTCAATCTGTACATGGATAGGGTAATTAAACAGGTACACGGTAGGGCAGTGGATGGTGGAGTGGCCCTAATGAGAGAGGGTAGTGTTTGGAAACTCCGTCTACTGTTGTCTGCAGATGATGCTGTGTTGTTAAGTGAAGACGAAGGGGAGCTGCAAGGCTTGGTGGATGAGTTTGGGGGAGTATGTAAGAAACGGAATCTAAAGAATGTAGGGAAGAGTAAAGTAATGGTCTTTGAGAGAGGTGAAGTCAGTGAATGTACAGTGAGGTTAGATGGTGAGGAGATGGAAAATGTGAGTACGTTTAACTGCTTGGGGAGTGTGATGAGTAAGGATGGAAGTTTGGATGGTGAAGTGCTTGAAAGGGTATAACAAGGAAGAAAGGTTGCTGGTTCCTTGATAGCAGTGATAAGAGACAGGGAAGTGAGCATGGAGGTGAAAAAGTTACTACATGACAGTATTGTGATACCAACTCTGACGTATGGAAGTGAAGCTTGAACGTTGTTGGAAGGACACAAGTCAAGAGGGAGAGCAATGGAAATGAGTTATTTGAGAGGAGCCTTTGGAGTCACATGAGAGACAGGCTGACAAGTGAGGATATAAAGGAGCGTTGTGGTGTGGATGTGGATGTGATGGGAAGCGTTAGGAGGAACACACTGAGGTGGTTTGGCCACGTGGAGTGGATGGAGGGTGAGAGACTGACGAGGAGAGTGTATGTGAGTGAGATGGAGGGGGGGAGAGGGAGGGGGAGGCCGGGAATGAGATGGAGGGATGGAGTGGAGAGGTATATGAGAGAGGGGTGTGTGAGTTGGGAGCAGGGCAGTGAAATGGCGGGGGACAGGGCGACGTGGAGGCGATTTGCTTGTGGCCACCCCGAAAGGAATTAAGGCGTCTGGCAATAGATAGATGGATAGATAGATTTTTGTCTATTGCTATGTTGACCGTATGAAGAGAAATAGACTCCTTGAAATTAGGTTACAACATGAGATAAGGAAAACAGTGAAACGTTAAATGTGAAAGTGACGAGAAACTGCACCCTCACAATGAAGCTGGAAAATCTGAGTGGGACCATGATGAAATAGGCAAAATATGCCCCACTCCATCTCCACTATACAGTGTTGATTTGTGTGAAGACGTGTGGTTACTCAACTAATCATGTGAACATTATTTAGTTTTTATGAGACCTATTCTTTCGCGATGTCTTTGTGATTCCTGCATAACCGGCTGATATATTAATGTAATTTGATTATTCATCACTGTAACATATATCAGTATTATATCATTCTCTTCTGCACGTACATTAATTTAGTTAAATATTCTTCTCGTCAACTACTATGATCTTTTTATTAGTATAGTATACTGTCACAGTTTTATTTTCGTTTACTTATAATATCAGTATTATTTTACTATTTTGTCTTCTGTTAATCTCTATATCTATAACATGTCGGAAGACATCTTATTTACCCAGGAGGGGGGACAAATGTAAGCGAGCGAATGTTTGTTACTTATTCGTCGTGAGCCAGACAATGGCTGAATCGGCAGTGGCCAGCTACCCTCTTACGAAATCAGCTGAGGAGACTGTTCTGTGTGTACACAGTGTAGTCTTGGCACTGGGGAACACACGCAAAGGAAACTATATTTTATCCTGAAAGACTGTATGGGAGTTAGAGACCAGCTAGACTCCTTGGGTTTAACACAACTTCGCTACCAATAAAGCATCCAGTAGCATTACGGAGTCTTTAAGAATAACCTGAAGTCCTGATGGCATATCTACGGGTCTACATCTCACACATGCTCAGTGAAATTTATGCGATCTAGAATAAGAGAAATATTTTCATCTCTTAAAATGACTGAGTGACCAATTGGAATAGAAGGCATGATGTTTCCAGTGTGCAGCAAAACATCTTTTATGGTGTAGAGAGATGCTTCAATAAACAACCTACAAGGGCTTGCTTTTAGCTCAATCCAAGAGCATCAAACACTCCCTTGGTGTCATTGCAAAAACATAGGTTGTTTTCCACTGAGTAGTATTTTTGCAAATCTGATGAGCTTTTCCTGAATTTTGAAAACCGTACATCATTCACCAGATTCCAGTCCTGCAGACGGGAGACTAGCAGTTCTCCCTGTTGTTTAGCGAAGATTAGATCACAAATCAAATCACTGAGTTCAAGCTTGGTTTGCTATTCTTGCCAGATTTAGATTTTTGATCATACGTCGGATCTTGTGATTCTGGTTCGTCAGAGCTGACCGGGTCATCGCTTTGTAGGCTACTTCAGGTGGAGGCTGAGGGACAAGTATATCACTGGAATGTCCAACGGGGCGAATAGCAGACTGAAGGTTTGGATAGACAATAGCCTTTTTACCATTCCTGTTGCGACCTGAGTATAGAAAATCATTAACTTTAGTTAGCACATGGTTTGCATCACATAATATACTGATAAAATTTTGCAATATTTTGCAAAATCGAGATGTTTTGTGGGAAAACTCAAATTGACGATGAGCCTAGTGGGAAAAAGCTTGCCTGTGATATCTGTTAAGCAGAAATAACAGTCAGATGAATGATCCATCGGCTCCCTCCATACTGCTGGCACACCAAATGTGAGGTCAGGCCCGGGGCCCTTTACCCGTGACGAGGGTGTTTACTTGTACACCTGACACAGCATAAATGAGGTGCCTATCTTTGGGTCTGATCACCCACATTTCATCCAAAGTACAGTTCATACACTTTCTTCACATGTTGAGTCAATCGTCTTTTATACCGCTACACTGTCAGCGATCCACATATGTAACAGACGCTGTGTTGAGAATTTTTGCATTCTCTAGGCATTATCGCATAAGTAAACTTAATGACGCCTGCAAAATATAGTTTAGAATATATGAATCCAGTTTCAGTGTTACACGAAGTAATATTGACACAATCGAAGGATGAACAATCCGCGACTTGCATATAAAGTGATCTGGGGGAAATAACATTACATGTCACACGATCATTACATGGGACTGGTGTGTCACACACAAAAACCAGTGTTATTTTCATGATGCACGTATGAAATTATCCTAAGGTATGCTCTTCTTACTTTTTCTTTTCACTGTTATACAGTATAGTTTAGTTAATAACATCAGTTGTGCTTGCGTTATATGGGTTGCAAAATATGATGTTCGTTGCTTTATTTCTTTAATAAGTGTAAAAATGGCGTTAAGAGAATGGCAATACCTGAAAAATAGTGTGACGTGAGTCAGGTGATGCACGATGAGTTCTGTGTATTAAGTTGTGCAGTACCTAAGGAACGAACGGACTTGAACAATCACTAGCAAACGTAGGTAGCGGGCATGCGCAGCCAATCTGGAGAGCATATCGAACCTGAACGACCTTATATGAATGTTCAGATGGGCGACGGAACATCATTTTTTTCATTAATAAACCATGAATGTCAATAAGTCCAGCACACACAACTACGTTCTCTTCCCTTGGCATTCTGTTAAGAGTGATTGCAGTGGGGATACTGAAACCTGCTTCGACTGCGGAGGTCCCTGGAAATGATCAAATGCTCTTTGGGGTGTATGCGATCATACACGCGAACGTTCATGAAGGCTTTATTCGGCAGTTTTTTTCTTTTTAATGCAAGAAAGAAAAAACCAAAGGCCACGAGCCCGCAAGTTTGTTCCCACTAAGAAAAATAAAAACTAGATAACAGGGAGCCAAATTCAAGATCCGTTCATTTCGATATGCTTGGACACACTGCGTTTGAAAAACTGATCATAGGCAGAAGGAAATACAACAGAGGGAGACAGTTCCAGATTGCATACATGAATGACTTGGAGTAACGATTAGCCCGTGCATTAGAGTATTGGACAGAAAGGGGACGAGAGTTTGCTGCTAGAAGGATGCTACGCCCCCGTCGTAGAGGTAAAGGAATACAAGCAGACAGTTCATTGGAGCAGAGATCAATGAGGTAGCGATAGAAAAGAGATAGATATGCAACAGTGACGAAGAGACAGATTCTGAAGGAAGCCAGTTTTAGGAGGAGAGTTAATGAGATGAAAAGCCTTTGACTCCACCTTGTTGAGAAGAGCTGTATGTGGGGAGCCTCCCCACACATGAGAGTTGTACTCTACACAGGGGTGAATAAAACTCGTGTATAAAGTCAACAACTGTGCAGGAGTAAGGAAGGCACGGAATCGACATAGCATACGTAATCTCTTGGAGGCAGATTTTACAAGGGAAGTAATTTGATTTTCCATGACAAATCCCGAGAGAATGAAACCACAAGTTTGTTCATCCACTCTTTCGATATATATATATATATATATATATATATATATATATATATAGATAGATAGATAGATAGATAGATTAGATAGATAGATAGATATAGATATAGATATAGATATACTGTATATATCAAAATGTCTTGATACTGCAATTTCATGTGAAATTATTCAAAATAAATCTCTTATGCTCATTTAAAATGATGAAGGGCCTTTTTTATGAACTGTAACGACTCCACCCTAACAGAGGGTTAGCACTGAAGTCATCAACTTGGATTGACGCCATGTTGAGAGGAAATTGTGAACACTGAAATCACGATTCACGGAGTCTCCGACAAAATTTATATTTTTATCATGTAAAGTTAACATCACATGCAAGAGTCGGTTCAGAACTATTAATATTAAGTCCAAAGGTCAGGCTATAGAGGGTTTCAAGTGAAATCACCAAACCTTAAGTCCTCCATGATGGCGGACCTAAACATGTCTCCGAATCTAGGAAAATAGTAAGTTATTCTAATGTATGGCTTAAAAACAGAGATGATCGAGAGATACACTTAAGAGTACTACAGACCTCTGAAGATGTTCGAAATTAGGGAGAAAACACCAAAACTATGTGGGGGGAGGAGATTCCAATGGCTTGTTCCGCTGAACTAAAATGAAAGCTATAGTAGTAGAGTACGTGAATGAGTACCAGAGGCCATTCCTAAACTGAACAAAAGGTAGGGTAGCTGCAAAAATAAGCTGTATATAACCTTTCTGCTCTACCTTCACATAAAACTGCCATTTTCCATTGTTAAAACAGAGTTGTGGCAATGGATATAACACTAAAATATTATGCTATACTCTTTTTACCTTAACATGTCCCCTCCCCTTTTCTTCGCCACAGCAAATTTCACCAATAGCTCAATGGCAGAAAAAGACAATGTAAAGACTAAATCTTTCCACAGCATAGGCCTATATTTCTGACTAGCACCAAATTCTAGTGATAATCTGTTGCTAAAACTTAGCATTCACGATAGAGAGCGGGGAATTTTAGGCCAAGTTATAGTAAAAATGGTATGGTCTCAACGAAGTTCAGGGGAAAGGCTGTAGAGCCTCAGTATTGTCCCATTCTGCCACTAATCCACGTGAAATTAGCTACAAAAGGACCAAACTCTGGTTCGGGTTAGAGTAAAGGAGCTCTGAAAAGGACGTCAGCCGGATTCAAGGGGTAAAGATGTTATTATGAAAAAGAAAGTACTAAGTTATGGAAAAGACGCCAGGGTACCAAAAAGAATGCACTCAAGAAGACTGTGGTCACGGTGCAGTGGCAAAACTAGTGGGGTACAGGTTGCCCACCCGCTGAAGACATATTGGTGGAAAGTTTTAGCTACTAATAGCAGTTTGTCATGAGAGAGAGAGAGAGAGAGAGAGAGAGAGAGAGAGAGAGAGAGAGAGAGAGAGAGAGAGAGAGAGAGAGAGAGAGAGCATCTATATTATGATCCGATATCTGTATGTTTGTTACCGTAACACAGCAAAAACGGCTCACGTAAAGCAAATTTTTGTTAGAGCCATGTACCGTTAAAATGCTCTAACTTGAATAATAAAACAACTTCCAGTCCAATTGGGCCACCGAGTCCCGAGCTATGACTCATTTCTGGCCTGTTGTTTCAAATGTAGTATTTGCTTTTAGTGGATGGGATGGATTCGTCCTTAGTCCGGCATTGAAACTACCAGTATGACGAGAGAGGAGTGAAGTATTTGTTGTATTATCACTCTCTTGCCTCTCCTTCCTTCCTCCTTATACTGTACTCCTAAAATTGTATAGTATAACGATATACTATAATTTAGTATAATGGCAAACATTACTATCCTGCCTCTCTCTCTCTCTCTCTCTCTCTCTCTTCTCGACAGGTGTCGCAGCAGCATAAAAACAGGGGATAATTCCTCGCTCCGTCTCGTTCACGGTATGAGTAATTCAAGTTTCTGTTATCTTTCGACTGAAGATAGGAAGTAATTTGACATCGAGCGGAGGCCGCCGAAGGCGGCTTTTAAGCTAGTACATATAATACAGAAAACAAGTTTTGTTCATAGACATTTGTTTGCATTTGTGCCAATGTTAGTGGGCGTCAATGCTACGAGATAAAACCTGCAAACGGTTCTCACTCAGTCTTTAGTCTTTCACTGTAACCTCAACATTTCCTTGAAGTAAGATTTTATATATGGTCCTGAAGGAATCTGATCAATACCACGTGTTTTCAAGGAATGGCGAGGGCAAGCATGTTTAGTAACGTTAGGGAAACAGTGAAGCACAGCGGTAGGGCAATACTGTAGAGGCAAGAAAATAAACTGAAGCCAGGGAAATATAATGAAGGCTAGGACCCGTACTCTCAGAGGTTAATGAAACTCCCTAACGCTTCTTCCTTACCGATTCAGTTTAGGATACCACTGGCTAAAATAGTTTTGTATGTTACCTACGAAGAGCAAGGTGATAGTAGAATTATTTAAGTAACAGAGAAGAGGACGGCATGGTGTAATATGCAAAATTAATCACTTAGAAAGGGGCGTTAGGGAGTTTACCTAACCGACAAAGAATACGGGCTTAGGATGCACGTAAAAGGTGTGGAATCACATTTGCTCAGGTAAGCTATGGTAACAGTGAAGGATGGAAATGTAGAGTAACCCAATGAAAGATGAAAAACATGGTAAAGATGCTGAAGTACAGTGAAACTATGTAAATGTTAGAAAATTAATAGGCATAGTGAAGCTGGAATAATTAAGTGAGGAAGAATATTAAGAGTTAGGGAGACAATAAACAAACTTCGGTATGGCAGGAGCTCAGAGTCTTGGTACACAAATAGGGTTCTCTGAGAATTTTTGCCCGTTACCGAATGTAAGGAGTATGGAGCTCTGATTATAGACATAATGATGCGCTAAATGAATATGATATTGCTATTATTGCCTATTTGTATACCAGAAGTTACCGATTTAGTGACCAGTTTATGACAATCATGTGTTCCTGGCATCATCTTTGATGTGTCTTTGTGAGTCGTCAACAATTTTACCAGAAAGCTTGTGCCTAGTGATTCTCCTTTCATGTAACATATGTTGCAGCTCAACAACAGCATATTGGGTGCATTTTGCTATTACTGTACCAAACTATAAGGAAAGGACAAACTTACAGATTCTCAAATGTTCAGAAAACATTTACCATGCGAGGAAATTAAAAACAGGAAAGGTAAATTCACGAGATCACAAGGTCAAGAAGCTTTCACTCAAGGTCAGGGGGCTAACATTCGAAGGTATAAGCACTGAAGCACACAGGAACAAAGTCAGAGGACTAGCACTCGGGTCGATAGGACAACTGACAACCAAAACAGCTCACCAAGGCTGGAACTATGAAGTAAACTTATACCGGTTCCTGGATGCTCCCTCAGTCATACATACTGGGGATATTCGTGGTCTTGGTTCCTAGATACTCTTTCAGTCAAACATGCAAGGAAAATATCCCTAAAGCCACCACAGGCACGATGGGCATATAAGGCACTGCATGCACGAGCCTCACTTGTGGTTGAGACGTTGCTGATTGCGGGTCTTTGCTTACTCACTCTCGCTCACTCCTCATTGACTGTGATGGAATGGCCATCGTGTATACTCCTTTCACTTTAACTTGGCCTATAATTGTAATCCCACTATCTTGACTCCTGAGCTGAAAGGGAGATTAAAGCGACAATGTGGTGCTAGTTACGAAGTGCTATGGAAAGCAGGTGGAGCCCCTGACTTTTTCTGACAGTGATGTGTAATAATTAACACGAATATATTGCTAGTCACGAAGAAATGCTATGAAAACGACGTAGAACGATAGTTTGCATTGTCATCGACCTATAACATTTGCTTAACACTAGAAAATGGTGCTGGTCACGAAGAAGTGCTATGGAAAGGACGTTGAACCTAAGCACTGTCTACCACTGATCTAAAACTGCTAGAGAATGGTGCTAGTTACGAAGAAGTGCCATGGAAATGACGTAAAGCAATAGTATTGTCTCCTATTAATCCGTAGCAATTAACACTAGAATGTGGTGCGAGCCAAAAAGAAGTGCTATGGAAAGAACGTAAAGCCATGGCATTCTGGAACTGACTAAGAACACTTTAACAGCACCTAGAACACTTAGAATATAGAGCTAGTCACGAAGAAGTGTTATGGAAAGACGTAAAGACATATTGTGTTTATTACAGATCTGTAGCAGTTAACACTAGAATATGGTGCTAGTCACGAAGAAGTGTTGTGGAAAGGATTTAGAGCCGTAGTGCTTCGCAAATGATCTTTAACAACACTTAGAATATGGTGTTAGTCACGAAGAAGTGATGTGGAAAGAAATTAGACCCTAAGTATTCTATAACTGCAAGCATATGGTGCTAGTCTCGAAGAAGTGCTATGGAAAGAACATAGAGCCTTAATATCGTCTTTTCCTGCCACTGAACTACGGGAAATGGACGAAAACCTGAACAAAGTTTAGGTGACCGAGCTACACTTAGACAACAGGTATTATTTGTGGCGGTACTGGAGAGGGACGCCTTCATGTGGTGGCACTGATGCAACGGGCAGCTCCACTGTCTGGTTATACAAAGTCCCTCATCTCCCTACCTACTCCCCCCCCCCCCGAGAGGAAGATGGTGAACTGCACAAGGGCGACTTTAGCCTGCAGTCCACCGGGTTCACATTCAGATAAGCCTGGCGGTTGCAACTCCTCCTCCTCCTATTACTACTACTACTACTACTACTACTGCTACACTAGTACTACTTCTGTTTCTTACTACTACTACTACTACTACTACTATTATTACTACTACTACTACTACTATTTCTTACTACTACTACTACTACTACTACTATTTCTTACTACTACTACTACTACTACTGCTGCTGCTGCTACTGCTACTACTATTACTATTACTATTATACTTTTTATCATCATTACCAGCACCAACGTCAAATTATTATTATTATTACCTTTCAGGGAGAAAGACTGAAAGTTGAGAAGCTGAGGATCAGATAAATGGCAGATGATTACAGAACCAAAGTAGAGGAGGAGTAAGAATAACTGACCTGGAATGAAATGGTTCTGGAGAGCCTGTGGAATGCATATAGGGGTTGCTTAGTTAAGAATGCTGAAGCGGTGTATGGTGAGGCAAGAGTAATAACGAAGAAGAAAGGTACGGCATGGTGGGATGAGGAGGTAAAGAGAGCAGTGGAGGAAAAGAGGAAGAAGTGGCTAAAGTGGTTACAGAACAGGGATTCTGTTGAAATAAGAACTGAATATGTTGAGAGCAAGAAGTACGTAGAGAGACTAGAGAAGAGGAAAAAGAAGGAGGTAAATGAGGATCTAGGAAGAAAAATGAATGTGAACTACTCTGAAAATAGGAAGTTATTCTGGAAAGAGGTGCGGAAATATAGAAGTGAAAGCAGAAAGAAATGTGATGGTGTGAAGGATGCAGGTGGTATATTATTAACCAATGGAGATGAAGTAAGGACCAGATGGAAAGAATATTTTGAAAGCCTGATGAATGGGAATAGAGAGAGCAGAGCGGCTGTAAACATGATTGGTTTTGGGGGTGTGCAGAGAAGGAATGCAGTACCAGGAGACGTGACACTCGCACAGGTGAAGAGTGCTGTGAAGCTACTGAAAAATGGGAAAGCAGCTGGGGTTGATGAGGTGTATGCAGAGATGCTTAAGTGTAGTGGAGAGAGTGGAATGAAGTGCCTGTTGGAGATATGTAGGAAGGCATGGAGGAGTGAAACTGTGCCTGCAGTGTGGAAGAAGTCTGTACCCCTGTACAAAAATAAAGGTGAGCGAAGTGAGTGCAAGAATTATCGTGACATAAGTTTATTAAGTGTGGTAGGGAAGGTATATGGAAGAATTATTATAGAGAAAGTATGGGAGATATCAGAAGTCCTAGTGAGTGATGAACAGGGTGACTTTAGGAGCGGCAAAGGATGTGTGGACCAAATATTTGCAGCGAGACAGATAGTAGAGAAGGCTTGTGAGAAGGACGATAAGGTGTTTATGGCATTCATGTATCTAGAAAAAGCATATGACAAAGTGGACAGAGAAGGAATGTGAAAAGTTTTGCGCATGTACGGTGTAGAGGGTAAGCTGCTAGGTGCCGTCATGAGTTTTTATGATGGTAATGAAGCATGTGTAAGGGTTAATGGGCATCTAAGTAAATGGTTCACGATCGGTGTGGGCGTATGACAAGGTTGTGTGATGTTCCCATGGTTGTTTAATATATACATGGATGGGGTGATGAGAGAAGTAAAAACATGAGTAATGGAGAAAGGAATGGCGTTGGTAATGAATGGTGATGGATGGAATATCTCAAATTTGTTGTATGCTGATGGTGCAGTACTGCTTGCAAGTACCAGGCAAGAACTTGGTGGGCTAGTGCAGAGTTTTGCTGATGTCTGTAAGCGTCGTGCCTTGAGAGTAAATGTAGAAAAGAGTAAAGTGATGGTTATTGAGAGAGAAGGTGACTCCCAGTGCGATATAACAGTGAATGGAGAGAGACTGGAATTGGTGAGAGAGTTCAAATACCTGGGTACAGTGATAGAAAAGAGAGGAAAATGTGCAAAAGAAGTTGAAAGTAGAGTGACACAAGGAAGAAAGTAGCTGGTGCAATGAACGACTTGATAAGAAACAGAGGCTTGCATGTTGCAGCTGCAGGAGGCTTACATGAAGGAGTGTTAGTGCCAACTTTAACATGTGGATGTGAGACTATGGTGTGGCATGAAAATGAAAAGTCAAGAGTAACTGAAGTGGAGATGGGTCTGATGAGGAATGTATGTGGAGTACAGAGGGTGGATAGGATACGAAATAATGTGATTCGTGAAAGATACGGATTGAGGAAGTTGGTGGACACCAGAATCAAAGAGAGTGTATTGAGATGGTATGGTCATGTGGAGAGAATGGATAACAATAGTGGTGAAAAATGTATATCTGAGCGAATTCGAAGGAGGGAGGAGGAGAGGTAGGCCAAGGAGAAGGTGGAGAGATATGGTGGTTGAATATGTGAGGATGAGATGTTTGGAAGTCAGTGAAGCTGGGGAACTGACAGGAGATCGAGCTGGCTGGATGAATGTTGTGAGGAGAAGTGCATGATCAGGGATTTTGGCACCCCTTTTTAACATGGCAGCGTCTGGATTAACTCTATAGGATACGTTTATGTGAAGCTACAGAACGTGGTGAATGTTTTTTGGCCTATCCGATAGAGCCAGGATTCCGGGGACTTGAATGAAAAGGGAATGGAAGCGTGGCCCACTGGATTGGACAAATTTGGGCTGTCTGGACATCGCTACTCCTCACCCTGCCCTTGGGTGGGAAAGGAGGTCCGGATGATGATGATGATTACATTATTATTATTTTTATTATTATTAGCCTATTATTTGTAGTAGTAGTAGTAGTAGCAGCAGCAGCAGCAGCAGCAGCAGCAGCAGTAGTAGTAGTAGTAGTAGTAGTAGTAGTAGTAGTAGTAGTAGTAGTTACAGTAGTAGTAGTATATTGCAGCAACATTAACAACAACTACTACTACTACTACTACTACTACTACTATTACTACTACTATTACTACTGCTGCTGCTGCTGCCATTAGTACTAGTACTATTATATTTTTTATCATCATCACCAGCACCAACGTCAAATTATTATTATCATTATTACCTTATTATTATTATTCTTAATTATTATTATTGTTATTATTATTATTATTATTACTTGTAGTAGTAGTAGTAGTAGTAATAGTAGTAGTATATTACAGCAACAATAATTACTACTACTACTACTAATACTAATACTACTTCTACTACTACTGCTACTACTACTACTACTGCTACTACTACTACTACTGTTACTACTGCTACTACTACTACTACTACTACTATACGACTACTTAGTTTTTTTTCTAATTACTCTTGATTCTGCTAGTATTATTACTACTACTACTACTACTACTGCTGTTGATGTTAAGTTACTACTGCTGCTATTACTACTACTTCTAATACTACTTTAACATGGCGTAAAAATGCCATATGATCTTCTTGAATGTAGAGCTGTAGCAATAGACTGACACTTGAATATGATGCTATTCACGAGGAGGTGCTGTGGAGTGTGAAGCCTATTATAACATTCTCTCTTTCTCTCTCTCCCTCTCTCTGGGTCAAGTTATGGTGAAGAGAGTAAAGGGATATTATTAAGACTAAAGCTTTGGAAACTTCGTTGCACCTATCCATTAGCTATTTATCCTTGCCGTTATACCTCTCCGTCCTGTTGTCCCAAAGTGATTTATGCTGGGCATCATACCTCAGCATCTACTTTATGTTTTTTGGTGGACGATATCATATCGCATCGTTTATAAAGGTTCCAACATGCTGCATGCGTCGGCCTTGGTCACCTAATGGCGGCTGTCCATGCTGCTCGATATCTGGCAGCCTCCCTATTCAGTCCATTATCCCTGAGGTCACATTCTATGACCTCGTCCCACGTCTTTTTGGGTCTATCCCTTGCAATCCTATCCCAGACGCTCACACTTCTCACTTGCCACACCCAGTTGTCATCCTCCATCCTGTCCACATGCCCAAACCATCTCAATCAACCCTTCCTTATTACAGGAGAGGGGTAGACTGTAGCACCAGTTGAGCAGGGCAGTACTCCCAAGGTGGGTGGAAAGCTGATGACGGGGAGAGCTGGAGTTCCCGTTTCATCAGCCATCGGGACTAGTTCCTGACCATCACCCTTTGCTGAACCTTTTCAGTGTTTCAGTAACAGAGAGAGTAGGCCAGCATGATCTCTAATACATGTTTCTCTAACTGTCAACATGAAACTACATGCACAGTACACACTACGTTTCCTTTTCAAAACTGAAAAATTAAAATGGCGCATGTTAATGATGCCTCGGAGTTCCCAGGGGGGAAGGACCATAAATGCCCCCACCATCCGCCCCTCCCCCGGTGACAACCCTAAGAGCTGCCTGGAACCACTGTCTCACTCACTTCTTCTTCATTTCTGCAACATTCGCGGCCTTTCCTCTAAGTTTCTCTCTGTTGAACATCACCTCTCCTCAAAACCTCACCTTCTCTTCCTTACCGAGATTCAGCTGTCTAAGCAAACTGACAGTGAACCCTTTTCTGTATCCTCATACTTTCTCTATATAATAAAATAAAGAAATAATTTGGTTTTACACCAGGTATCCCCGAAGGGCTAAGGCGTTGCCTCTAGGTAGAGGACTTATGGATTGGAGCATGTAGCATTTTATGACCGGATGCCCTTCCTGATGTCTACCAATGACCCTTGGGTGGATTCAACCCTCCGTAGAGAGGAGCACTCTAACCCACTGAGCCACGGCTGCTCATTTCAAAGCCAATGGCGGCTGTCGTGTATATGTACGCAACGACTTATCTTGCTCTCGTGTTCCTGTTCTGACCTTGATTCTTCTGAATTCTCTACTCTCTGGCTTCGGCTCTCCTGTCATTTTCTGACTAAATATATCTGCGCTGTTTACTAATCCCCTAATTCTACTGACTATCAAAAATTCTATGACTATCTCACTTATACGATGGAACACATTCTATCCATTTCTCCTTTCTCTGAAATCTCCATTCTAGGAGATTTCAATGTTCACCACCACCTTTGGCTCACTCTCCTTTCACTGATCCACCTGGTGAACGAGCATACATCTTTTCCATCCTTAATGACCTAGAGCAGCTTGTACAGCAACCTACCCATATCCATGACCGCCTTGGAGAGAGCTTCAACATACTTGACCTCTTCCTTACAACTAATCCTTCTGCTTACACTGTTAATCTTTCCTCTCCGTTGGGCTCCTCTGATCACAACTTTATTACCTTAACCTGTCCTATCGCTCTGGTACAGCCTGCTGACCCTCCAAAGAAACTTCGTCTGTGGCACTTTGGAGCTGCGGACTGGGAGGCCCTCAGGCAGTACTTCTTTGATTTTCCCTGGAATGATTATTGCTTCCATGGCTGGGAGCCATTTGAGTTTACCTTGCGCATTATGGAGGTTATTATCTCGGGCATGGAAGCATACATTCCTTTCTCATATCCTTTGACTAATGCAAGAAAGCCTTGGTTTAATCACGCTTGTTCTAATGCTGTCCGCAACAAGGAGAGGGCCTATAAAAGGTACCAGAGCCAACCCACTCCTGAATCACATCTTTTATAATTATGTTTCTGCCCGGAATCGTGCTAAGTCTGTTCTTCGCTCTGCTAAAAATAATTTCATCCGTACTAAATGCTCTCAACTCTCCAACTCAAATTCTTCCCACTCCTTCTGGCACCTTGCCAAAAACCTTTCTAACAATTTTACCTCATCATCCTTCCCTCCTCTTTTTTATTCTGATAGCTCTGTAGCTATTTCTTCTACTGATAAAGCAGATCTCTTTGCTCAGTCGTTCTCCTCCAATTCCACCTTAGATGATTCCGGTGCTGTTCCTCCATCACTTCCTCCCTCTGATTTCCTCATTGTTGACCTTAAAATTTCTTCAGCTGATGTATTTTCTACCATCACTGGCCTTAATACTGACAAGGCATATGGGCCTGATAGGGTCCCTCCTGTTGTCCTAAAGAACTGTGCTTCTGTGCCTTCACCATGCCTAGGTAAACTCATTCGCCTTGTACCTTGTACCTTTCCTTCTTGCTGGAAGTTTGCTCTCATTCAGCCAGTCCCAAAGAACGGTGGCCATTCCAAACCCTCTAACTATCGTCCAATTGCATTAACACCTTGTGTCTCAAAAGTTTTCTAGGCTATTCTTAACAGAAAAATTTTAAAGCACCTTTTCTATCACAACCTTCTTTCTGATCGTCAGTATGGGTTCTGACAGGGACGTTCCACTGGCTATCTTCTCACCTACCGTTCGGACTCCTGGTCATCCTCCTTTCGGGAGTTTGGCGAAAGCTTTGCCATCGCACTTTACATCTCAAAGGCTTTCGATCGAGTCTGGCATAAATCTTCAATTTCCAAACTGCCCTCGTACGGTTTCTACCCTTCTATCTGTGCCTTCACCTACAGCTTTCTTTCTGGTCGTTCTATAGCCATTGTTGTAGACGGCCATCGTTCTTCTCCTGGATCTATCAACAGTGGTGTTCCTTAGAGCTCTATCCTATCACCAACTCTTTTCCTTTTATTCATCAATGATCTTCTAAGCTTTACATCTAACCCTATCAACCCGTACACTGATGGTTCCATCCTTCACCTTTCCATTTGGTTCCTGCAACGTCCATCCCAGCAGTTATTTCAACAAACAAGGGATGAGGCTATGGCACACCTAACGTCTGACTTGATTCGTATCTCTGACTGTGGTAAAAATAATCTTGTTTTTAATGCATCAAAGACTCATTTTTTTTTTTTTTTTTTTTTTATGTGACCGACTCTGGGCATAGACTTCACAGCCTGCTTTCAAGGCCCAGTAGTCCTCCTAAGTACCGCACTTCTCTACATGTCACCACTTCGGCGCTAACGCCCACCGTCCATACTGAATACATGCTAGGGCTGTCTCATACAGGACTGGTGTATTGGTATTAGCAGGGGTATTTTTACGACATGTCGGCGGGTCTTCTGGTAGATCAGTAAAGTCTGATTTTTTATGAAATTCAAATCCTTAAACTGTTCCCTGCCCCAGCGGGATTTGAACCCGGGTCCGTTAGGACTACAGGCCAACTCTACCGATTAAGCCACCGCCTCCCCCAACAGAATCTTCCACAGGAGTACCCACTAATGTTTAATAATATCCAGCTCAAGCCTGCATCATCCTTGAACATGCTTGGGGCTTCATTCACTCGGAATTTATTTTGGAAAGAACATATTACTTCTCTTGTAAAATCAGCTTCCAAGAGATTAGGTGTGCAAAGCTGACTCCGTACCTTCTTTACCCCTGCACAGTTGTTGACTTTATACACGGGTTTTATTTGCCCCTGTGTAGAGTATAACTCTTATGTGTGGGGAGGCTCTCCACATAAAGCTCTTCTCAATAGGGTGGAGTCAAAGGCTTTTCGTCTCATTAACTCTCCACCTCTTACTGGCTCCTTCAACCCCCTTCAACCTCTGTCTCTTCACTGCACTGTTGCCTCTTGATCTCTTTTCTGTCGCTACTTCCATGGTCACTGCTCCTCTGAACTGTCTGCTTGCATCCCTCCACCTCTACGGCGGGCACGTAGCACCCGTCTAGCAACAAACTCTCATCCCTTTTTTGTCTAACTCTCTAATGCAAGCGTTAACCGTTACTCCCAATCCTTCATTTATGGAACAGATCAACTCTGGAACTGTCTCCCTCTGTATTTCCTACTTCTTATGATCTCCAGTCTTTCAAACGCAGTGTGCCCAGGCATCTCGAAATGAACAGATCATGAATTTGGCTAACTTTTGTATTGTTTTTGTTTTTTTCTTGGAAGGAATTGTTTGCGGGCTCCTAGCCCTTAGTTCATTCTTACTCGCTTAAACACACACACACACACACACACACACACACACACACACACACACACACACACACACACACACACACACACACACACACACACACACACACACACACACACACACACACCAGTACATACACTCCTGTATCATCTTTCCTCTCAACTCCCCAGTCGTAAACCTAGACCCCTCCCCCCCCAGACCTCGCAGTCAAGGACACGCTACTGTACACATCCATCTACTTGTCATTTCTGTACGTTTCAGCCTGTGAATATCCTCTTCCTTTACTGACTAGGTCCTACTACCATACAACATTACACTACTAACACGTGCCGCGTATAAAGATCTTTTAGGAAGTAGAGAGAGCCTTCTCAGTGTCAGGAAAGGCAACAGCTTCCTGAACTTCATCCAACTACTCCTTACCTTAGCCACAGAGCTAGACCTTAGCCCCACCTCCAACACATAATATGTCCTGCAAATAACAAAACTCTTCCACAACTCAACAGGCTCACCAGCAAGATTAATCCTTTCACGCCTGACAATCTATACATGCTCTCCCCAGCACAATGCCCACAAAAGCAGAGTTATCTCTTAGCCTACCCCTAATACCACTACATCTCTTGTGCACCCACTTATCACACATGCTGCACAAGATGGGGTTACTTCCCACACCGTTGTGGCAAGCCGCACATGGTCCCTCTCGATCTGTTTTGACAGTACTCCTATCAGCCCTAGATATCATCACTCTTGTCTTATCCGCATTTACTCTCAAATTTCTCTGTCCCATTCCATCTCTCCACAGCCTAAATCTTCCCTCCTCCCCCCTTTCATTTTCTGCAATCAACACCAAGCCATCATCTTGCAATATAGCCCATGGGAGTCTATTTCTGAAGTCATGTGAGAGAGCTTCAAGCACCACTACAAACAATAATGGGCTCAAGACTGAACCCTGATGCACACCAACATTACGGAAAACTCATCATTCAAATTTCCATTCACTTTCACCTGGGTGCGAGCACACACATACATAATTACAATCACTTTAACTATCCACTTCTCAATCCCAAGCTTTCTCATCGCCCACTTTATCACCTCCCTAGGGACTCTTGTCAAAGGCCTTCTCCAAATAAAGAAAAGCAAAGTTCAACTTCACTTTCTTTCCTACTGTTATATACTTTTCCTGATGCTGTCAGACAATATGACATCAGTGGTCACTTTGCCTGGCATTAACCTAAACTTCATCTCATCAATATTCACCTTTTGTCTAATCATACCTTCTAGCACCCTCTCCATTGCCTTCATTATCTGGTCCAAAGGAATTATTCCTCTATAATTTCCTCCTTTCAGGGCATCACCCTTCCTTTTGTACACATTTACAATCGCGCTCTTTCGCCAGTAATCTGGGACAACACGCTCTTATATACTCTTATTTATCAAATCCGTTACTAAACCCACATGTATCTCCTGAGGCCCTCACCATTAATTTTCAGCAGTCAACTCAGACACACCCACCACCTTCCCCAACTGCATCCTACCTATTGCCCTGCTCACAGTGGCAGCATTAATCAATTACCGAAGGCCAAACGCTGGGTTTGCTAACTCCAAACCATCCTGTTCCAGTCAATCTCATTCAGCAAACTGTTACCGTATTCTCTCCATTCATCTTTAATATCCTCACTGTCCACCATTAGGTTTCCTTCATTTTTCACACGCTGCTCACGTATGATATCCCTGTTTTCCCTCGTCATCTGATCTGCCACCTTAAATACCATATTCTTCCTTTCAAAGCCCTAGCATACAGGTTATCCAGTAAGAGTTTCTGAGAGTCAAATTTTAACCTGTTTGCCTCCTTTCTAGCCCTATGCTTGGCAGCAGTACTCCTCTCCGTTACCATCCTCTTTCCATTCCCAGAAGAGTCTTCTTTTGTCTTTAACTGCGGCTTCTACATCCTTATCCCACTACCATATTACCTTGTGTCTTGAAGGAGCCCTTGTTTGTTCATTCACACACTGAATCAGTAACTCGCAGGAGGTTGTTTTTGAAAGCACTGTACAGTTCATTAACACTGTCAACAGCGCCTTGTTCAGCCATTACTTTGCTCATCTAGTTATAGAAGGCATCCCTTACAGCTTGTTTTTTCACCTTCCATACTTTCCTCCTGGATGCATAGGTCCGCTTCTTCACCTCACGCTCCTTTAGCACCATGTCACAATCTTTAATTATCAGTAATTTGTGTTGCTGCATACATGTTTCGCTCCCAGTGACTTTAACAATCTTCAGCAACATCCTGTCAGTCCTCCTGACCAGGAAATATTCAATATGGCTACAATTTTCCTCAGACTCAGATGTAATCAACCAACTCTCTCTTTTCCTAAAATGTGTGTAGGACACAGTCATATGTTTTGTCTCTTCCAAATTCGTGTATCCTTTCCTCTTCCACATGTCTCATACCACATTGGCATCCACCGTGTAACCCTTCATATCCCTGACCTGCCTCATCCACTTAGCCATGTAAGTTATGAGAGAACGTTTACGGGTAGTATGGAAAATAAATCGCCAAGAGACCGGTGCTGAGTTGCCTCCAACGCCATTTAGAATTCGGATAAAAGAAAAACGGTTTCATTTAGTCGAGAGAAATCTTTTTACAACAGCAACAACAACAGTTACTACTACTACTACTACAACTACTACAACTTCTACTGCCATTTTGATTATTGTTATTGTTATTATTATTATTATTATTATTAGTTACACAGTTACACAGATGCACAGACCACACAAACCTTAAGATCCCTGCGAGGTCGTCAGGCTTCAATGCTAAAACTTAATTCTAGTCACAGAAGTAGGAGACAAGGATAGCACAGCAGAAGGCTCTCCCCCCCACCCTCCGATCCCTCTCGAATTTGCTGTACAGGTAAAAGAAATGAGTAGTGCCTTGCAGGAGTGAAACACCTGAAGGAAATTTCATGGGAACGGTTGAAAGTACCATCACACTGGAAATGAAAATAAATAAGTGATTATGCCAGTGATATGATAATAAGAAACTATACTTGCACTGTTTCTTTTTCTTTTTTAGATGTGTGTGTGTGTGTGTGTGTGTGTGTGTGTGTGAGAGAGAGAGAGAGAGAGAGAGAGAGAGAGAGAGAGAGAGGAGGGACAGAGAGAAAGACAGGGAGGAAAGCAGAGACAGACGGATTGCTTCTCTATACAGGGAAGGAGGGATGAGAGAAATGGAGGTGGGAGGAGGAAGAGAAGGAGAGAAAAGAGAAAGGAACGGAAAAGTAGCGATATTGCTGGCAGTAAAATTGTTGTTGCTGTTATTATTATCATTATTATTATTATTATTAAAATGCCGGAAATAGTGACTGAGGGCAGCACGACATTCCCGGGAGGAGCCTATGGAGGGGCAGACAGAGCGCGACCTGACCCTGGGCGACAGGCAGGATAGGGCTGGAGCTACTCCTATAGCTCAAGACAACACCCTTGCGACGGCCTGTAGCCGTGCCCTTTGTGAGACAGCGTGTAGCCGCTCAAACCTCCTTCAGGAGTTGGCCTTTAGCCACTCAGAAGGTGCCCAAGAGACGGCCTGTAGCTGCTCAAACCTCCTTCAGGAGATGGCCTGTAGCCACTCGGAAGGCTTTCAGGAGACGGCCTGCAGCCACTCCCGCCTTCATCAGGAGACGGCTGGTAGCCGCTCGGAAGGTGCCTTTGAGACGGCCGGTAGCTGCTCACTCCTCCTTCAGGAGACAGCCTGTAGCCGCTCCTGCCTTTGTCAGGAGACAGCCAGTAGCTGCTTGGAAAGTGCCCTCAAGATGGCCTGTAGCCACTCAAACCTCCTTCAGGAGATGGCCTGTAGCCACTCAAACCTCCTTCAGGAGACGGCCTGTAGCCACTCAAACCTCCTTCAGGAGACGGCCGGTAGCTGCTCGGGAGGCAATCAGGAGACGGCCGGTAGCTGCTCGGAAGGTGCCCTTGAGACAGCCAGTAGCCGCTCGCTCTTTCTTCAGGAGACGGCTGGTAGCTGCTCCCCCACGTGGGCCACAGCCAGTACCCAGGCTTCAGCGACGACCTGTAGCCACGCCCCTAAAGGGCCACGGCCAGTAGCTGGGCCCTATGGCTGGAGACGGCCAGTAGCCGCTCCTCTGTCAGGTGCTGCCACACTCCCACGGCGACACAACCTTCAGGAGGAAGGTCCCAGCCCCGAGGACCTGTGGAGAGGCCAGGTGCTATCCCCAGGGTTGTTCTCTGCCCAGCTGGCTCCAGAGGGACCCTACCTGACAGACTCTGATGAAGGCCAACGCCGCAGCTCATCCTGACGGCGTCCCTGACGGCAGGAGACAGCAGCCGCCGGGCCCCCAAGACCACCCCCAGGACCCCCGGGCGAGGCTTCTCCCCACCACAACACAGACGACCCTCGTCCTCCGTCAGGCCTAAGTGAGCACTTCAGGAGGCTTTTCAGCCCCAGCTCTGAGGGCCGCACTCCAGCTCCCAGCCCCGACTTTGCAGGGCCCTTCACCGCCCACAGCCCCGGATGAGAGAGGACGCCCCTACGAGCGATCCCGTGGCCACTGGATAGAGGTCACAGGCGGGACTCGGCCCCCAACAGGAGTCGGGCTGTGAGTTCTCCCGCCGCCCCCGCCAACCACGCCGCCAACCCACTGATAGTGAGTGACAGTGAAAGTGCAGTGACGGTGTTATAGTGACCTGAATATCGGGCAGTGTATTATCCGAGGGAATCTAGTCCGAGATATATTAATGTGTGAGAGTCACGGTTTGGGCAGATAGTGAAATAGCGAAAGAAGGAAGACTCAACCAGAGTGCAGTGATTTCAGTGAACATTAGACTCGGCCTTCATAGTGTGATTCCTCTGCACTACGAGACCTGTGAATAAGTTGCCCATCCTAAGCACAGTGTATATTTCCCTCAAAGTGACCGTGACCTATTCCCCTGCCCAAAAGACTTTAAATACTGCTCGTTATGCTATTCACCCATTGCCCTGAACTTTTGTCCAAATAGTATCCTGCGTGATACTGCTGTCCATGATCCTTGCATATGTCTTATAATTGCCCAGATTCCTGTTGTTGAGACATCTACCTGTTCCACATATAGAATTTGTCAATGCACGTGTAAGGTTGTTGCCTTGAGTTTTTGTGTCTTGCCTCTCTCTAATTTGTCTTAGCTCCGGTCTAGAAAGAGAACCCAGCTGCACACCAGGCGTTCAAGGGACGGGAAGCCGACCCTAAAACACCTAGCATAACAATTATCATTATTATTATTTTAGTGTTTATAATATTGGTATTAGTTATCATCGTCATCATCTTTATTTCTTAAAAGCTGTTTACATAGTGAATCTTCTACAGTATGGAATAATGCTACATTATACATTGGCATTAGTAGGAGTAGTAGTAGTAGCAGTAGTAGTACTATTGGCATTAGTAATATTAATATTGGTATTAGTAGCAATACAACTTCTACTACTATTACAACTACTACTACTACTACTACTACTACTACTACCACCACTACCACTACTTCTGGTACGCTTACTACTTCTGCTACTACTACTACTACTACTACTACTACTATTACTACACTAGCAACAGCAGCAGCAGCAGGAGCAGCAGTAGTAGTAGTAGTAGTAGTAGTAGTAGTAGTTGTAGTAGAAGTAGTAGTATTAGGATGGGTATTAGGGGTGATAGCATTAGTATTGGTGTTATTATTATCGTCCACCTAGTGAGGCGATAATCTAATCATCGGAGTGTGTGTGTGTGTGTGTGTGTGTGTGTGTGTGTGTGTGTGCAAAGTATCTCACAATTAAGTAGGTAAATTGTATTCAAACTCTGTGCGCAGTATCCCGGGTTATGTGGCGTGAAATGATTAGAATTTTTGCTAAGTTAATTGCAACCATTTTACTTTAGCAAAGATTACTGATCTAGTTTTTACGTGATGGCGGGTGATATGCATTCATAATTATGGAAATGCTTTGGGTGTCCTTATTGTTATTATTATTAGTAGTAGTAGTATTAGTATTAGTATTAGTAGTAGCAGTAGTAGTAGTAGTAGCGCAGCAGCAGCAGCAGCAGCAGAAGTAATAGTAGCAGTAGCAGTAGTAGTAGTAGCAACACTAGTAGTAGTAGTAAGAATAGTAGTAGTAGTAATAGTAGTAGTAGTAGTAGTAGTAGTAGTAGTAGCGATAGTAGTAGTAGTAGTAATAGTAGTAGTAGTAGTAGTAGTAGTGTAGGTGTGGAAGAAGCATTTATTATTATTATTATTATTATTATTATTATTATTATTAGTAGTAGTAGTAGTAGTAGTAGTAGTAGCAGTACTAGTAGTAGTAGTACTAGTAGTAGTAGTAGTAGTAGTAGTAGTAGTAGTAGTAGTAGTAGTAGTAGTAGTAGTAGTAGTAGTAGCAGCAGCGATAGCAGTAGTAGCAGCGATAGTAGTAGGAGTAGTAGTGTAGGTGTGGAAGAAGCATTTATTATTATTATTATTATTATTATTATTATTATTTTATTATTATTATTATTATTATTTTATTATTATTATTATTATTATTATTATTATTATTATAATTATTACTATTGCTATTGCCTCGCCAACGGAATTGGAGGAGGTTATGTATTCACCTTTATCTATCTGTTTGTCTATCTATAAGATGTAAAAAAAAAGTTATTGTTGGATTTCAATGAAATTTTGTGGATATATAGGTCATGGGCCAAGGAAGAGTTTGTTTAATTTTGGTGGTGATCCGAGTTTGAGTCCTGGTTTAAAACTGGTTTTTGTTTATTTGTCCAAAAGATATCTCACAAGGCTATTGATGGACGTCAATGATGTTTTGTGGATATGAGCCAGGAAAGAGTTGATTAAATTTTGGTGGTGATATGAATTGTCTGGTACAGACGCTGACGGGGGTATGCGCTCTGAGTGCTGTATTATTATTATTATTATTATTATTTATTTATTTTTAATGTATATATAAATACTGAGAAGGATTCTTGGGGTAAAGTGGCAAGACAGAGTTACAAATGCAAGAGTAAGGGATATTACGAGAGTGGAACCAGTTAATGAATATGTGAGCCTGTCTCGCTGGAAGTGGCTGGGGCACATATACAGAAAAGAAGGTAGTTTAATACAGGATGTGCCAGAGTGGACTGCTAGAGGAAGAAGAGGTAGAGGTAGGCCGAGGGAAACCTGGTTGAGGACAATGAAAAAAGAAGCAGGAGAGGAGTGTTGGTGGGACCTGAAGGAGATGGCAAGAGACAAATATTGGTGGAGAGAGTTCATTGAGGCCCTATGCATCCCGTGGGGTGCCACAGGAAATGATTGGTTGATGATTGATATATCAGTTAAATTTATTTCGTTACATACCTAAAAATCACATCCTGTACATTACATAACGACCTGGTCACCGAGCAGTGTATTGCATTACTAATTTTTCAATTTTCTGCTCTTCCTGTTGCCTGGTGATGTACTTGGTTAATTCGCCCCAACCAGACGTACCCCACAAGGGTTTATATCCGAGACATGGTTGCGGGATTACTCACCACATAATGCCTGAAGTAAGTAACCTAGCCCCGGATCCCTATGCCGCTGATTGGGTAAAGAAGAGTAGTTGACAGATGGAGAGAATAATGCACCCATATAACAGGGCAGCCTCACTACCTGGTAATGCAAACGGCCCTTCACTTCCTACCTGTCCCCAGAAAGGAAGTAGTGGACGCGAGGAGGAGGAGGAGGAGGAGGAGAAGGAGGATTAAAGAGGTTAAAATGGAGTACAAAAGCTGAATAAGACACACACACACACACACACACACACACACACACACACACACACACACACACACACACTCACACACACACACACACACACACAGAAAAAGGGAAATGAGAACAGTACTAAGGGGAAATTACTTATCATGGAGGGAAGTAAGTAGAGGAGTTCCACAGGGCACAGTGCTAGCACCAATTATATTTTTAGTGTATATAAATGACATAGATAGTAGTACTGGAAATGAAAGCTTTCTAAATATACTGCATGTGATGATGCAAAAATACAAATGAGAATTGCTAACACAGACTCTTGTAGAGAGTTATATGAAGAATTAAATAAACTTCATGAATGGAGCGATAAATGGCAAATGGAATTCAGTGTGGACAAGTGCCATGTAATTAAGTTTGGTAAATGTCGTAAACGTTCAGATTGGGATTATAAGTTAGGAAGTATAACCCTACACATATCAGAGAGAAGGACCTAGGAGTGATTATCAGTAACAGACTATCTCCGGCTGACCACATCAGTGTACTATATATATATATATATATATATATATATATATATATATATATATATATATATATATATCCTAGGCTGCTTCCACCAAGGAAAGGGAGGTAGCCGAGACAGGACGACACACTCCCCATTTACTCATCCATTCAAACACATTCATCCGCATCTTAGCCCCAAAGGTGAGAACGGACAGATTCTCACTGCACCGCACCGCACAAGGGTCAACTGCGCAGTGTAATCAGTGACATCCGGAGCAGGGCCCGACAGCAGAGCTGGTTTACCCCTGCCACATCATAATAGACCCATCCCCTTACCCGCACCTGACCTGACTAGCTGACCAGACCAAATGCGGGAGAATATCCCCTCAGGGCTGCATCATCATTTATTTATTCACAATTTCTCTCCATTTATTTCTGTCACGCACAGCCACTCTTCCTTGCTCAACGGACATCCCTCTCGCATCCAGCGCTC
This sequence comes from Coenobita brevimanus, assembly GCF_032717465.1. Taxonomy (NCBI): domain Eukaryota; kingdom Metazoa; phylum Arthropoda; class Malacostraca; order Decapoda; family Coenobitidae; genus Coenobita; species Coenobita brevimanus. The sequence goes on from NC_136956.1 coordinate 11,049,968, forward strand.
TCTTCACGTTGTCCATCCATCCTATTCGTGGTCTCCCTCTCAGCCTTACACCTCTCACATCAGATTTAGTTATCTTTTTCACCAAACACTCATCATTGGGGGAGGCGGTGGCTGAATCGGTAGAGAGGCGGCCTGCAGTCCTGATGGACCCAGGTTCGAATCCCGGCTGGGGCAGGGAACAGTTTAAGGATTTGAATTTCATAACAGCAGACTTTCCTGATCTACCAGATGACCCGCCGACATGTCATAAAAGTACCCCCGCTAATACCAATACACCAGTCCTGTATGAGACAGCCCTAGCATGTATTCAATATTGACGGTGGGTGTTAGCGCCGAAGTGGTGACATGTAGAGAGGTGTGTGGTATGTAGGAGGACTACTGGGCCTTGATAGCAGGCTGTGAAGCCTATGCCCAGAGTCGGACACATAAAAAAAAAAAAAAAAAAAAAAAAAAAAATCCATTCTCTCCATATGCCCAAACCATCGCAAGACCCTCTGCTCAACTCTACCAGCCATCTCCCAAATAACTCCAGTTCTCCTTCGCTCTTCATCATTTCTCACTCGATCCATACGCGTCACTCCACACATACTCCTCAGACACCTCATCTCCATTACATTCAAACTTGTCCTCTCTGCTGCACCCATATTCCATGTTTCAGCCCCATATAACGCAGTCGGTACCACAACACCCTCATACAGCCTTCTCTTTACATCCATTCTAAGCGAACGACATCTAAACACAATTATCATTCCCACTAGCACTTTACCTACTTCATTCATTCTAAACTTCACTTCTGCATCTATTCTTCCATCCACAGCAACATGTGACCCAAAATATTTAAAACACTCTACCTCCTCAAGCAACTCACCATTCAAAATTATATTAATCCCCCTACCATATACCAACCTCGTACACTTCATCACTTTGCTTGTTTTCTCATTTACTTTCAAATTCCTCCTTTCACACACCCTTCCAAACTCCTCTACCAACTGTCTCAATCTCTCCTCTGAATCAGCCACCAGTGCAGTATTATCTCCAAACAGTAGCTGCTTCAGATTCCACTCTCCACCATCAACATTCACCAGACTCAGACCTCCACCTAAAACTCTTGCATTCACCTCCCTTACAACACCATCCATACAAATATTAAACAACCAAGGCGACATCACACATCCCTGTCGCAGCCCCACTCTCATGGGAAACCAATCACTCACAGCATTTCCCACTCTTACACACGCTCTACTATTTACATAAAAACTTTTCACCCCTTTTGGTAACCTACCATCAAGTCCATACAATCTTAAAACAGTCCACAAAGCCTCCCTATCAATTGTATCATACGCTTTCTCTAAACCCATGAATTCCCAAAACACATCCTTGCCTTTCGCTAAATACTTTTCACACACTTGTCTCACAGCGAACACCTGATCCACGCATCCCCTCCCTCTCCTAAAGCCACACTGCTCATCACCAATCACTCCCTCTCTACCCTCTCTAACTCTCATAATTAACACTCTACCATATACCTTACCTACAACACTCAACAGACTTATACCCCTAAAGCTAGTACATTCATACTTATCACCCTTGCCTTTATACAACGGGACCACACAAGCACTTGCCCAGTCAATTGGCACCATACCTGTCACAAAACACACATTCAACAATCTTACTAACCAGTGAACAATAGTCACTTCACCACCCTTCAGGCATTCCACAGCACACTCATCCATACCTGCAGCTTTCTCTGTTTTCATCTCCTTTACTGCCTCCTGCACTTCCTCCTTCGTAATCAAAGAATCATTCAACTCTCCCAACACATTTATTCCTTGCACCCTTCCATCTGCCACAATCTCAGCCACCCTTTCCTCCTCTACATTTAACAATCTTTCAAAATACTCTGCCCATCTCTTCCTTACTGCATCCATCTCAATTAACATCCTTCCATCCTCTGCTTTTACTCGCATATACAGTACACACACACACACACACACACACACACACACACACACACACACATATATATATATATATATATATATATATATATATCCCCTGGGGGTAGGGGGGTTTCAAGAATATACCCCCGGTATCCCTGCTTGTCGTACGAGGCGACTAAAAGGGTTGGTGGTGGGTTAGTGCCCCACCCTGTAAAAAGAACTAACTAAAAAAGCGAATAAAGCGCCTCGGACCCGGACGGACCATACGTTGACGACTAAGGAACGGACAAAGGACATTCTTAGGGTGGGAACGTGGAATGTGAGAGTAGTGAATGATGAAGTGAAAGAGGGAGAGATTGTTCAGGTGCTTGAGGATGCAAAAGTGGATATATGTGGATTGACTGAAACTAAATGGTAAGATGAAAGGGTGAGAGAATGGGAATATGGTTTAGGTATATGTGCGGGAGTCAATGAGAATGAGAGGGCAAGAGAAGGAGTATGTCTGATGATAAGCAAGAAGTGGAAGGAGAATATAAGAGAGTATGGAACAGTGGGTGCAAGGATTGTATGGGTGAGGATGAAAGTAGGTATACAAGCATGGGCGATTGTATGTGTGTATGCCCCAACAGAGGATCGAGTGGCAAGAGTGAAAGATGAATTTTGGGCGAGAGTAGAAGCATGTAATGACAAGTTTGAGAGGAGCGAGAGAGTGCTGTTGATTGGAGACATGAATGGCAAAGTTGGTAATGTACAAGTGGATGGAGTGGTTGGTCAGTGGGGTGTGCCAGCTGACGTAGATGGGAATGGTAGTGCTTTGGTGGTCATCTGTGCTTGTAAGGGGTTGGCAATAGCCAACACCTACTTTCGACATAAGATGATCCACCGGTATATATGGAGAGTAATGAGGAGGATGGATGGTGAACTTGTTGAACGAAAGGCAATGATAGACTACGGGTGTTTGGATGAGCAAATGAGAAGACAAGTGTTGGATGCAAGAGTGTGGAGAGGTTGGGGGAATGGAGTCTCGGGCCAAGGTAAAGCTGCAAAGAAAGTGGTTGAGAAGACGAAGGGGAAGACAGGAGGAAGCAGCTCCTGTGAGAAGAGTGGAGAAATTGCAAGATAGTGAAAAAAAAATGGGAGAAATGGAGTTCCCCCGAGCTAAGCCCTGTATTGGACTATATAGCCCCGCTAGGGTTACAGGAGCGAGCTACCACTCCCAGCGCGCAGCCCGGGCGAGGCTCGAACTCGTAATCCCCCGATTACGAGTCCGGCGTTGCAAGATAGTGAGAAAATGATAGAGTATAAGAGCACAGTGGAAGAAAGATTGGGAAGGTATGAGCTAGAGCAGATGGAAAGGGTGGAAGACGTATGTAAGATATTCACGGAAGAGATAGATGCAGCGTGTGAGGCGGTTTGTGGAGTGAGGAGGAGATGCAAGGGTGTGCAAGGGACAGCATGGTAGAATGATGAGGTGAAACGAGCTGTGGAACAAAAGAATAAGGCATATAGTGAATGGTTAGCGAGTAGAGGTAGGGGAGAAGATGAGAGAGAGAAGAGAGAGGTATATGTGAGCAGGAGAAGGGAGGTTAAGAGACTGGTGAAGGAGAGTAAGAAGAAAGTGGATGAGGAGTTTTGGAGGAATATGAGTGTGAAATGGAGGGAGATTAAGAAATTGTTTTAGAAGGAGGTAAAGAAAGTAAGGCAGTGTGAAAGGGGAAATAGTGGGGGAGTGAAAGATAGGAATAATAGATTGTTGGTGGAGAAGAGAGAGAAATTGAGGAGATGGAAAGAGCACTTTGAGGATTTGTTGAATGTAGAGAGTGAGAGCAGTGCGAGTATAAGTGGTTGGGGAATGGCTGGGAGAAGAAGAGATGAGAGGAGGGAGGAAGAGATCAGTAGGGCGGAAGTAGTGGAAGCGATGAAGAAGATTAAGTTGGGAAAGGCCCCAGGAATTGATGGAGTGTGTGGTGAAATGCTTAGGTATGGGGGTGAGATTGTTGTGGAGTGGATATGGAAGTTGTGTAGATTGGCTTGGGAAGAGGGAAGGGTTCCAGAGGACTGGAAATCAGGTATAATTGTTCCTTTATACAAAGGAAAAGGGGAGAGAGAAGTATGTGGTAACCATAGAGGTATTTGCCTTCTTAGTGTGACTCGTAAAAAATATGGTAGAATACTCATTGATAGGGTTAGGCACATGACAGAAGAGCTAGTTGGAGAAGAACAAGGGGGATTTAGGAAGGGAAAAGGGTGTGTAGATCAGATATTTGTTCTAAGATGTTTAGTGGAGAAGTATCTAGAGAAGGGAAGGAAAGTGTATGCTGCCTTCATGGACTTGGAGAAAGCTTATGACAGAATAGATAGACAAGGTATTTGGAAGGTATTAAGAATATATGGAGTGGAGGGGAAACTATTGAGTGCTGTGAAGAGTATGTACAAGGGAGCTAGGGCTGCGGTGCGAGTGGATGGTGCGCTGAGTGAGTTCCTTGATCTCAATGTGGGACTGAAACAGGGTTGTGTGATGTCTCCATGGCTGTTTAATATATACATGGATGGGGTTGTAAAGGAGGTGCAGGGTAGGGCAGTGAATGTGAGGTTGGCTCTAATGAATGAGGGTGAGATTTGGAAGCTTCCGGTGTTGCTGTTTGCTGATGATACAGTGCTGTTGAGTGAAGGTGAATGGGAGTTGCAAGGTTTGGTGAATGAATTTGGGACAGTGTGTAGGAGGAGGAATCTGAAAGTTAATGTAAACAAAAGTAATGTTATGGTGTTTGAGAGGAATGAAGTCACAGAGTGTGCAGTGAGATTGGATGGTGAGGATATGGGGAATGTGAGTGCATTCAAGTACTTGGGTAGTGTGATGAGTAAGGATGGAACTTTGGGGGATAAAGTGCGTGAAAGGGTACAGCAGGGAAGGAAGGTTGTTGGTACACTGAAAGCAGTGATGAGAAATAGGGAGGTGAGTATGGAAGTTAAGAAGTCACTGCATGATAGTATTGTGATCCCTACCCTGACGTATGGAAGCGAGGCATGGACCTTGCAAGAGGGGAACAAGTCAAGAGTGAGAGCAGTGGAAATGAGTTACTTGAGAGGAGCATGTGGAGGGACGTGGAGGGACAGGTTGACGAATGAAGAAGTGAAGGAACGCTGTGGGGTGGATGTGGATGTAGTTGAGAAGATTAGGAGAAATACACTGAGGTGGTTTGGACATGTGGAGAGAATGGAGAATGAAAGACTGACTAAGAGGGTGTATGTAGGTGAGGTGGAGGGAGGGAGAGGGAGAGGTAGACCGAGGATGAGGTGGAAGAATGGAGTTGAGAGGTATATGAGGGAGGGGGGTGGGTTGGGGGGAGGGTAGTCAAATGGTGGGTGACAGAGCGACTTGGAGGCGTTTTGTCTGCGGCCACCCTTTTCGGGATTAGGGCGTCGGGCTATATATATATATATCTCTCTCTCTCTCTCTCTCTCTCTCTCTCTCTCTCTCTCTATATATATATATATATATATATATATATATATATATATATAAATACAATATATGTGTGTGTGTGTGTGTGTGTGTGTGTGTATCCCATTAGCACCCAATGTCATCAATGTAGGACAGAAATGGGCATTTTCAAAAATTAATAAAGAAGGGAACCCCGGAGTAGGTGCCTATGAGCTTCGCGACTATAAGCCGATAGGCGCAGGACGGTACGCCTAGCATCCTTCCAGTCCAGCAAAATCTCCAGCGCAGGAACTCTGGGGGCTAACGGGATATATATATATATATATATATATATATATATATATATATATATATATATATATATATATATATATATATATATACAGTAGTATATATGTATAGAGAGAGAGAGAGAGGAGACAGTGACATATGGTGTACAACTATTGGCCCCAAATTTCTTCAGTTTGCTTCTCCAGTTTCTTCCATCCCCTTCTCACACACACACACACACACACACACACACACACACACACACACACATACATACACTCATACACACACATAAATACACACACATACACACATACATATACAGTACGTACACACACCTACACACACACACACACACACACACACACACACACACACACACACACACACACACATGCAGGTATAGGTACACTGGGTCACAAAAGTATCGGTGCACAACATGCGTAAAAAACTTGGAACAACAGAACGAAAGTCACTGATATATTAGCATCCGACCTACCACACGTTGGTGGCCCTGATGTCGGCAGGTGTTATATATCGCCAATTAGCAATATCCTCTTGCAAACATATAGCAAATGTAATGTTTATATAGACAGACACTGATGATACACAATGAGACACTGGTAATGTCAGCAGTTGGTCGAACCTTTTCGGTAGGCATCGCACCCCCTGTGCACCGATACTTTTTTGATCGAGTGTACACACGGGCACACTTACCAGCAGCGTCAGTGGCAGCAGCAGCAGTAGTAATATTAATAGTAGTAGCGGGAGGCGGTGGCTCAGTCGGTAGAGAGGTGGCCTGCAGCCCTACCTTACCCAGGTTCAAATACCCGCTGGGGCAGGGAACAGTTTAAGGATTTAAATTTAATATAAACAGGCTTTATTGATCTACCAGAAGACCCGCCGACATGTCATAAAAATACCCCCGCTAATACCAATACACCAGTCCTGTATGAGACAGCCCTAGCATGTATTCAATATGGACGGTGGGTGTTAGCACCGAAGTGGTGACATGTGGGGGTGTGTGGTGTGTGGGAGGACTGCTAGGCCTTGGGAGCAGGCTGAGAAGCCTATGCCCAGAGTCGGACACATTAAAAAAAAAAAGTAGGCTAATAGTGGTAGTAGTAGTAGTAGTAGTAATAGTGGTAGTAGTAGTAGTAGTAGTAATATTATTACTATTAGTGTTTGTATTACTATTAGTATTAGTAATAGTAATAATAATGATAATAATAATAATAATAATAATAATAATAATAATAATAATAGTAATAGTAGTACCGGTAGTAGTAGTAGTAATAGTAGTTGTAATAGTAATAATACTAATTGTAGTAGTAGTGGTAGCAGTAGTAGTAGTAGTAGCAGCAGTAGTTGTAGTAGTAGTCGTAGTAGTAGTCGTAGTAATATTAGTCGTAGTCGTAGTAGCTGCAGTAGTAGTCGCAGTCTTAGTTACTATTGCTCATGTTATTGTTGTTGCTGTTGTCCTCGGATCGTCGGGAAGGTAAGCTGGATGGAGTGCAGGTTGAAGTCATCCTGCTCCTCACTTCACCGCCTTCCTTTCGGGGGATAGACAGGGAACTAAGGGACGTTTGTACAGCCGGACAGTAGAGCAGACCGGGTCCATCGGTGCCACCACGCGAAGGCAGTTACCTGGAAATTACGGACACAACCTTGAAAGTATAATAATCTCCCCTCCTTCCCACGTCTCTCTCTCTCTCTCTCTCTCTCTCTCTCTCTCTCTCTCTCTCTCCCCTCCTTTTTTCATTCCTCTCTCTCTCCCTCCGTCTTTCGTCATTCTCTCCCTTCTTCCTTCCTTCCTTCCTTCCTCTCTCTATACTTTCATTCTTCCTTCGTTTCTTCCTTCCTCCCTTTCGTTCATTTCACCCTCTCTCCTTCCTTCTTTCCTTCTGAGTGCTATCCATTCTTCCTTCATCTCTCTCTCTCTCTCTCTCTCTCTCTCTCTCTTTCGTTCCTCCTTCTCCTTCTTCATTTCTCTCTAATTCCTTTCTTCCTTTAGTCCCTGCTTTCATCCCTCAGCCTTGCATGTGTAATCACAAATGAAGGTCACACACACACACACACACACACACACACACACACACACACACACACACACACACACACACACACACACGGTCAAGACAGACACAGGCATATGCTATGTACAGTATTACAGGTCACTTGTGTACACAGCACACTTTTAATGCACACACACACACACACACACACACACACACACACACACACACACACACACACACGATCAAGATAGACACAGGTGTATGATATTCATTACAGGTCACTAGTTTACATAACACTCTTTAATGGACACACACACACACACACACACACAGACACACACACACACACAGACACACACAGACACACAGACACACACAGACACACACACACACACACACACACACACACACACACACACACACACACACACACACACACACACACACACACACACACACACACACACACACACACACACACACACACACACACCTTCTGTCTGTCTGTCTGTCTGTCTGTCTCTCTCGCTCAATACCTTTTTCAAGTAATGGCCGCCTCCGTGGATAAACTTTGGAATTATTTGTCTGGCAATAGACAGATAAAGAGACATTAAGACAGACAGACAAACATATAGATCGGTAGATAAATATACAGACATACAGCACACATACACAGATAAATAGGTAAATACCATACGTTTCCTGTATTAAATGATAGATAAAGAGACATGTAGATTAATAAATAGATAAGTGACCGTAAATATCCAGTATTATAAGTATTCATCCACAGGGTACCTATAATATCTGCAGTTGCATGTGCTGAGACAGTTGTGTGCACTCGCCATATCTGTCATCAACCTAATTTTCGCCGGAAGGTCAATTACGAGAATTCTCTGTAAATTGTACGTTGTAACAGCTAATTTTCCCTTGTCTCATTACAGCATGTGGCATAACAACGTCTGCTTCCTTCTGCACTTCCTACTGCAGTTATGGTCGTTACGCTTATGTCCGGCGCTACCCACATCGACCTTACGCCACTCAGCCACCCTTCCGAGCCTTCTAGAACACCTCACGCACGTACACGTCAAAGCTGCCACCTACCCCAGCGCTATCATATCCCGCCGTTGCGATACCCAGGGAGAAACGAGTGAAAATGTTGGAAATGAGAGTGGGAAGGGGCAGGATTATGTAGATCTTGGCGGGAATATCATGGGCGCGGACGACGATGACGGCAGGCCAAATGATTCCCCCAGTTTTAGGGAATCACAAAAATCTAATAAACCTACGAACACTACGGACGATGAAGCAGATTTTTCCCGGTTTTTTAAAGGTTCACAAGGCTACAACAAACCAACAAGCAATATGGACGATGAAACACATTTTTCTCACAGTTTTAGAAAATTACAGAGTGACAACAAAACAACCGCCATTATAGAGGAAACAAACGTTTCCTACAATTCTACAGAATCACAAAACAACAAAAAGCCAACTGACAGCATGGATGATGGAGCAAATGCTCCCAAAGTTTTAAAACGACAACATAACCAGAAAAACAAACTAAGCTCTCATAAAAACGCTACAGATGAAGCAGCGAATGTATCCCACCGTACTAAGAGATGGCAAAACCACAACAAGCCAACTGCCACCGTAAACGGCTGGCCAAATGTTTCACGAGTTTCCAGAGGATCGCAGAACCAGAGCAACGAACCAATTTATCATAACACCACTGACAACGATGTGTACAACGTAATGAATGGCACATATAATGATGGGAACCTAACTGGCAATGGGATGGAATATGACTTTGACCACCAAGGAGCCACTGTCAATGCAACCGATTTCTTCATAGCTTATACTAAACGTCGGCGCCTTTACATGATCAAGGTGAGTGTGTGTGTGTGTGTGTGTGTGTGTGTGTGTGTGTGTGTGTGTGTGTGTGTGTGTGTGTGTGAAGACGAACTGAGTGTCGTATTCTAGATGACTGGTGATTTCGTAACATCCCCTCCTTAGCGATTTACTGTGCACAGTATACCTACTGTAGGTATCCTCTTGTTTAATATTAACGCCTATTAATGCCGATAATATACAATTTAAACAAAGCACAGGGGAATCTTGAGATGCAATACTCAAAATAAATTACCAAGGAAATGGTGCTAAGTAACCTACAAGGTCACTTAGAATACGGAGAAAGCTCTCATTGCCGTCGTTTCGATGCCAAAGAACACTACGTAATGCCTCTTCGTCAGCAATCTATTTTCCTCTTAGACTGTACAATCTTTTGTTTTTAACACACACACACACACACACACACACACACACACACACACACACACACACACACACACACACACACACACACACACATGTAACCCTATCCCTTCATATTCTTATGACTCCACCCTTCACCTTTCCCTTCACTTCCAGCACCGTCCATCACAGCAGTTACTTCAACAAACAGGTAATGAAGCTATGACACCTAATTTCTGATCTGGTTCATATTTCTGATTAGGGTAGAAATAACCCGGATATTCTTCATGCATCCAAAACCCAGCTTCGACCTGCCATAATCTTCCACAGTAATATCTATTAGTATTTAACAATATTAGTATTAATTAATTGATTAATTAGTGTTAATATTAATTAGTATTGGTATTTATATTAATTAGTATTAGTATTAATTAAATAATTAGTGTTTAATAATTTGTGGTAGGTGGGGGCGCTTACCGTCCACTCACTGATGTAGTGCTGTTCTCGGGTGTCTGCCCTTTCCCCTCCTCCATACTTCTTTCCTTCCATCCACTTCTGACTTTCTTTCCTTCATTCGTTCCCCGTCCTTCTGCCTACGGGTGACTTTACACTACTTCTTCTGTCTTTCTTTCCTTCATTCTTTCCTCTTCCTTCTGCCTGTGGGTGATTCAACACTGAGTGACAAGCCAAATGGTTTCCTGTACACCAGGAAACCATTTACTACGCTGGGTGTAACCATATGACCAAATTTTGGCGCCTGGTGATTTAGAGGGTAATTACGGTGCTCCAATCGGATTGAGCCGGTGAAGGTTTATATCCAACGGGTGGTTGGGGTTTACTGCTCACGTAATGCCACTCAGGGATGAGTGAGGCTAATCACTCTCATCTTAAATGTCAGGACCAACTTGCCTAGCGCTGGACTCCTTCGCTGCTCATGGGGAAATGTAGGATTGGATGATGATGATGATGACTTAATAATATTCACCTCAGTCCTGCATCAGCTCTTAATATACATAGGGTTTCAGTCTCTCGTGGTTTATTTTGGAAAGATCATATTGCTTTTCACAAAATTTGTTTCCAAGAGATATGGTACGCTAAGCCGACTCCGTGCCTTCGTAACCCCCGTAACGGAATAAAGGAGGGAGGGGGAGTAAAGAAGGCTTTTTTAGTCGCCCCTGTGTAGAGTACAACTCTCATGTGTGTGGGGGGGTGGAGCTCCCCACATTCAGTTCTTCTCAGTAGGGTGGAGCAAAAAGCTTTTCGTCTCATTAACTCTCCTCTGACTGACTCCCATCAACCTCTGTCTTTTCGCCGCACTGTTGCGTCTTAATCACTTTTCTGTCACTATTTCAGTGGTCACTGCTCTTCCGAACCGTTTGATTGCATCCCTCCTTCACTGCGGCGGGAGCTTAACACCCGTCTGGCAGCAAACTCACACCTCTTTTCTATCCAACTCCCTAATGCAGGAGTTAACCGATACTCCCATTCCTTCGTGTATGCTTGGGGTCAACTTTGGAACTGTCTTCCTCTGTATTTCCTATTGCCTATGACTTCCAGACTTTTAAACGCAATGTGATCAGGCATCTAGAAATGAACAGATCTTGAAATTGGCTACTTTATTTTTTTCTTATCTTTGAGGAAACAATCTTGTGGGCTTCCAGCTTTTAGTTCCTTCTCTGCTCCATTAAGCAAATACTTCTCTCTCTCTCTCTCTCTCTGTTTCTACCGTGGCCTAAAACTTCACTATCTCCATCTTGAATGCTGAATTGTGACATGAGATTATCACTAGAATATGATGATTGTCACGAAGAAGCTCTAAGGAAAAAAATGCTGAGCCGTAGTATTTCCTTTTCTGCCAGTAAGTTACACGAAAAAAGCTGCAAAAGGCCGAAAATCTGAGCCAAGTTCAGGTATAAAGGGTTAGAGCTGACTTATTTTCATATGACTGAAAATGACATCACCCAAAACACATTACTAGGTTGTGGTTGCATGAAATTTGACGAGCCTTAGCTGTGGGGTAGGAGTGAGTCTCCATGGTTACTAGTCAATTATATCCTCCTGCATGACTGCACTTAGCCATTAGCCAAACTGGAAGGGATTTGGGATATTTATCAACTTGGAACATCGCACTAGTAAGATGTCTCCTTAAAAATAAATGAAACAGCTAAGCAGTGGCAGAAATATGCTGAATAGGATCGCCTTCACACCAAATGCTTGCTGACGAGGGCGGGAGTTTTGCATCGCCGTAGCCCATACAAGTGGCCCTACTGGAGGTGGGCGGGTACGGGCGAGAACTTCCTTGAGTTATAGTGATGCAGAACTCCCGCCCGCAACCGCAAGCATTGTGTGTGGATGCAGCCTAAAACCTCACATGATTCAATGGCTTAACTAAGAAAAAATAATCTACCTGAAGAGGTTAATACAAGAGATTTGAATTCCAGGGTTGTATGTTTCAACCATAAATGGCAAACTGGAGTATAACCCCCCACTTACTGACGGTCATTTATGCAACGCCTTGTGTTATTAGGTATGGTCAGCCTGCATCCCATACTACACAGTGCAATCAGCAGCCACATAGAAAGGTCAAACACTTTCCATCATTTTCAAGTGCTTCAAAAATTATCGTAAAAATCTGGATTTCTGGTTTAATAACATGACCCTCAGACCCAAAATAATATTGTCTGTTTCCATCTGGCAGAGATCTGCAACCCCTTTTCACCCCAGTTGATGGGCAAGTGTAGTCAAATTTCTGGATAAATCTGACTTGGCCTAAATTTGCCCTTTCTGCCTCTTGAATACCAAGTTGTAACTATATATAAAGCAGGAATATAGTGCTAGTCACAAAGAAGTGCTATGGATAACAATGTAGAGTAATAGCACTGTAATTTTTTGTCACTGGACTACGTGAAAAAAGCTGCTAAATATTGAGAGTTTGGGCCAAGTTAAGTTGAGACAACTATTGTAACTAAGGAGACACATTCCTGCCTCAATTTAGGTTCACTGACTTCCATGCAACCACGATTTAGTATTCCAGTTGTAAGAGTGGGCCAGTTCCGTCAGGTGAAGACACATCCTCTGTAACCAACTACTGCTTATGGATTAATCTATTTATTTGTTTATATTTCTATTTTATTATTACTTTTACTGTTTACTACCCCCTGGGGGTAGGTTTTTTTTTTTTTTCAAGAATGCTCCCCCAGTATCCCCGCTTGTCGTAAAAGGCGACTAAAAGGGTTGGCGGAGGGTTAGTGCCCCTTCCCGGAAAACAACTAACTAAAAAGACAAACAATAAGCCTTGGACAAGGACTGACCAAAAGATGACGACCAAGAACCAGACAAAGGACATGGTAATTGGAACTTGGAATGTAAGGGGAGCGAATGATGAGGTGAAGGAGAGAGAGATTGTCCAGGTGCTTGAGGTTGCGAAAGTTGCTGTATGCAGAATAACTGAAACAAAATGGAGAGGTGAGAGTGTGAGAGAATGGTAGTATGGATGGGGTATATGTGCAGGAGTAGGTGAGAATGAGAGGGCAAAGGAAAGAGTATGTATAGTTGTGAGTAAAAGATGGAAGAAGAGCATAAGAGAGTATGGATCAGTTGGGTCAAAGATTGTGTGGGTAAGATTGAAAGTTGGAATACAAATGTGGACGATTGTGTGTGTATGCGCCAACGCAAGATCGTGCAAGCTGAGCGAGAGAAGAGTTCTGGACAAATGTGGAAGTGTGCATGGAAAAGTTTGGAAGGAATGAGAGAGTTTTTGATCGGTGATATGAATGGAAAAGTAGGGAATGTGAAGGTGGATGGAATAGTTGGTGAGTGGGGTGTGCCTGCTGAGATAGATGAGAATGGGAGTGCGTTAGTGGACATTTGTGCTGGGAGGGGGTTGGTGATAGCCAATACCCTCTTCAGGCACAAAATGATCCACAGGTATACATGGCGAGTGATGAGAAGGGTGGGTGGTGAACTGAATGAAAGGAAGGCAGTGATTGATTATGTGTGTGTGGATGAAAGGATGGGAAAATGTGTAATGGATGCAAGAGCTTATAGAGGTTGGGGGAGTGGACTTTCTGACCACTACTTGGTGGTGGCCAGAATCAAGGTCCAATTAGAATGGAGAAATAGAAGAAGGGAAGGACGGGAAGAAGTAGTATTTGTAAGAAGGGTGGAAAGGTTACAAGAGGATGAGAAAAAGGCAGAGTATAAGAGAGAAGTGGAGGAACGATTGGGCAAATATGAATTGGAGCAGATGGGGGATGTGGAAGGTGTGTGTAGGATATTTACAGAAGAATTATGTGCAGCATGTGATGTGGTGTGTGGGATGAAGAGAAGACAGAGGGGTGTGCAAGGAATAGCGTGGTGGAATGAAGAGGTGAGATAGGCTGTGGCACAAAAGAAGATAGCATACAATGAGTGGATGAGAAATAGGGGCGTGGAAGAAGTTGAGAGGCAGAAGAGAGAGTTATATGTAGAAAGAAAGAGAGAGGTGAAAAGATTAGTAAGAGAGTGTAAGAAGAGAGTGAATGAGGAATTTGGAAGGAACTTGAGTGTAAAGTGGAGGGACTGTAAGAAAATGTTCTGGAAAGAGGTGAAAAGAGCAAGACAGGGTGGAAGTGAAGTTAGCAGGGGAGTGAAAGATAAAAATGGTAGATTACTAGTGGTGAAGGGAGAAAAAGTGAGCAGATGGAGAGAACACTTTAAGGAATTGTTGAACATAGAGGATGGAAGTAATGCGAGTATAAGTGGCTGGGGAATGGCTGGGAGAAGGAGGGAGGTGAGAAGACAGGAAGAAATCAGTAGGATAGAAGTTGTGGAAGCAATGAAGAAAGTTAAATCTGGGAAAGCCCCAGGAATTGATGGAGTGTGTGGTGAAATGCTGAAGTATGGGGGAGAGAGAGTAGTAGAATGGATGTGGAAAATGTGCAGATTGGCCTGGGAGGAAGGTAGAGTCCCGGAGGATTGGAAGTCAGGTATAATTATGCTCTTGTACAAAGGAAAGGGGGAAAAAGAAGTGTGTGGTAATCATAGGGGCATCTGTCTTCTTAGTATAATAGGAAAAGTGTATGGTAGGATACTTATTGACAGAGTTAGAGAAAGAACAGAGGAATTAGTTGGAGAAGAACAGGGAGGCTTTAGGAAGGGAAGACGTTGTGTAGATCAGATATTCATTCTTAGATCTTTAGTGGAAAAGTTTCTAGAGAAGGGAAAGAAGTTGTATGCGGCTTTCATGGATTTGGAGAAAGCATATGACAGGTTGGATAGACAAGGATTGGGGAAAGTATTAAGAATATATGGAGTAGATGGGAAGTTGCTGAATGCTGTGAAGAGTATGTGTGTTGGTGCTAAGGCTGCAGTGCGTGTGGATGGTGAACTGAGTGAATTTTTCTCTTTGAAGGTTGTGTTGAAACAGGGATGTGTCATGTCTCCATGGTTGTTCAGTCTGTACATGGATGGGGTAATAAAAGAGGTACAAGGTAGGGTAGTGGATGTTGGAGTGGCCCTGGTGATAGAGGGTAGTGTTTGGAAACTCCCTGTACTGTTGTTTGCAGATGATACTGTGTTGTTGAGTGAAGACGAAGGGGAGCTGCAAGGCTTGGTGGATGAGTTTGGGAGAGTGTGTAAGAAACGGAAACTAAAGGTAAATGTAGGGAAGAGTAAAGTGATGGTCTTTTAGAGAGGTGAAGTCAGTGAATGTACAGCGAGATTGGATGGTGAGGAACTGGAAAATGTGAGTACGTTTAAGTACTTGGGTAGTGTGATTGAGTAAGGATGGAGGTTTGGAGGGTGAAGTGCTTGAAAGGGTACAGCAGGGAAGAAAGGTTGCTGGTTCCTTGAAAGCAGTGATAAGAAGCAGGGAAGTGAGCATAGAAGTGAAAAAGTTACTACATGACAGTATTGTGATACCAACTCTAACGTATGGTAGTGAAGCTTGGACGTTGCTGGAAGGACACAAGTCAAGAGTGAGAGCAGTGGAAATGAGTTATTTGAGAGGAGCCTGTGGAGTCACATGGAGAGACAGGCTGACAAATGAGGATATAAAGGAGCGTTGTGGTGTGGCTGTGGATGTGATAGGAAGCGTTAGGAGGAATACACTGAGGTGGTTTGGCCATGTGGAGAGGATGGAGAGTGAGAGACTGACGAAGAGAGTGTATGTGAGTGAGGTGGAGGGAGGAAGAGGGAGGGGGAGGCCGAGGATGAGATGGAGGGATGGGGTGGAGAGGTATATGAGAGAGGGGGGTGTGAGTTGGGAGCGGGGCAGTGAAATGGCGGGGGACAGAGCGACTTTGAGGCGTTTTGTTTGTGGCCACCCCGATAGGGATTGAGTCGTCTGGCAATAGATAGATAGATAGATTACTATTATTATTATTATTATTAATTATTATTATTATTACCATTATTATTATTATTATTATTATTATTATTATTATTATTATTATTACTGTCGCCGCCACCGCCATTGCCATCATCATCATCATGATTATCATTAAAATAATAATAATAATAATAATAATAATAATAATAATAATAATTATTATTATTATTATTATTATTAACATTATTATTTTTACAGGATGCTGAGTCGTGATGGATACATAATTCTCCATGAACCGTCTCATGGTCGGGACAACTCCAGGGGTGGGATTCTCAAATATAATTACGATCGATTCTCTGTCGTAACATAGATATGTTTTTACGGGAAGAATTAGACATTTTTTCCCTGTGTGTGTACTCCTTTCTCTGTACTTCCTGCAGAAAACAGTTACACTTGCAGCCATTTTCGTCTCGTAACTAAGATTTATTTAAGAAGTTAGAACTGGAGGCAGAAGCAGGTTGGACGGCCTTCTTGTCCTTCCTGCAAATCAAAACCTGAATTACGACAGGTAACTGATCGTGAACGTTTGTGTATCTCGTCCAGTATCATATTCCAGCTAACGCCGGACTGTTTTATTTATCAGAGAGCTGGTCAGGGAGCCTGAGGGTGATAACAAAAATAATGTAGACTTAAAACCTCAAAATACTAATCAACTATAGTATCCACTTGGCTATGACTCCCTTTCATTTTAATTACAGGTTGGTGTGTTGTGTGTAGTGCTGTCCATCCTGCTACTGTTCACATGCAGGATGTCCTTGCAAGTGTTCGCACAGTTTGCTGGCCGGGAGAAGGAGACCGAGATGTAGGGACGAGGTGGTCTACTGGTCTTTCGGGTAAAATTGAACTTATAACCTTCTGAACAACGTGGATTCGAACCTACAACTCTCTGAATAGTGCGGATTCGAAGTTACAACCCTCTGAACAATGGGGTTGCGATGCTACATTCCTCTGAACAGTGTGGATTCAAAGATACAACCCTCTCAGTAATTTGGATTCGAAGCTACAACCCAATGAACAGTGTGGTTTCGAAGCTACAACCCTATGTACAGTGTGAACTCGAAGCTACAACCCCGGAACAGCTTGGGTTCGAGCCCATGACTCAATGAACAGTACGGACTTGAACCAATGACCCACCGAACAAGGTAGACTCGAATCCACGACTGTCTGAACAGCTTGAGTTCGAACCTACGTGTACGTGTACTTTGTGTGTGTGTGTGTGTGTGTGTGTGTGTGTGTGTGTGTGTGTGTGTGTGTGTGTGTGTGTGTGTGTGTGTGTGTGTGTGTGTGTGTGTGTGTGTGTGTGTGTGTGTGTGTGTGTGTGTGTGTGTGTGTGTGTGTGTTGATCTAGCTGGTTGGCAAGGACAGAGTCGAACTAACAGTTTTTAAAACAACTGTTAAGCAGTGTGAATTCAGTTGTTGTTGTTGTTGTTGTTGTTGATCCAGGCTCGTCAGAAAGAAAACGCTGTGAACTACTGGCAGAACTGCTCCTCTTCTGCAGTCTACCATCCTCCTTTTGGAGGATCAAAGACTGGGTTGAGGGACGTTTGTATAACCGGACAGTGGAATCACATGTTTATTTCAGGGTAATTTTATGACTTCAGCCTATAGGCTACTTTACTATGAATCCATGGTGTTGCCCTTTTTTTTTCGATTTTTACCGAAATAAGTGATTAACAAGCCATTTTAGTATTATCTTATCCTGCTGCCACTAAACCTAACCTGACCTGAAGCAATTCAGTCCTAACCCCCCCAAAATTCCCAACTTTACCTTTATTATTAGCCTCACATTCCTGAACAAACAGGAGCAGCAATGGGGGTAGGGGGAGGCGGCTGTTACTTTCACAGATGCCATGGCGAAACTGAAATGACAGGCAGCATTGGCGGAGTAAATGATGTGACTTGCGTTCTGGCTTCTAAATGACTGGATTAAATAATGTTATATCTCCATTGTTATTGACTTCCGACGAAAGTGTTAAGGAAGAAATGGTGTCTGCATATGTAAGATATAACCACAGAACACCCGTAAAACAGCCAGATTGATTATGGGCAAAATGGAAAATTCCATATAGGTGCCACCAGATGAAGGGGCCCCTCTGTGGTGTTAATGTGTTACTCTGACTGGTTGGATGACTAGAGTAGAAATGAATTTATGGTGAACTGTATAACGGACACATCACTCAAACTATATTCCTTTCACATTAAAGTGGCTTAAATTGTCATCAATGTATGTACAGTGTATGTATGGATGGGGATATGAGAAGTAAAAACAAGAGTCATAGAGAGAGGGATGGAGCTGATGATGCATGGAGAAGGATGGACTATCTCACATCGGTGTATGCAGATGATGTAGTCCCTCTTGGTGGGAGAGAGACACAGGTTAGACCTTGAATTCTTTGTGTTTCTGTACCCTGTCTTTCTCTCTCACCCAACATTTCCACTTCTCACAATGGGTCATCTACAGTACTGCTTGTCAAGAGTGGACACGAACTTGGTAGACTGGTGCAGAGTTTTGTAGATATGAGTTATACAGTAGTAATATATTATGCTGGAGCAACGATATATTTTCTCCTTGGTCAGACACATTAGCTTACTTTGATTTTTTAAAATTATCACAGTTAAATAATCCAGCTTTAAGGGTCCAATATATCTAAATGTACAGTCACGGAAAGTTCCGCATTACTCACAGTTCGGAGCATTGGTGGTCGACGACGAATAGTCACGAAGCAGCAGCCAGACCCCACATGTCTGTTAACTGTGAGTGAGCGGGAGAGTGGCCAGGGGTGAGAGGGTTTGGAGGGTTGCTCAACTCAGTATCAATACATGTTTACTGTCAAAGGTATGCTTCTTTGGCTTCGTTTTGTAATGGTCGATAGGAATGATGGTTACAGAGACTGATCTTATAATCAGGACTTCCCATGTCATTCTGTCTAAAGGACAACGAGAAACCTGATAATCGCTCATATATATTTTTTAGTATTATTATTGCACACTACCCTTGACTAAGTTGTAAGTGAACAACTACCAGAATAACACTGAAAATGTTTGCAGGCTGATGTTTACAGTGGGAGGACAGAGGATAAATAAAAATGTATACGAATTAACAAATACACACACACACACACACACACACACATATAATATATATATATATATATATATATATATATATATATATATATATATACACACACACACATATATATATATATATATATATATATATATATATATATATATATATATATACACACACATAGGCCTATGTGTGTGTGTGTGTGTGTGTGTGTGTGTGTGTGTGTGTGTGTGTGCAGAGAGAGAGAGAGAGAGAGAGAGAGAAATACATTGGTTTTGTTTTCGAGTCAGCACAAAATATAAATGTATGTTATATCATTATGAATATCTCCTGGTAAATGAAATGAAGGAGAGCATTCAAACCACTGTCCGAATCCAGCAAACTTCCATAACTCTCCTGACAACACTAGCCCTACAGACATTTACGTAATTTTTTCTTAAAAATCTAGCATTATATTGTCATCTATCCTAACTAAATTAACTCCAACACACCGTCCAATTCTTACACTGCAGACTTACACGTGATTCCCAATCTATCTCTAAACCCTCCTCAGCCCCCTATCCCCAGCCTGCACCTCCTCCACACTCACAGTTGCCAGACACGTGAGGTCTGGCTGCTGCTTCACATTCACACCAGTGCTTCGGGAGGTGGGTAACGCGGAACTTTCCCAGACTGTACATCACACAGTGTGTCCATCAATATCTCCTACAAGTTTACAACCGAATATAATAGAAAGAAATTCATTACATAAACAACAATTAGTGCATTTGTGACCTTGACAGACAATTCCTGATCACAGAGCTGGGCACCTCCGCAACCACTTCCGCAATCCGCAGCTTCCGCAATAGCGGACCTCATGATTTCAGCTGCGGAATTGCGATTGCGGCAAACTCGTCCGAAACTTGCGGTATTGCATTACGGAAGTACTTCCGCAATCGCAATCCTGTCCGAAAACTCCCACGTGGCGGTCGGTGGCGGTCAGTACAGGCTGCTGCATGACTCATGAATATCAAGCTCGAACATGTTTCCTGAGGCGTTGCGTCCCTGCGTCAGTTTGCAGCAGGGCCGGATTAACCCTGCAATGGCCTGGCAGGCAATGCAGACGGTTGGCCTGCAACATATAGATCTTTTTTTTCCGTTATTTCTCGTGAAATTTTGGCATGACCTATAATGGCCTTTTTTGATGGCCTGATGGGTGATGACCCTTATTTTGACGCCCAAAGCGTATATTTATTCCACTCTGAAAGTCTGGATGGCCTGAGACAGGCCGTGACCTGGTAAGCAGTTGCCCATTTTGCCTATACCTGGTAATCCGACCCTGGTTAGCAGTAGGGATGGGCGATACTAGGAGAAGTGATTTGATACGATACGATACGATATACTACAAGGCAGCATGGCAGTAAATTTTGTGGCACGGATAGTTAATCATACACAATTGTTCCACAATTTGACAGATGACGATCTTAAGGGCTAATGTAATGGTGATCACTGAAAGTACTTTTTTTAATGGTCTTACTGAGTTATTATCTGCAAGAGTAAGCACATTTCCATGAATTATCTATTTAAGTTCTATGGACTGCATTCTGCTGCTGGTCTGGTTGATTTTCCCGAGTGGCACAAAGGCTATTTCTTTTCTTTGTAGTGACTTTACACTCCCTCTTCTGTTTTTCTTTCCTTCATTCTTTCCTCTTCGTTCTGCTTGTGAGTGACTCTACACTGAGTGACAAGCCAAATGGTTTCCTGTACACCAAGAAACCATTAACTACACTGCGTGGCAACCATATAACCAAATTATGGTGCCTGTTGATTTAGTGGGTAATTATAGCGCTCCAGTCGGATTGAGCCGGTGAAGATTTATATCCAAGGGATGGTTTGGGTTTATTTCTCACGTAATGCCACTCAGGGATGAGTGAGGCTGGTCACTCTTATCTTAAATGTTAGGACCAACTTGCCTAGCCCCGGGCTCCTACGCTCCTCATGGGGAAACGTAGGATTGGATGATGGATGGAATATTTTTGTAATAAAGGATAAGATTATATTATTATATTATTATAATTATATATTATATAATTAATAATATAATATTACTATTGTGAGATTTTTATGAACTGAGTCAGTGAGGACTCTAATAAGTGGTCCGAGTGAAGTTATGAACAGAGTCACTAGTAAGTAGTGAGGGTCACAGTGACTGTAAGTGTGGGAAATTAATGTCATAAATAGATAATAAAAACAATAATTCTCTACTTTACCAATCGATTTACCCCCTGTTTGTGCACTTTCTATAGAAAATTGTGAAACGGAATTGCGGTTCCAGTACTGAGGTAGCGGACTTGCACATTCCAAATTTATTGTGGAATTGCGGTAGCGGAAGGTAAGGGTTAGAGGTTCCGGAATTGCGATTGTGGAGTTGAATTTTAGATTGCGGTGCCCACGCTCTGCAGTTCCACACTACGTATGTCAGTCAGTATGGGATGTGGCCACCATTTACAGCCATGCAAGATGTATTCCCACTCCTCATACTGGACACCAGTTCAGTTTGTGTGTACTGTAGAAACCTCCTCCACTTTTCTTGCACTGCCTAGGTCAGTTGTCTGTTTGTGGTTTGGGGTCACGCGACGATATGTGCCTCTTAAGACAATCCCACACATTCTCTATAGGGTTCAAATCAGGTGAGAAGGCAGGCCATGGCAATATGTTGACTTTATCAGCCTGCAGAAACTCAGTTGTGACACGAGCAGCATGTGGACGAGCGTTATCTTGTTGCAACGTTGTCACACCTGGATGGGCGTGTAGAAGTGGGTTTACATGGCGCCTGAGACTATTGTTAGCGTATCCTCGATCCGTCAGGATGCGTTCGATGATCAGTAGAGGTGTTTTGTAGTCGGCTGGAATGCCTGCCCACGCCATGACGCTGGATCCACCCCAGCGATTACCCTGTCTCACACAACAGTTAGCATAACGTTCACTACGCCGCGCCGCCTCAACATACGCAGACGTCCGTCAGAGTGATCCACACAGAAACGACATTCATCAGTGAAGAGAATAGCATTCCACTGTCTTCTGGGTCAACGTTCATGTTGGTTACACCACTGTAGAGTGTTCTGACGACGGTAGAATAAGAGATCCAAACCCCTTACTGGTCTGCGTGCATTTAGGCCAAACGACCGCAGTCATCGCCGTACGGTGGACCTCCTTATCCGATGATTACGTCGGACAGGAACCTCACGTGCTCTTTATACTGCCGACCGGAATCCCGGAGATGCAGCATCCGGATGTGGCGATCTTGACTTTCTGTTGTGACATGTACTCTTCCGGGACACTGTCGGTCGTCAACTGAGCCTGTTTCATGATGCTTCTGGATGAGCCTGACAATCGCTGAATGATGACACCCTTTTCCACGGGCTACCTCACGTTGTGTCATACCATTCTCCAGCATTCCTAAGGCATGATGACGTTCAAGGCAAAATAAATGCGGCATGGTGACAGTCTTTCAAGAACTAACAGACCGTATTCCACTGACACACGATCCAACCTTCGTCCTAGACGTAAAACAGCCACGTGTTCTATACCCATCAATGGGCAGTGAGTGGAATAGGTTGAAGTGATTAATTATATCTCTGAGACATTGCTTCATCAACATAGCGAATTTTTTTGTTCAGATGGGTGATGTATGAGTACATGATTATACCAGATCGGATCAATGTTGGAAACAAGCAACGGTACACGCGTTATTGCAGCTGTGTTAGGTAGTGTGTTTTCATTGACTCTCAGTATATGTATATCGTATACTATATAGATAAATCTCTCTCTCTCTCTCTCTCTCTCTCTCTCTCTCTCTCTCTCTCTCTCTCTCTCTCTCTCTACTATACAAATGTATCTCAAGCTTAAAATTGAATAAGAATTAGCTAACTCACTCCCTTTCCTGTATATTTTGGTACTGAAGGATGATATTGATGCGCTTAATTATACAGTATATTGGAAACCTAATCAGTGCAATGTAGTCCACTGTTGTATTCATTATTTTTCATGGCATCATATTTCCACAAAATTGTTTGTTATTTTATCAGTTTTTCTCTGAGCATTTAGGAGTTTTGGACTACAGGGAAGTCCTCGGACAAGGAATGACCAAACGATGACGACCAAGGACCGGACAAAGGACATGGTTATCGGAACGTGGAATGTCAGGGGAGCGAATGATGAGGTGAAAGAGAGAGATTGTCCAGGTGCTTGAGGGTGCGAAAGTGAATGTATGTGGAATAACTGAAACAAAATGGAGAGGAGAAAGTGTGAGAGAATGGGAGTATGGATGGGGTATATGTGTAGGAGTAGGTGAGAATGAGAGGGCAAAGGAAGGAGTATGTATAGTTGTGAGTAAAAGATGGAAGAAGAGCATAAGACAGTATGGATCAGTTGGGTCAAGGATTGTGTGGGTAAAGTTGAAAGTTGCAATACAAATGTGGGCGATTGTGTGTGTGTATGCGCCAATGCAAGATCGTGCAAGAAGAGTGAGAGAAGAGTTCTGGACAAATGTAGAAGTGTGCATGGAAAAGTTTGGAAGGAATGAGAAACTGTTTTTGATCGGTGATATGAATGGTAAAGTTGGGAATGTGAAGGTGGATGGAATAGTTGGTGAGTGGGGTGTGCCTGCTGAGATAGATGAGAATGGGAGTGCGTTAGTGGACATTTGTGCTGGGAGGGGGTTGATGATAGCCATTACCCTCTTCAGGCATAAAATGATCCACAGGTATACATGGCGAGTGATGAGAAGGGTGGGTGGTGAACTGAATGAAAGGAAGGCAATGATTGATTATGTGTGTGTGGATGAAAGGATGCGAAGATGTGTAATGGATGCAAGAGCTTATAGAGGTTGGGGGAGTGGACTTTCTGACCACTACTTGGTGGTGGCCAGAATTAGGATTCAAGTAAGATGGAGGAATAAAAGAAGGGAAAGGCGAGAGGGAGGAGTAGTTGCAGGGAGAGTGGAAAGGTTATAAGAGGATGAGAAAAAGGCAGAGTATATGAGAGAAGTGGAGGAACGATTGGGCAAACATGAATTGGAGCAGATGAGAGACGTGGAAGGTGTGTGTAGGATATTTACAGAAGAATTATGTGCAGCATGTGATGTGGTGTGTGGAAGGAAGAGAAGACGGAGGGGTGTGCAAGGAACAGCGTGGTGGACTGAAGAGGTGAGACAGGCTGTGGCACAGAAGAAGAAAGCATACAATGAATGGATGAGAAATAGGGGCGTGGAAGAAGTTGAGAGGCGGATGAGAGAGTTATATGTAGAAAGAAAGAGAGGTGAAAAGATTAGTAAGAGAGAGTAAGAAGAGTGTGGATGAGGAATTTGGAAGGAATTTGAGTGTAAAGTGGAGGGACTGTAAGAAAATGTTCTGGAAAGAGGTGAAAAGAGTAAGATAGGGTGGAAGTGAAGTTAGCAGGGGAGTGAAAGATAAAAATGGTAGATTACTAGTGGTGAAGGGAGAAAAAGTGAGCAGATGGAGAGAACACTTTAAGGAATTGTTGAACATAGAGGATGGAAGTAATGCGAGTATAAGTGGCTGGGGAATGGCTGGGAGAAAGAGGGAGGTGAGAAGACATGAAGAAATCAGTAGGATAGAAGTTGTGGAAGCAATGAAGAAAGTTAAATCTGGGAAAGCACCAGGAATTGATGGAGAGTGTGGTGAAATGCTGAAGCATGGCCGAGAGATAGTGGTAGAATGGATGTGGAAGATGTGCAGATTGGCCTGGGAGGAAGGTAGAGTCTCGGAGGATTGGAAGTCAGGTATAATTATTCCCTTGTACAAAGGAAAAGGGGAAAAAGAAGTGTGTGGTAATCATAGGGGCATTTGTCTTCTTAGTATAATAGGAAAAGTGTATGGTAGGATACTTATTGACAGAGTTAGAGAAAGAACAGAGGAATTAGTTGGAGAAGAACAGGGAGGCTTTAGGACGGGAAGAGGTTGTGTAGATCAGATATTCATTCTTAGATCTTTAGTGGAAAAGTTTCTAGAGATGGGAAAGAAGTTGTATGGGGCTTTCATGGACTTGGAGAAAGCATATGACAGGGTGGATAGACAAGGACTGTGGAAAGTGTTAAGAATATATGGAGTAGATGGGAAGTTGCTGAATGCTGTGAAGAGTATGTACGATGGTGCGAAGGCTGCAGTGCGTGTGGATGGTGAACTAAGTGAATTTTTCTCTTTGAAAGTTGGGTTGAAACAGAGATGTGTCATGTCTCCATGGCTGTTCAATCTGTACGTGGATGGGGTAATAAAAGAGGTACAAGGTAGGGCAGTGGATGTTGGAGTGGCCCTGGTGAGAGAAGATAGTGTTTGGAAACTCCCTGTACTGTTGTTTGCAGATGATACTGTGTTGTTGAGTGAAGACGAAGGGGAGCTGCAAGGCTTGGTGGATGAGTTTGGGAGAGTGTGTAAGAAACGGAATCTAAAGGTGAATGTAGGGAAGAGTAAAGTGATGGTCTTTGAGAAAGGCGAAGTCAGTGAATGTACAGCGAGGTTGGATGGTGAGGAATTGGAAAATGTGAGTACGTTTAAGTACTTGGGTAGTGTGATGAGTACGTTTAAGTACTTGGGTAGTGTGATGAGTACGTTTAGGTACTTGGGTAGTGTGATGAGTAAGGATGGAGGTTTGGATGGTGAAGTGCTTGAAAGGGTACAGCAGGGAAGAAAGGTTGCTGGTTCTTTGAAAGCAGTGATAAGAAACAGGGAAGTGAGCATGGAAGTGAAAAAGTTACTACATGACAGTATTGTGATACCAACTCTAACGTACGGAAGTGAAGCTTGGACGTTGTTGGAAGGACACAAGTCAAGAGTGAGAGCAGTGGAAATGAGTTATTTAAGAGGAGCCTGTGGAGTCACATGGAGAGACAGGCTGACGAAAGGAGCGTTGTGGTGTGGATGTGGATGTGATAGGAAGCGTTATGAGGAACACACTGAGGTGGTTTGGCCATTTGGAGAGGATGGAGGGTGAAAGACTGACGAAGAGAGTGTATGTGAGTGAGGTGGAGGGGGGAAGAGGGAGGGGGAGGCCGAGGATGAGATGGAGGGATGGGGTGGAGAGGTATATGAGAGAGGGGGGTGTGAGTTGGGAGCAGGGCAGTGAAATGGCGGGGGACAGGGCGACTTGGAGGTGATTTGTTTGTGGCCACCCCAAAGGGATTGAGGCGTCTGGCAATAGATAGATAGATAGATAGATGATTTTCGTAGTACAGTATTAGTAGCAGTCGTCTTAAAGAATAATGTTGTGTGGAAATGGCTTTGATGGAATATCATGTACTTGCTGAACAATGTTATGCTTCGATTTATCCGTAAACAGGGAAAATACAGTACTGAAGACCGTCTAACATTTTATAGTGTAACAGAAATTGTTTATTATTTCCTTATTTATAGCTAAATAGAAAATTCAGCAAGTACTTGATATTGTCGCAGCTATTTTTACACAATATTCACTTGTTTAAAGCGCAATTTACGTAAATAATATCTCAAACTTCCTTGCTGCCCCAAACTAGCACGTGGTCAATTTGCAACTCATAACACAATGGTGAAATTATATATATATATATATTGTTACATAGCTTATGATTTCATCATCCTTTGTATAATTCTAACGTACAGTATGCAGCATGTTTGATCAAGATTCGCCTCGTGGCTTCCATAGTGACCAGGCTTGCGTGTTCTACCTCACTTCCCCCTTCTCCCCCTTATAGTAGAGTAAGTCTTTCTTTCTGTTGTTCAGAGCAAGAGTGTCAACTCTTCGTCCTCTGTGCCCTCATTTGCGCGTCCTTCTTTAAAGTTGAATCAAGCTCTGCTGGCCCCTATATAATGAGCTCAGTCTCTGCATTAGGGCCACTTAGATCTACTCCTCATTTTGTTCACATCTCTGTCCTCCCCTGTATAGTGTATTATTACTGTGAGTGGTCAGGAAGTCTCCAGCCATCTAGCTGCTGTATAATTTGAGTATGGGTGTTATTACCATTTTTCTTGTACTGTGTAGCCTAGGACGTTGATTCGTGGGCCTAGTAAAGTTTTTGTGATTCATGTAAAGTTTTTAATGTCAGTCAGTATTAGTAATATTTTGTATCTGTAATAATATTATATCTTACTTTAACTGAGCATTATTCGGTTCTCTCATTTGTCAGGGCTGACTTAGATAAATTTGTTCTTGCTAAATTCGTGTTAATAGAGGCTATTGCAGTTAACCATATATGTAACCTGTTTTGCCATTACATTATCCTTATGAGTCCTGAATGTTTAGTTCTTAGTTTGAGCATTAAACTTTAACTTGTAATTTTACCTAACTCTTTTGTTTTGAACCTGGAACTTTGCGGGACAGTAGTGATTTTAGTATTCTCACTTGAAGTG
Organism: Coenobita brevimanus; assembly: GCF_032717465.1. Taxonomy (NCBI): domain Eukaryota; kingdom Metazoa; phylum Arthropoda; class Malacostraca; order Decapoda; family Coenobitidae; genus Coenobita; species Coenobita brevimanus. The sequence continues at coordinate 11,077,712 of NC_136956.1, forward strand.
TTCATTATCTCTCTCTGTTCCGTAACAATATATATATATATATATATATATATATATATATATATATATATATATATATATATATATATATATAAATCTAATATATATATATATATATATATATATATATATATATATATATATATATATATATATATATATATATATATATATTAGATTTAAAGTATCCATACTGGTTCATTATACAATAAGTGCCCAGTGTTGTTGCATGTGTGATTTTGCTGCATGCCACCCGCCGCCTGTCAGCTTCCAGTTGTGAAGTTCACAGGCAAAACACTGCTTACGAATGGGTTAAGAAACCTGTGTTCGAGCTAGGATTTTATTACTTCCTAAACAAGATAGTCATGAAAATAAATCTCATGTTTCATTACCCTATGCTTCTGAGCTTAGTGCAGTTAAATCAGGGAGATCCATATGTTATGCTCCTCGTCCACTCTTCCAGGCAAGTCCTCATGTGTTGCGGCGACGGCTCAGTCAGCATTATCAATGTCTACCTTTGCTTTATTTATTCATCTCCTACTCCCACAGCCACACCCACGCCCATACCAGCAAATTGTGCCGTCTCTGCAACACACAAGATACGACCAAATGAATTTTCAGTGCAGTGCTATTTATGCACCACTCTGTATAACTGGCATCTAAGTACTCCTGTAGGCTACAGTTTTTTTTTTTATATATATATAATTATTAATTTTAACCAGGTAAAGATTTTCGTCCTTTTGCAGATTATTTCCCGCAGCTCAGTGGCAGGAAAAAGACAAGACTGCAGTTTGACATCCTTTCCATTGAGCTTCTTCGTAACTAGCATCATCATCTGGCGTCACTCTAGCACAAATTAGCGTTCAAAATGAAAATATGTCAATTTTTGGCCAATGTAACTTACAGTAGTAGTAGTAGTAGTAGTGGTAATAGTAGTAGTAGCAGTAGTTAGTAATAATAGTAGCAGTAGTAGCAGTGGCAGTAGGTCAACATTCAAGATGGAAGTAGGGTACTTTTAAGTCTAGTTACAATGGACAGAGTACAGTTAAAAACAAAACTTGAAGTGCTTATCGCAGGCACGTGTATATATCCTTATGACCTGCCATCCTTCTTACTTAACTACCTACCAAACAAAGTAAATATTTTTATTAGTAATACTCTCAGGGTGGAAATGTGGCTCGTGGGTTAGTTTTCTACAACTGTCACTCCATCGGTCTATGTGGGAACAAGGTAAAATAGTACGGGGGATAGGAGAAGGGTAGGGAAGATTACAAGATACAGACAGTGAAACAGAAGACAGCTGAAGTAGGCAGTGGTATGGTGTAGGGTTGATCATTTGACTGTTGTGGACAGAGGCTTTGGCTTGTGAACGTCCAACCCACAAATTCAGTGGCAGTCGGCGGGGCTCGAACCCACCTCTCCGAGCGTTCTCCAGTGCAGCCCGCACAAAACCGGCCGAGCCACCCTAGCTGTGGCGGCCTCGGTCCCCCCAACCCCATTTTCGTCAGACTCTTAGTTCCCTTAATGGGTCCTCGCTTGAAATTTTGGGATTATTCTAATGTGTGCACAGTGCACAGCAATGTCTCATCCCCGGGAAAGAGCTAACTACCACCTTGCCCCCTTCCCCATTTACAGAAACCTGACTATGTGATTTTATTCAGTTTAGGATAGACTGGCTTGAACTAAAAGGGTTTGATATGGTATTAATAAACCCCTCCAGTATGTGAGACCTTTTTCTAAGTGCGATAAGCAGTCTGGTAGCAGCAAGAATATACTGAACAGAACATCACCAAAATTGACTTATGAAACAGCTAATTGTAGGCCTACTCATAAAAAAATATCTTCCTCAATTTTATCAACAATATTTGCGTTTTAGTAATTATAACAAGTCTCCAAGTTATACGATAAATTATACAGAAAAGTGCCAAAACGAAAATATCCATGTAAACAAACATATTAGACATCTCAAATTTGGTAGTCAAAGCAAAGACAGCAAAGAAAGGTCACATTTTCCATTTTTACAGAGTTTATTTCTTATTCATCTTGTGGGTCCCTCAAATCCAAAAGAAAAGAAGGGATATGAAAACATGAAAAATACGATCGAGTTCTACAGCTTAAAACCAAATCTTTCAGTCATTAAATACGGTTCCAGGTAGGTCTGTGGTCCATTTATTAAAACTGTGGACAAATTGTTTATTTAGATTCTTTATTTAGCACTCATTACAAACAAGATTAATATTTTACCACATGGAAGGTCTTCCAACTTTTCTGTTCAACTGGACCTGTCATGGTTTATTTATCTATTTATTTATTTATTTATTTATTTTTTTTTTTTTGTGCTCGACTCTGGGCATAGGCTTCTCAGCCTGCTCCCAAGGCCCGTAGTCCTCCTGTATATCATACACCCCTACATTGACAGGTTATGATTTTAACCCATTTTCACCAAGCGTCCTCGATATAGGACGGAACTGGGGAAGGGAACCCCGGGGTAGGGACCTATGAGCTTCGTGACTCTGAGCCGATAAGCGGAGGACGGTACGCTTAGTGCCCCTCCAGCAAAATCCCTCGCGCAGGAACTCTGCGAACTAATGGGTTAAGCTTTGATCTGTTAGGAATTGGGGGGCTTAGGTGTAGTGGCAATCCTAGGTGTTAAAATAATAGGAGGTGTGGAGGCGAAGCCCTCTAGTTACGTTAGGTTGACGGGATCGTCAGTAAACAAGTTGCAGCGGCCGTCCAGTCAGCTACCAAAAATACTGTAAAAAAATAAAATCTGTTGTTCTATATACGTTTTGTAGTCTAAAAACAAGCAGTTCTCTGCGTTCCATATTGTACTAAAATTACTTAAGAACATGAGAATGTAAGAAGACAGGTGGAATTTCCTTGTCCGTAAGGTAAAGTTTTACCTGATCCCTACCACTCTGGGAAAAGTTGTACCGAAGGCCAAGCAGGAAGGGTACATGAGAGCAAAGGAATACATTAAAGAGTGGTGATGCTAAGTGAAAACGAGAGAGGTCAAGGTGAAAATAAGGGAGCTGGAGGTGTGTGAGGAGGGTGCATATTTGCCCTCAGTCACTGATCCCGTATGACCAGGGGTGACAATGTTTTCTTCGTCACATGCTATTGCAAGTGCTGCTGTGCTTATACTTCTATAATATGCTGTTGCTACTTATCTCTACTGTAAAAGTAAAATATCCTATGAATCCAATTTCGCTGAATGTACTGTACCTAATAAATGTATTGTTATGCTGGTAGGATTAGATTACCAATATATATCTGAGAAATTAAGTGCTATGGCAAAATTAGGTTAATATTTTAGCTGGAGATGTGAGGAACATTCTAGAAACGTCGCTATATCTGTTTGATTTCATTCTCCCTTACCTTAGGAATTAGTTCTTGTCATTATTGTTATTGTGTATTGTTAATTTACGTGCATTCCTATGTGGGAAAAGCTAGTTCTCTCATAGACTTTAGAATATCCTGTGCTATTCTGGTAGGTGGAGTCGGGTGAGGTATTTAAAGGACCGTTCCACCTCCAGTTTAGTCAGTAACTGACAGAGTCAGCTAGTGCACAGCAGCCAGTCAGTGAGCCCTTGGCAGTTAGTGAGCGAGAGTCAGTCATACAGCTAGAATCAGAGTCAGTGACAGTAAGTGACAGTCAAAAGGGTCAGTGAATGTACAGTGAGCGAGTAGCAGTGAGTGAGGACAGAAGTTGGAGAGAGAGAGAGAGAGAGAGAGAATGGAGAAATGAATTCCCCGATCTAGGCAACTAAGGCCATATAGCCCCACTGGGGTTACAGGAGGGAGCTACCCCTCCCGGGAATGGTAGCCCGGGCGAGGTTCGAACTTGCGACCTCCCGATCACAAGCTCAGCGCGCTACCACTGTGCTACCGCGCCCCCCAGAGAGAGAGAGAGAGAGAGACCATGATGTTTTGCAAGTGTACCTCAGTTGTTCTTGGAAGGATTATTGTTGGGTTGCCTTTGATTAACATCTTGGCTTGTCTACAGGTCGTTCTTGATGTATCAGCTAACCCTACAGTGTAACAAATTTGTGTCAGGAGTAGGAATACGTTTTGAGAGATGGAGCCACATGAACAGCCTGCCAAAGCAGTGGACATATCTCTGGTAGATATACTCAGTGTTGACGGCACAGCAAGAAGAACAAAAGAAATATATGGTCACAGTGTTGAGAATAAAGCAAGAAGAACAAAAAGAACCCCAAGCACAACACCACACAAGACCAGAGGAACAGCCAAGTGCGCAGAGACAAAGCTTCAATTACAAGGAACTGGAAGATGGAACCAGGAAATTGAAGCAACAAGAAGAGGTGGGATACAGCTAGGTAGAGAAAATAAGTGGTCAGGTAAGAGAAGTTGGGGGAAGAGGTTTCCTGTAAAGTGGAGGATAAAGTGAGATGCGAAATTTAGGAAATGTGTAACAGGGTCGAAATCTTTGAGTAGTGACTGGTTGGGGGTCAGCACCCAGCACTCCCCTTAAGTACCGTTGCCAGGTGCACGGATGGGGATGGTGAGAGTGAGGGAGTAGCGTGCCCCGTAGTTGTTGACACAGGATCAGAGAGGTCTTTGGTACAGCTGGATGTAGTGAGTCATCAACAGTTTCCTGGGTCTTTGCAGTGGCTGTGTGGAGCTGCAGGGCACTATGCTGGGCTTGGGGGGCTGGTGGGTGTAAGGATGCCCTGGGGAGAAAAGGAGACCCTGGCCGTGTGTAATACCGACATCGGGGACCCACAAATGTGAAAAAATAAGAATTCCTGAGTTGAACCACACCAAGTAAAGAAAAAAAAAGTGAATAAACTTAGTGTTGAGAAGTAAAAACCAAATATAAATTGGTCAATAAGAATGGGAGTGGAATAGACTTGGATATAGGAAACTTATGAAACATAATCAATAGTACTAAATGTACTGCACCTTGAAGAATTGGTCTTCGCAAGAAACGATGACTCATTCCTGGACAAAAAAGAAAATGAGGTGTATGGAATAAATAAAATGGACCAATTACTGTACCTGTGATTTTGGGTATATTATCACTGGTATAGATAGAGCATGTGTATTACCATAGACGTGTGTATTTTTGAAGAAAAAAAAAAGTTCCTATTTATACATATTTGTTGCTCAAGCATCAAAACTCATGTACATACCTTTTACCGGAGCCACTTGACCCAATGAAGTGGTGAAGGGGTGATAGTAACTGAGTCAGGCTTATCTAGGGGTGGCAAAGGTAGTGAGGCAGCAGTAGTGCGACTGACAGCGGCCAGGCCGGAGGTAGCTGCTTGAGGAGAAGCGTCAGGTGCACCACCTACAGAGGGATGAGTGGCAGGGAGCACAGCTGGTGTCTCCCTCATTTCCCGGCTACCACCAATCTCATTCTCCTCACTACCCGAAACTTCAGAGAAAGTTATGTCGCCAAATAAGTCAGTGGTGTCTACGTTCATCACTGCAGTCAGCTGTTCTACCGTAAGGCCATGGCTACGTCCACATTTCAATTCTGCCACTGGAATAAAAAGATAAATAAATAAATGCCCTACGTGTAAAATGTTGGTAACACTGTTTCATGTATGCCTCAGAACCCACTGACCATGGTCAGCCAAGATATAGTCACTAACTCGTATTTACACATACACAAACAGTGCAAACGGAGATTACTGAAAGTTCAACAAAAAAAACATTTTTATATCACAGACGGAAATGTCTCCAACTGGAGTCACAAATACTTACCAACTATGCTGAAAACAATAGGAGTGGGAAGGGATGTCCGTCCATGTTGAGATCTGCACGCAGACTGGCCCCAGACCAACCCACGATTTTCAGCCACAGAAAATGGGTAACATTGTGTAAAAATTAAAATGTAGAGCACGTGTGATGTCACCTGAACCCAACCTTTCCTATCTAAGGTACCACTGACAGGTGCATGGAGGGGGATGGTAAAAGTGAGAGGGTAGCGTGCCCGGTGGTTGTTGACACAGGATCAGAGAGGACTTTGGTGCAGCTGGATGTGGTGAGTCATCGGCAGTATCCAGGAACTTTGCAGTGGCTGTGTGGAGTTGCAGGGCACTATGCTGTGCTTGGGGGGTGGTGGGTGTAGGGATGCGCTGGGGAGACAAAGAGACCTGGGATGTGTGTGTCACCATCAGGGACCCTTGCTTCCTGGGCTTGGACTGCCTGGTGTCCCGTCGCTGCCTGCTTGACTTCCACTCAATGTAAATGCTGCTATGAGGAAAGGGTGTTCCTCTGAAAGCTGTGGAGCATGGAAGTCTACTGGTGACGACCAGACAGACTGCAGTTATCTCCCTGAGTCAGAGATGCTGCTG